>NC_050193.1:15118574-15458574 GCF_008315115.2 Sander lucioperca | reverse complement strand
GCCTCCTACTCTCATCTTTTTTACATTCAATCTTTTTCTCCTTCATCAATTTGTCTTTTTTCCTCTCTTTCCTCAGTTGTTTGAGTTCCCCTCCGAGGCTGTAGAATACAAAAGGGGTTGCTTCTCCCACTTGACAATCAGACACCTTTGCTTCCACCCACACACACACACACACACACACACACACACACCTTGTTAATCCGTCATTCAGAGGTTGTGCAGCTGACATGTAGCATGCTATGTGAGACACTTTCTCTCTTTTCTGTCCTTCATTCTCTCAGACTCCTCAAACCTAAGCATGACATTATTTTACACCCACATATATACATTACAGAAATGGGGATATGGTTGGTAGTTGATTCAATATTTTGTCAAAAACTGTAAAATCAAGTGGGATTTGAACACAATTCCTCCAATGAATTTTGCCTCCCAAAATTCCAGTATTTGACTTAAATAACGGTTTCCGACAAATTCCACATATATATCAACTGTAAGCTTACCTAGATTTGCTTTATCACATTACGATTACTGTTTAAACTCAAGAAACAGACTGATATTAGTGAAATGGGCCAGTTTGATAAATGAGGGATGTCTGCTCGTGTGGTTGGAAAGAAAATGAAAATTAGCAAGGGAGGAAGGGAGAGTGAGCAGAGATAAAAAAAAAAAAAAAAAACAGAGGAAGAGGAGAGACAGAGCTGAGGCTGTGTCTTGATACAGACTCAATTTGGAGTTTCTCTTCTTGCCAGCAGAAAACAGTGAGCTCATATTGGAGCAGAGATCGGATGTTATTTGGTTCAAACTATAGAGCTAGACCAATATATCTGGGTCAATATAAGTCTTTCACTGAATAATTGATATCAGTCGTGGGTTACTGCTGATCATATAAATGTTTTAGATTCTGTTCTATAGTCTCTTTAGGTTTCTTGAGAAAATTACTTTTTATAATTAACATGAAAAAAACTGGAAGAAGTTAAAGATCATGAATATTTATCATCATCATCATCATTTATAATAAACGGGTTCAAATATTGACCCCGGTGGCATCATGTCAAGCATCTATCAGGTGTATTTTACAAGAGGACATGGAAATATACAATTTAGGGGATTTCATTTGCATACTTCTAGTATGTGTGCTTGAACAACTAATATCCTATTACATTTTGCATACACTGGGACATCCCCAGGTGCCTATAGTAATAGTCTTAATAATAGACAGTGATCATTGAACAGCATACCTGCAGTAAGCTGAAAGTTTAAAGGCCGACCCCGAGCAAGTGTCTAAAATATAAGAATAATCTGCACAGAAACTGAATCTATTTGCGAATAGATAGAGATTATTCTAAAGAAATTTCGGAGATCATTTCATAAATAATAGAAGTAGTAATAGTAATAGTTTCACAATGTATAAAAAGTACACGTCATGTGGTTTCCTGAACTAAAATCACAAAATGCTGAGGTAAAATAAACTCCCCTCAAACTGGAACCTCATTGTACTAATCCATCATTTTAAAATGGTTAACGACAGTAAAAACTGATTTAATATTGTCACCTTGCCCTACCAATCACCCCTGTCAGTGTCAGCAGAGGGTCTTTCTCCTGTCTGTCCTAAAGCAAGCCGTGCTATAAACCCATTACATTGATATCGCTTTATGGAAATATAAATCAGCAACAGCAGTGGGCCAAGGATGGTGTCATAAAGAGTGTCTCCTTTACTGTACAGTACATACCCAAATGTTTTACTCAAACAGGAAACACCTGATAACATGCTGTGCAGGCAGCGGCCGAGGACCTGCTGTTCTCAGGTGTTATCTTTATAACATGAAGTCCATAGCTCAACCTTCAACTGAACCAGTCCATCACTTATCTGTTTAGGCAAATACAAAAAAACACTACTTTGAAAAGATATAGCTGGTTATGAGACTGTGAGTTCCCTGAGCAGCTCCTTCAGCAGCACACTGCTGCACCCTCAGTGCTGCCGCAGGTCCTACATTCCAGCAGCAGTCTGACTCTTTAATGCAACATCATAATGTAGCACTGCTAGCTGTTTCTGCAATATTCTGCACTATGCATATTTATTTATTTATTTATTTATTTATTTATCAATCACTCTTTGTTACCTCCAACTGTGCAATATTTCATTTCTATTCATCTGTATATCTGTGTTTATATACTGTCTGTTTATATAAGGGTGTTTATTGTGTAAATATGTTTGTTTTATTACTATTATTATTATTATTATTATTATAACTAATTCTATTTTTCTATTTCTTATAATTTATGTATATTCTTTCTCCTATGTCTACTTCATGTGTATTTGTGTTATTCTGATGTGTGTACTTTTTGTTCTTTTGAGCTGCTGTAGCACAGGAATTTCCCCAGTGTGGGATTAATAAAGTCTATCTTATCTTATCTTAAAGGTGCTCTAAGCGATGTCACGTGTTTTTTAGGCTACAACATTTTTTGTCACATACAGCAAACATCTCCTCCCTATCTGCTAGCTGCCTGTCCCCTGAACACACTGTAAAAAAACGCGGTCTCTGCAGACAGCCCAGGCTCCACAAACGGCAACAATAACAAACTGTGCCAACCTGCACCACGAAGCATACACAAACAGTGTTCCAGCGGAGTTGGGGTTGGGGGTTGTGGGGTTAGTGTGCAGAAGCAAGGAAGGGAGGGCAAGGGAATGTCAACAAGAAGTAACGTCACCCAACGTCGCTTAGAGCACCTTTAATTAAGATGTTATTTCTGGTTTGTTTCACTTGCACAAAAAGCAATGTGTAAAACCAACAAGTTGTGGCAAATAGTGCTAGTTATGTCTCTCGCTGTTTATAAACTCACGGTCAACAGTTTTTTTCAAGAAAAGGTCTCCTGTCATTGTTTTGCTACTACTACTGCTGTTTTCTGGTACTGTTTTTATTTATTTATCTAGCTGTCATATGTACAGTATTTTATACTACATCGAGAGAAGCCATGCAAAAAAGTCTAAATGTCTAAATGTATAATAACAAGAAAAGATTTGGATTCTGATGAGGTGCACGGGTGCTGCTGACGGCCGAGGAAAAACAATTATCATACAGTAACACACCTCAAATTGAATTCAGGGAATGATATCACATGGATTTGCAAGTGTAATCTGCATTGATTTGGCAAGTTATTCCATTAAGCTGTGGGTACATGAGCTCTGGTAATTGCTTTCTCTCTCTCTCTCTCACACACACACACACACACACACACGCACACACACACAGGTTTGTGGCACTATCTTTGTGGGGACCCGTCACTGACATAATGCATTCCCTAGCCCCTTACCCTAACCTTAACCATCACAACTAAATGCCTAACTTTAACCCTTACCCTAATTATATAATTAGTTATAATAAACCATAACCTAATTCTATCCCTAATCCTACAACCAAGTCTTAACCCTCAAACAGCCCATTAAACTTGTGGGGTCCAGCATTTTGGCCCCACAAAGCTTTCGGGACCCCACAAGTATACTGGACTCCTGGTTTTTGGACCCCACAAATATTGTTAAACAAGCCCACACACACACACACACACACAGTATGTAAGCTATACACTCGGGCTGTATGTCTAAATGGTTTTCAGACGGACGCATATTGGTTGGAGAGCATTTATCTCTGCTTATTGTGGAAGGAATAACATGACTAATTTGGAGCCCATTCAACCATAACCACCTGATTTAGTCAGACTGAGAATGACTGAATGAATAACCCAGACGCTAATTCTCTGAGGGAATGAATAATAAAATGTGGTAGAGGAAGTCGCCAGGCAACGATGAATGAATAAATACAAAGGTGTTTGTCAAGGAATGATTGAAGAAGCACTGAGGTAATCAAGGGTGGTAATCAAGTGTGTCAGGGGATGAAGGAATGAGTAAGAGGCTTTCTTTGTCAGGTGATGAGTGAGTATCGTTGTACGACTCAATTTATCAAAGGCAGAGGAGGCGTTTCAGAGGGTAGTATTGGCAATAATGGGCCACAAAACCAGACTATCTCGTGATAAACTATGCACATTCTGCAACTACACACACACACACACAGAAAGTCATGCGCAATGCAAACATTGTTTTGTTTGTATTGGTTTGGTTTTGGCCATGCTACTGTAGCAGAGTGGCTCCAGGGAAGTGTGACACTCATTTGGTTCACCACTTTGGTCCAGACTGAAATATCTCAACATCTACTAGAGGGATTGCCATTAAACATTATACAGACATTCATGATTACTAGAGGATGAATCCCACTGACTTTGGTGTTCCATTAACTTTTCAACTAGTGATACTTTTGGGTCAAATTTTTAAATTTGTACGACCAAATACCGACAAAACTAACGTCATTACCATCAGCCTCAGCTTTGCGTTTAGTGCTAATAAGCAACTATTAGCATGCTAAACTAAGTTGGTGAACATAGTGAACATTACACCTGCTTTTAGCTTTTAGCATGAGCATGTTAGCATGCTGACGTTAGCTTTTAGCTCAAAGCACCACTGTGCCTATGTACAGCCTCATAGAGCAGCTAGCATGGCTGCAGAGTCTTGTGCTTGTCTTCTGTTGCACGTTGTATTTACTCACGTTACACAAGGCCATTCAATTAGATAACATAGTCAGATACAGTATACTATTAAGGAACCATTTAGTCTATACGATGTCAGAAAATACTCATCGCAACATCTAAAAGCTTAAGGTGAGGTCTTTAAATTGCTTGTTTTAAAAAAAAAAAAAGTCCAAAACCCAAATATATATTTAAATACAAATCAGAGAAAAACACCAAAGTCTCACCTTTGAGAAGCTGGAAATAGCAAATAGTCTGGATTACTGTACTACATCACACAGATACGGTATAATATCATGTACGATACAGAAGTCACTTATTTCCTGCATGAGTTACAGATTGTAATATTTGTCTTGATGGCACACAAACAACAGCTTTAGGAAGAACGTAAGGTTCAAGGAAGTAGTGCAGAATTTTAAACTGCTGCCAAGAAACAAACAAAGGCCTATTTCTCGATTTTGATGAAGCTGATGCTTTAGTGATTTTTTAAAGTAATGAATCTGCTCCAGAGATTTTGTGCTGCATGTTACTCTTTTTGCACAAACAACAAAAGCACCAAATATAATAATCTTTTACTAAAAAAAAAAAACACGAGTCATGGTTCTAAAAATGGCCGCTGTTTTATTTGTTCAGTATTATGAGTTATAAATGTATTTATATTTGATATTATTTTACCTTTTCAGATGAGGGTGAGAAACTCTTCACAGATGTCGCTGGAGGCTAAGATCTCGTCTCCAAGCTCAGTTGTCACACTGAGAGAAGGTGACTGCAGGCCCTCCCCTCTCTGGCCTCAGGTCACACGTCTAGTGAGTCTTCATTGCTGCAAAAACACGCTGGAAAGAACTTTTTTCTTCAGTTCATTTTGTTCTTACTGCTCAATTACAATACATGGTTTCCAGCAGGAAACCGATGGAGTGCCTACTCCAGGTAGGAATGAGTCCTTACCCCAAGTAAAGGAGTTCAAGTACCTTGGGGTCTTGTTCGTGAGTGAGGGGACAATGGAGTGGGAGATTGGTCGGAGAATCGGCGCAGCGGGGGCAATATTACATTCAATTTATTGCACCGTTGTGACGAAAAGAGAGCTGAGCCAGAAGGCAAAGCTCTCGATCTACCGGTCAATTTTCTTTCCTACCCTCATCTATGGTCATGAAGGCTGGGTCATGACCGAAAGAACGAGATCCAGGGTACAAGCGGCCGAAATGGGTTTCCTCAGGAGGGTGGCTGACGTCTCCCTTAGAGATAGGCTGAGAAGCTCAGCCCCCTGGGCACCTCCCTAGGGAGGTGTTCCGGGCACGTCCAGCTGGGAGGAGGCCTCGGGGAAGACCCAGGACTAGGTGGAGGAATTATATCTCCAACCTGGTCTGGGAACGCCTCGGGATCCCCCAGTCAGACTGGTTAATGTGTGAAAGGGAAGTTTTGGGTCCCCTGCTGGAGCTGCAGCCCCCGCGACCCGACCCCGGATAAGCGGCCGGAGATGGATGGATGGATGCTCAATTACAAGCAAAACAATATTTCAGACAAAAGTCACAAACACTCCCACCTCTGTCTACTGGATAAACTCAGCTGAGTGGACGCAGTTATTATACATAAGTTCTCACAGGTTAGAGATTCTAGCAACCAGGGGAAGTTGAGACTGATATTTAGTCTACCTTCATTCATAAAAATGAGCTGGACAAAATATTATAAAAAAAACACCCATCTCATTACAATTCAATGAAATTCAACACCGCAACAAACTACAACCTCCAAAATTGCCCTTGAATCAACACATCTCTCAAACAATTTCTTAACCCAAAGCTGAATATTAAAATAGGGAGTTTTTGTAGGGCTAATAAACTGGTACATATACATAAGCGTACACACATATACTGTTTATACCAGAGATCTTCAACAGGGGGTCCGGGACCCCAAGGGGGTCCTCAGAGTTACTACAGGGGGGCCGCCAAATTACGGTATAATGTATAATAATTTGTATGTTTTGTCAAAAAATGTAAATGTCTTAACATGAATCCAACATATTATTAGGAAATATAAATCAGGCTATTTGTGAAAGAAAGAAAAAAACATTGATGATAGGCTTACTGGCCTATAGGTAAGGTAGTCTCTTAGGTAGCCATCCACAGATACAGTTCATCATGCAAATTATGTAAGCCGATTAAAATGAAGGTAAAATATTGATGCTGGTTTTTTCTTTCAACATTACATATTTCCTTTTCGGGAAAAATGACAACATTGTTTTCATCTTCAGTGACCCTGGTATTATTTCAAGCATCTACCGGGTGTATTTACAAGAAGACATGAAAATATACAATTTAGAGCATTTCATTTGCACACTTCTGGTATATGTGCTTGACTAAACTAGTAGAAAAAAATCTTAAACCTCATTGTACTAATCCATCGTTTTAAAATGGTTAACGACAGTAAAAACTGATTTAATATTGTCACCTTGCCCTACCAATCACCCCTGTCAGTGGCAGCAGAGGGTCTTTCTCCTGTCTGTCCTAAAGCAAGCCGTGCTATAAACCCATTACATTGATATCGCTCTATGGAAATATAAATCAGCAGCAGCAGTGGGCCCCGGTGGAATGAGTGGCATAAATAAAACCGGTGCTTGAACAAGGATGGTGTCATAAAGAGTGTCTCAGCGTAAGGAGCCCCTCAGGGTTTAGCCACACGTACCCAAATGTTTTACTCAAACAGGAAACACCTGATTATGCCACCATCAGATTAATAATACATTACATTTAACACAAAAAAATTATAAAAATATGCAGGCCAACATTATCAACAATAATCCAATAATATAATACATAGTATAACACTAACATTTTTCTGAATTATGAGTACTTAAACTTTAAATACATATTCTAAGTAATAATACTTACACAGTGACATTTCCAATGCGGGACATTTACTTGTAATAGTGTGTTTTTAGCACATAAACATCCCAAACATCTCTTCAGGGCATCTGTGATGGGAAATTATAATCCAAATACATGCTGATAAACTATTCTTATCCAGTTCCAGTACATATTTCCAAGCATTTCCTGTAAAATGCACAACAACAACAACAAATGCTGCAAAGTCGAAGCATGCACAACGTTCTGTTTGCGCTGGCAGGTGACACATGTACCTTCATGAGCTGCAGGTCAGCTGCCTGAACCCAACATGCGATCAGAGATTTAGCTGCAGTAAATTCAAACACTAACAGACTGCCACTTATAACCAATGTTAGCTGAAATCCATGCATGTTATATTTAAATAGGGATCAGCTGGTTTTCGACATTGAAGTAACTTGGCATCTGTGGGTAGGTCCAGTTAGCAAGTGTTTTCATCTGGCCTTTTTATGACATCTAGTGGACACCAACCGAAGTGATACAAGGGATGGGAAGGTGCGTGTGTGTCTCAATGATTTATTGTACAAAGTCGTAACAACATTCCTCAGAGAATTACAGTAAATATTCAGCCAGGTGTGTTAGTTTTATATGCAAGTTATGTTTAAAATTGATCTGTATTATCAGCAGAACATACTACATATGGTGTACTATTTCCCCTGTGGGCTGCCAGTGACTGTAAGATTACATTTCCTCTGCTCACACTGCTGTATAATGTATCTTTAAAAACCTTTAAATACATACTGTAGAGTAAAAATCACTCTTTTGCAAAAGTCTGAATGGCTTCCGATCAAACAGCCAAACAAATCATAATACCAATAGATACATTCAAACTTTATTAATTCACAAAAGGCTTATCCAGTAGTTATAAAATAGAGCATAGTCCATATGTTAACATCTAGAACTGTACAACAAAACAAAGACCAAAAAGGAGACAAAATCAACTGAGTAAAACACATAACAATAATAATAATTTTGTATAGTATACTGACTGGAGTAATGCAGAAATAAATGTACTGGTTTGAGCAGAAGTGATGTGGTAAACAACGGTTTACATCCATATAGAGCTTCATGAGGGACACTTGTGGGTACTTCAACAAAAAGAGATTTTTATTCAGTGGTAGGCCAAAGTGCAAACATTTGGAGGGGTTAAATATGAAGTTAGTACCTATGAGAATCAACCTATTTTTTACTGACAGTAGTACAAATATATGCTCAGTAAATGCTGACAGAAATAGAGAAGGAAGGATCTGTATCTCCATGTAATAACAGACCAACTGAGACAAGGTTTAAAATAATCAGGTCTCTCTTCAAAACGCAATTGTGAAAGTCTTGAACTATGGGATATGTCAAGCCCAAACTCTGCCTGACCACACATGAGCCCAAACCACACACTTAAAATATTCAATATTACCAATAAATAAAAGCATTCGCTCAGTGCAAAACTAAACAATAATGGAAAATAAAAACTTTTCTGACGTCGTGTTTACAAACCATGAACACTCACTCACTCAAAATCAGGTTTTCGAAGCAAACCACTTTAAATGTCTTGTTTAGTTCAATAGCAGCCATCTGCATTATTTAAAAATATAATTAATCAATAATTAAAGGTGCAGTAGGTAAGCCTTATAAAACTAACTTTCTGTCATATTTGCTGAAACTGACCCTATGTTCCAGTAGAACTACATGAAGCAGGTCATTAAAAATAATCCAGCTCCTCTGGCTCCACCTACAGCCTGGAGAGTGATTTGCAAAAATCCACCGCTCCCTGTTCAGATGCACCAATCAGGGCCAGGGGGGGGGTGTCTAACTGTGTGTCAATCACTGCTCATGCACACGCATTCATTCTCCCTTGTAGGGGGAGGGGCTTAGGAGACCGTTTTGGGCTTTAACAGAAAGGGGGGAGGGACTGAGAAGTTGTCGATGTTCAAGTTTTTTGGCTAAGTCCTGGATCTTCACAATCCTACCTACAGCACCTTGATGACGAATGACGTACCACCTCATGTGATGTATTTGTGAACAAAAGCAGCAGGTTTCCCAATTACCAGCTAACACAAATCAAACCGATCCTGCTCACCTGGATTTCCTCTCTTCCAGCTGGCAAAGTGGCTGTTTTATTTTGAAAATATCCTGTCATTCTGACTTTACTTGACCCCATACATAAAATGTCAGGAGTGAGGTCTGTGAACACGTATAAGCACGGGAAAAATCCTCCAATAAGGCAATCAGAAAAAAGGGTACAAAAGCCCTGTGAAAAGGTATCATTTGATGCCTCAGCACAGCAACCACCAAACAAACAAACAAACAAACAAACAAACTGGGATAACAATCAAGGAAGTCAGAATCCTTTCAAAGTAAATCATTTCACACATATTCAACAGAGCAAATTTATGCGTCGGGTGCAGTTCATTTTTACTTCCAATGTTTACACCAAGAGCAGTTTGACATTTAAACGTGTCTTTTTGTTAATGACCAAGGCCAGGGTTTCCATGTGATGTCATGGTGACCATTTTGGCATCAAAGAATAACAAAGACCTCTTGGCCCTTGTTAGTGTCCTGCATAGAGCTTACGAGGCATCGGGTGGTCATAGTTCATGGATTTGTGTGTGTGTGTGTGTGTGTGTGTGTGTGTGTGTGCGTGTGCATATTATGTCTGGGCCACCTGAAGCTCCTCCAGTCCGTGTTTTCCCAGGTGATATCTGGCCAAGTCTTTCCTTGTCACCAGTCCAACCACCTGCGGAGGGTCAGAACAATCGGCGTCATGATCAAGGCATCCAGCAACAATGAACGTGACCATTTAATGTCACTTAAATTGATACATAAAGAGGTGTTCTTAT
Organism: Sander lucioperca; assembly: GCF_008315115.2. Classification (NCBI taxonomy): domain Eukaryota; kingdom Metazoa; phylum Chordata; class Actinopteri; order Perciformes; family Percidae; genus Sander; species Sander lucioperca. The sequence continues at coordinate 15,448,271 of NC_050193.1, read as the reverse complement.
GAAGGCCAAAAAAAAAAATCAGGGACACACAAACACACACTCTTACCCTGTTCTCATCATCCACTACCACCAGGTGTCTGAGTCCCAGCGCCCTGAACAGCTTAAACACACGAGGCAGAGACGTTTCCTGCAAACAAATCGCCTCATTTCACTTCAACTTCATTCATTTATACACAGCTGTACTGACATAAACAACTGAACAGTGAAAAACCTTGGGACCGGCCATGTATTTCAATATTTTACAACACAGCACCTGTGTTACATTTGCAAGTAAAAAAACTGGGGGAAATCTGTGTGTGTGTGTGTGTGTGTGTGTGTGTGTGTGTGTGTGTGTGTGTGTTACCTGTGGTACAGTGTAAGGTGTTGCGTTCATGAACTCAGTGAGGTCCATCATACACTCCCTCTCGTCCTGGGAGACGTGGATGCTCTGGATCGGGGGGAAGCGGGGATAGGCGTCCCTGAAGTCCTTCAGCTGGAGCTTCCTCTGGGTCAGCCTGGACCGGGCCAACTCCACAAACACCTGCCAGGACAGAGCAGGAACAAACATTGACAGACTCCATTTAAATCATCACAAGAGTGATGGACATTTTTCTGTCGCTGACGTTACCTTGTGCTTGAGAAGAACAATGAGCTGAGAGCGGAGGATGAGGCCGCAGAGCTTCGCTGGCTGAATGGGAGAGAAGAACAAAAGAACAAAGGAAGGTGTCATTAATGAAAGAAAAACTCTGAAGTTTAAAGCATTGAAGATTAAACTCAAAGTAAAATCCCTTTCTGGTATTATCAGTCTATACTCTTCTTCAGTGCCAGGAGTTGTAACGAAAGCACTGCGATTACGTGCCTCAAGTTGTGGTGTATCATCGACTTTGTTGCCAATTCTCAGTAGGACTTCTCACCATCCTCCAGAGAGTGGGAAGTGGACATTTTCCATTCAATAGTGGATTCAATATATGAGGGGGAAGCAGGCAATAGCAGAGGTCATAACTTCCTCAAACAGGTCCTGCATGCATTGCATTGTGATTCATTATTCGCTGCAGTAGATGCAGGTATTTCTGCATCCTTTTGAAAACATATCTCCCTGAACTGCCAATTATCAGTAAAAAAAACGGCATCTTAAGAGAGACACCGACACTACATTTACAGTTGAAGTTTTACACTCATATCTGATTGTCTGCATCTGCACTAAAAATACCTGAACATGACCTCGCACATCACCAGGGAATAAGATAAATGAGTGTTGAAGTGTTTTAGATGGAGTTTACCTATTGAGCCCCAAATACTTGTTTCAATGCACAATCTGGTAGATACATTTTAACTATGGGTGGATCCAAGCAGGTATTAAAACTTGATTCTTTTTCTTTTACTCAAGTCAGTTCATTGCTCTGCAAAAAAAAATAACTCAATTAATAAAGAGGACGCTAAACCATCATACAGTACCTCGTCACTACCAGTAACCTGCACGACGACAGGGAAGCCGTTGTGATTGGTAGACGTGTTGCTAAGGATGTCAACGATGGTTCCCACCTTCTCTATCCTGTTCAGACAGGTGACCGGGGAACCCATCACCTCTCTGGATGTGGTGGGGAGTAATGACATAATGAGAAAAAGCAGAGAGTGAGAAAAAGTACAAATGCCAGACAAAGGTCAAATTGAGTTTGATATAATTTAACAATCATCCAATCAACATGGCTCTCACAGCCATACACAAACAGAGAGGCCCTTACCTGGCGGTCAACCAGTGGGAGGTGGCGGGAGCCTCTAAGTGCAGGAAGGGAACGCTCTGCAGCTTGATGTGGATATCATACAGACCCTGAAGCAGGAAGAGACAGGTTACAGACTCTTCCTGTGACCCCACTATATACAGTATGCACTACATACTTTTCTTTGTTGTATACAGTTTATACAGGTTATCATAAAGCAATAAACATACTTAAAGCGTAACTCTCGCCAAAATGCAACCTAGGGTCTTTTTGTGAATGTACCCGAGTCAAACCTTCCTAAAAGCATAATTAGGATGTAAGCACCACTTTTAAGATTGCTCGTATTTTTGTTTTCGGTGAAATGGCCTTTTGAATGGGAGCGCTAGGGGCACTACTATGATAGCATCAAAATCACTATTTTTAAAACACTAAGAAGGCTCGACACAACATGGAACTTTGCTCAAAGTATCACCAGGGGCTCTACACATGAACTCAGCATTGAGAACATTGTTTATGTACACAGAGTTTACTAAAAAGAAAGGTTTTGAACAACTCACTTTCTTTTTAGTAAACTCTGCGTACATAAACAATGTTCTCAATGCTCGAGTTCATGTTTCACAAAAAGACCCTAAGTTGCATTTTGGCGAGAGTTACGCTTTAACTGTTTTGTACTAACAGAAAACTACACTACAGGTGTGCCATCAGACGTTACATACACAAAACTAGGGCTGTGACTCTTCACTGGTCTTCGATTTTGATTATCCTGTCCACGAGTCGATCCAATTTGATATCACGATGCGTCACCTCTTCAATATTATTATATATTGCTACTAGAGATACTGCCTAAAACGCTGGTATCGGTATCGGGAAGTACTGGAGTTTACGCACCGATCCGATACCGCGTAATAAAGCGAAGAAAATAAGAAAATCTACGTTAAAGTAGTTTATTTATGTTCTTTTTCCGTTAGAACTGACTGTCAAACTGGATAATAAAAGAAAGTTCTGTGGCATTCATTCTGTGTTTGTTCATGTTTCACAAAGAGTTTAACCTGAGCCAGACCGACAAAGATATAAATCATATCACATCCATACATGGATAGTAGTATACACTTGTTAAAACATAATAAAATATATGACACACTGGTATCGGATCGGTACTCGGTATCGGCCGATACGCAAGTTCAGGTATCAGAATCGGTATCGGGAAGCAAAAAATGGTATCGGGCCATCTCTAATTGCGACGCATGGTTTTTATGAACAAATTTAAGCAGTCAGATATATATGAACTCCCCTTTTTATTGTATCTGCTCTTAAAAAAAGACACTTCCTGAATATAGCGGAGTCTGAACACAGCAGACAACAGACAAAAAGGCAAAAAAAAAAAAAACAGCAACCGGAAAATCAACAAGCAACATCAGTAGACAATAATCGATTATGGTCTGTCACTGCATCGATGCAGAATTGTCCACGTCTGCATCGCCATGCATCGATGCAATGATTAATTCAACACCCCTACGCAAAACCTGCTGAGAAGTTGTGCACTATGGATTTGGGACAACTATATTGTGTTTGTTGTGTCTTCATTAGAGATGGCCCGATACCATTTTTTGCTTCCCGATACCGATTCCGATACCTGAAACTTGCGTATCGGCCAATACCGAGTACCGATCCGATACCAGTGTGTCATATATTTTATTATGTATAACAGCTGTATACTACTATCCCTGTATGGATGTGATATTATTTCTATCTTTGTTGTATTGTTTGTCAGTCTGGCTCAGGTTAAACTCTTTGTGAAACATGAACAAACACAAACAATGAACGCTGCAGAACTTTCTGTTATTATGCAGTTTGACAGTCAGTTATAACGGAAAAAGAACTACTTTAACGTAGATTTTCTTTAGGGCTTTATTACGTGGTATCGGATCGGTGCATTAACTCCAGTACTTCCCGATTCCGATACCAGCGTTATGGGCAATATCGGAGTCTTCATACTCTCCAAATTAAAAGCTGTGGGACGTTTTATGAGTTGTCACTTTCTGAATTGAATTCCTCTTTACTCACCTCTACAAAATAGTCTCCTACTATCTTGGCAGTCATGAGGACGAGCATGATGGGAAGACCGTATGTGACATTTCCTGTAGCCTCCACCATGATGACAGTCAAACTGAGGGTCATCCTCACAATGCCACCTGTGAAGAGCAGTGCATCATTACGGGTACTAAACACTTGTCTTTTATCTTGGTCTGTATTTAACAGAAGAATATTATAATTAAAAAGACAATTCCTGAGTACTGGTAGCTCTGAACAGCTCCATTTCTTAATATTAGGCACTAAAGACAAAGTGAAGATTGAGGTTACTCACCTAACTGAGCTGCAGCTCCAATCAGGGCATATTTACCAGGGTCGGCCCAGATCTAACAAAACACACAAGGCTAAGTCAAACAGTAAGTTACAGCATCTGGAATATATAAAATATTAAAAAATATGTTTTTCCTTTTACTTTTGTATTATGGATATTAAGATGTTTTGAATACGGTTTTGGCACGTTGTAATGCATTCCTGATCTAATCATGTAAAGAATTGTCTTTCTAGTTTACATATTTTGCGTACCAACATTTAAGCAGGTGTGAAGATTGATTATATTGAGCTCACTGTGGCGACGTCTTAGTTTGCTAAAGCCGATTTTGTAAAGGCAACATTCAGCCGTGAAGACATGCGTGAATGCAACTTAGCTGTGAACTGAACTGAACACTGCACAGGGTAAGAACAAGACAACAAGCACCATTTCACATTCTGGCACAAAGCGAGCCTTGAAACTAAGTAGCAGAGAAGATTAATTTAGCAAACCTACTATCATCAAGTGTAGGTTTACGTCAGATTTTACCTCCTTATATTGCATGTATGTAGAATCTTTTTTTTTTTTTTTTTTTAAGATTTTTGGGGCATTTTAGGCCTTTATTTGATAGGACAGCTTAGACATGAAAGGGGAGAGAGAGGAGGAATGACATGCAGCAAAGGGCCGCAGGTCGGATTTGAACCCGCGAGGACTGAGCCTCTGTACATGGGGCGCACGCTCCACCAGGTGAGCTACCCAGGCGTATGTAGAATTTTGACATCAATAAATCACTACATTGCTCATTTTAAGAAGCTGATATAATCATCTGTTTTTAAAGGCAATCAGCAGAATCGTTTCACAACCTAAAACAGGAAGAGGCCACTGATGTTTCAGAACAAAGGGAGTCACAGTCCCTTAAGATAAAAGAAATGCACACAAAGTTGTGAGAAATGCGGTCTTAAAGCTATAGTGCGTAATTTCTGCCGCCCCCATGTGGAATTCTAAGTAATGAAAACACAACTGTCGGCGCGTCCACGTGATACAAGCCTTCCGTGACCGCGTTTAAGTAATTAAAGCAAAGTCTTAGGACTTTAATTCAACCATAATATGGTCGGCTTTCAATATGGGTACTGAAAGGGGTCGTCTTGTCCTCATCCAGACTACACACACACACACACACACACACACACACACACACACACACACACTAACCGAGCCACTGGAGGTGATGGAGGCCAGCAGTATTCCAAACAATCTTCCCCAGGCTGCTCCTATGAGCAGAGATGGGATGAAGACTCCAGCAGACACCGCCAGGCCATAGGTCCAACACGCCAGGAAGAAATAAGTCAGGGTGAACAAACCCAGGGTCAAGGGATTGTAGGTTCCTTTAAGAAAGAGAGGGAGGAGAGGTGAACATGTGCATGTTTGCAGTTTTATCCATTATGATCCTGTTCCCCTCCACTTGGGCCGGTATGCAAATTAAAAAGGAAGAAGAAATGGCTGGTGCACATGTCTGTCCAGAATTATTTTTAGCAAGCTTGCCCTCACGAACAGCTTTACCTGGCTGGTTGTGGAAGAGACTGCGAACACTTCTCTCAGGAGTGTTGAAGAAGGCCGTTGCCATGGAGTTATACTCCCCATCTGCACAGAACAACTGAGAGAGAGAGACAGAAAATGATAAGAGTAACTCAACTAGAGGAAGAAGAGGAGACACAAAGAGCCTTCCTTCCTGTTTTTTTTTTTTGTTCTTGTTGAGGCTTTTACATTCCACCTACCAGCTCACATATAATTGTAAAACAAAGGGCATTAGGACGGGTAAGGATCAGTGATGGTATGCCAACCACATTTCTTTTTTTTTTTTTACTTCGTCACATGCCCGACCTATCACTTTCCCAATATTTCAACATCTTAGTTTAGCGTGTAAGCATTAGCACCAAATACAGAGTACAATGTGAATGTCATTAGCTTAAATTTTGAACTGACGATGGTGATAAATGAAAGGTCACTGGATCACCAAAGTAATTATAACTGATCCTGAGGGGGATATGAATGTCTGCAAATTTCAGAACAGAAATTTCAGAACAATCATAGTTGCTGAGACACTCCTTCGGGGGACATGAATGTTAAAAATGTTGTACTCTTCTTCAATACTTTGTCAGTATTGTTCTCATGACATTAATGGTGGTAAAGCTTACTGAACTGAAACTGTTCTGGTAATATAAAAAAAAGGAAGCACCAAGACTGACTGTGAGAAGGCATGTCTTATCTGAATCTGCACTTGTGTTGGTCTAATTTGCTCAATCATGCACCCATCAAATTGTCCATTTAAATTTGACACATTTGACTGTGCTTGTAACACCATGTAACTGTGACTTCCCCAGTTTTAGCTTTATTACATAACACGTGTTGTGTGTACTGTGTGTGTACCTGCAGGGGGTACTCCTCAGTGTGCTCTGGCCCCAGAGGCTGACAGTCATTGGAGAAGTAGATCATGGTGAACGACACTGTCGCAGTCACTGCAGCAACCAACATGGCCTCCATCACTTGTAAACAAGGGCGATGAACATATCTGTAACAAACACACAAACGTTTGTTTCACTATCTTTGTGGGGACCCGTCATTGACATAATGCATTCCCTAGCCCCTTACCCTAACCTTAACCATCACAACTAAATGCCTAACCTTAACCCTTACCCTCACCCTAACCATAACCTAATTATATCCCTAATCCTAAAACCAAGTCTTAACCCTCAAACAGCCCTTTAACCTTGTGGGTTCCAGCATTTTGGGCCCCACAAGGCTGTGCAGTAGAGCTTAGATCGGCCCAAAAAATCAAGCCCGAACCTGCCCAAGCCCGAGCACGTTGCGTCCAAGCCCGGCACATTAACTGTAATTATGAGCCCGAGCCCGATTTAAACCCGACAATTTTTTAATACGTGGGCCGTTATAACTGACGTTCTCAACTACAATTCAGAGTTGTTTGAACTACAGAAATCTGTTTAGAATAATACAACAAGGACGAAGCCTGTAAACTGCTGTTTGTTTAGAATGGAACGGATCGCAAATGGATCTGAATGAAGAAACGTAAAAAAAAAAAAAAGAAACAATGATGAACAACATATTGTCACTGCCCACGACTTGTTTAAACTGCTTCCATACCTCCGACTTTCCTCCACACTCGCTCAAAGTTAATTCTCCTGTTTTTCTTTTTTTCTTTACATCTTCAAGCTCCTGGTGTGATGCGTGCGAGAGGAGGAGACTCCGCGCATGAAGTGCTGCATTTTGTAACTGCAGCCTAACTTTTGTACACATTTGTTACTTTTATATAGCATATATATATATATATATATATATATATAATATTTCTGATTATGGCATAGCTTTCTCCCCACCCAAATAGGATAATAAGGTAATGGATAAAAAAAAAAAAAATAATTGCTTGATCAAGGGTCCGGCCCGTGCCCGGCCCGGCCCGAGGATGTGGCGGAAAATAACGGCCCGAGGTCCGTAAACTCTACTGTGCAGACCCCACAAGTATACTGTATTCCCCGGGTTTTTGGACCCCACGAATATAGTAAAACAAGCACACACACACACACACACACACACACACACACACACACACACAGTATGTAAGCTATACACTCGGGCTGCGTGTATAAGAAGTGTCTAAATGGTTTTCAGACAGACGCATATTGGTTGGGGAGCATTTATCTCTGCTTATTGTGGAAGGAATAACATGACTAATTTGGAGCCCATTCAACTATAACGCACTTTTCATCTGCAGCACCCCACCCAGTCGGGGCCAAACACATTAACCAGAAACTTCCAAAATGATGATGTACCGCCAGCCTCAGTATGGACTTTCCCAAGTTACAGAGAAAAAATAACAACCTGAGCGTAAAACAAAGCTTCAATCTCTGCCATATTGTGCCTTCAGGCGATGTGGCTTTATAAATGTTCCAATTATTGTTACCAAATGTGACACCGATGAGACTTTACCCGTATACACACTCACTGTGCCAGATGACAGGAGTATTTTTAGAAGCAGGACTGCCAAGACATGGAATGAATATTAAAAAATACCTGACATCAGGAAATAAATGTAATTTTATTTATAGCCAGTTATGCTGACCAAAGTTAGGCTAGTATTTGTTTTTGTTTTGTTCTAAATATATATATTGCCATTATAGACACCACTGCTGACCATCCCTGTAACAATTTGGCCACAATTAAGCATACTGACCATACACATTACAGCCATATATTAGGATTTGACCTAGTCTTGGTTTCTTTATTTTTCTTCAGTTGTGTTTGGTTGTTTGTTTGTTTGTTTGTTTGTTTGTGTGGTATGTGATTCATTTGTATTGTATTACTGACTGCTGTGCCATTATTATTGTACTACTGCCCCTGGTATACATTCACATGCGCAATATGTACCATCCAGCGCCAGACTCGGAAGCAGGAACAACAGGTACAGTATCTTAGCAGAAGTCTCCTCCCAGATCAGACAGTTTCCCAGTGACTACACCTGTTCTTACTCTCTGGTTATTTTTAAAGCTCATATGGGAATTTCCACATCTTGCACCCCACCCTGTCTTTGACCGGCATGAGCAAAGCCATGTATTGTTTTTCTTGGCGCACTACACATACAAAGCAATTCCTTATAGTGTTCATCACCTGACTCTTTGTTGAACTTTCTTCCCTAAGTTGATGTTGTAAGTTGATTTGTTTTGTACTTGTATTCATTTGATGGCTTTCTAAACCTTACCTGATCCTGAAGATGGTCAGCCAGTAGTTGAGCAGGTTGAACAGAGCTCCCAGCAATCCACCTGCACAGGAGAGGGATGGAAAACAGGACATACACAGTCAGATTGACAAACAGTAACCGAATGAAATGTAGTTTTCTTAATGTTATAATATTAGTCATGGCCTCCACCCAGTTATAAAAGAGTCAGGTACACCCTGTCGCAGACTCAAACATATTTCCAGACACATGAAAGAGTTTTTACCTATAGCTCCCATCATGATGAACAAGGGAATCTCATAGAGGTTGTAGGCCACACTCTGAAAAGGACAAAAGTACATAGTGACATCGTTTATTCAAACTAACAAACAACATAAAGCTGGAAAAATACACAATGTGAGTTTCTCACATCACTCTCAAAGCGCCCAAAGTTGATGAGACCGGGGTTGGAAAGGTCTCCTGGATTTTTATGATAGATACTGAGGAAGAAGTTCAGGGTGAAGGTAGAGATCATGGAGGCAAAAAACTGCAGGTGAGAAAGAAAGATGGGAGATGATGAGAAATAAAAAAAGGGAAGGAAGAACATTTGACATCCATCAACACTGCACTTCAATCGCCCTCTTCCTCTCTTCTGTTACTATTCTAGACAGAAACCTCTTGATTTGATTTACTTGACAACATTACGTGATCGTTAGTAATGAGTTTATGATGGGGGTGGTATGTGCAGGACAATGTGACTTACTATCCTCCACGTCAACATCTGGTTCCAGAAAGAAGCTCCCTCCTCTAGAGCGAACAGAACGCCACCTGTCAACCACAGAAACAAAATCAGTCAAAAACCACAATGGCATTTCAACTAAATAATCCATTTGATCCACTTAATGACATGTCTGAAGATGAGCAACCGTTAGCTTGTTCGCTGATTTTAATTTGATGCCAAGTTAGCTGGCGCCAACTCGCAGCATCCTTCACACACTGTTGATTGATTAGTTCATTAACTGGGTTCACTCCAAGTTAAACTCCAATCACTCTTTTCCACATGACGCTAACACTAAACAGACTGAGGCCTGTTTTGCGAAGCATTTCCAGACTACTGGTGGAACGTAAGAAAGCTTTTTTGCACACCTTTTGTCGGGCAGGTGCGTAAGATATGATCAAAAGCAGCAGATCAAAAGCTTAGAGAAGAGTCCCGCACACTGACCATTACGCAAGCAATAATTTATTTGAAAAATACAACGTTTCGGTCTCAGACCTTCATCAGACTACTGATGGAAAAAAGGCTCTACATGTACAAGGCTGCTTTTTCCCCTACAGCTTTACTATCCCAACGAGCATTAGAGTTTAGATTCTCTGCCCGAGCCCGCCGCTATCCTCGGGCCGGTCCGGGCCCTTGACCAAGCATTTGTTTTTTAATCACTACTTTATTAGCCTTATTCGGTGGGGAGAAAGCTATGCCTCTCCAGCTTCTCCCGTAGCTCTGGGTGTATGTCCTGCACTGACTTGAGTGTGAGGTAAACTGTGCTACATCGTGTCTCCCCCATCTGCAGCACTGTTGTCAGCCAGTGCGTCAGCATGCAGACCGTGCCGAAGGACAGTATTAATTAGGTGATCGAGACAAGAAAGTTTCCTATATGGTTCCAGGGCTTTGATTATGTTGCTGCCTTGATCTGTTACCCACACTATTCGGCTGAGGGAGCAGCTAGGGTATAGGGTTGAGTTTAGGTTAGAGTTTTTTTTTTACGTTTCTTCATTCGGATCCATCTGCGATCCATTCCATTCTGAATAAACAAACAGCTCAGTTTACATGCTTCGTCCTTGCATTATTCATTAAGATTATTCTAAACATATTTCTGTAGTTCAAACAACTCGGAATTGTCGTTGAGAACGTCAGTTATAACGGCCCACGTAATCAAAATTAAATGTCGGGCTCGGGCACATAATTACAGTTAATGTGTCGGGCCGGGACGAGCTCAGACGCAACGTGCACGGGCTCGGGTAGGGTCGGGCTTGATTTTTTGGGCAGGATCTAAGCTCTAACGAGCATCAACAAGCTAGTTCAGGTAAGTCAGGTGAAGGCAGGGTTTCTGCAGTGTTCACCAAATGACATTTAAGACTTTTTAAGACCTTTTTAATACCACATGGAATGCAATATAATAATAATATAATTTTTTTTTTAACAATACAATGTGACCTGGATCCAGATAAGTAGCATAAAACAGATGGATGTTTAATTCATTTAAGTTTTTGTTCAAATCTACACTTGCCCATTATGAGTCAATGAGCTTCCTAGCTACAAGCTAGCAGTAGTGACAGTGTTTACTACAGATATGATGGTTATGACTGAAACGCCACAAAAAAAGGATTACACAACTTCCTGCATGCACAATCAACTGTTGAAACAATCCAATTTTGTGTTTACAGATGTCCCCAGAGTCCTGACCGCACACAGTAAGAGCCAAAACATTTAATAACGGCCATTACTGCTCTACAGCAGTTCAGAGAAAATATTCAAGAGTTTTGTAAATGAAATGTAAGACTTTTTAATACTGCCTGGGTCCCTTTTTTGCAGAAAATTAATTCAATGTTTTTTTCATACTTTTTTAAAGACCTGCAGATAGCCTAATCCAGCCTAATAAAGTTTCCTCACAGGTTTCTTTGTCTTTAGTTTCGACATCCAGCCATTGTGGTTGAACTGTTGGCTTTATAGCAGCTAAACTGCCCACACAGCTAAAGCAGCTTAATAACAAAACACGGGATGTGCAGTGCTGTGGTTTCTGCATTTTTACCAACTGGTGCTCCAAAAGCAGCTGAAACTCCGGCAGCAGCTCCAGCAGACACAAAGTCCCTTTTTTCTGTGTCTCTCCGGAAGTATTCAAAGATCTACAAACACAATCACACAATTAGTTATACATTATTTTACCCACAAACACACTCTAACCATTGATGTTTTAACACACACACACACACACACACACACACACACACACACACACACACACACACCTTAAAGTCTCTCTTTAAGGAGGTGCTCCTGCCCTGGGACACTCCTGCAGCTACAACAGCACCAGAGTGAATCATGGGCCCTTCCTGTTGTTTGTGAGTAAATGAGAGGACAGGTATGAAAAGGGAATTCTTGGCAGTTATAGACAAAGTCAATCCATACAACTTTCAATGGAAATTACCTAAATTAATTGCAAAAGCCCACATTTCCAACAATGAAGGCTAAACACAGCAGTATGTAGTTTGTTAAAGCAACACTAGGTAACTTTTCCCGCTTCGGTCCCTCTACAGGTTGTAAGCGGAATTGTCCATTACATTACATTGTCCAGTTCATTCGAAGTACAGATCCGCTAACAGATCTGGCAAACTTGCATAATGTAATGTAATGTAATGGACAATCCCGCTTCCAATCTGTAGGGGGACCGAAGCGGGAAAAGTTACCTAGCGTTGCTTTAATGAGGACATCTGTAAATGTCATTCAACATGTGGCCGTCATGCGTCGTCTTTCTAGTGCATATGGCTCCAGTGATTCTGGTCAACCCTTGACAGCAGCGTTTTGACCAATTGAGCATTTTGATTCTGCATAGGGGGCAGTCGGGGAGGGTTTATGTTTTTTTTACCTTTCCTACAGCGAGACCGCCAACCACTGAACAGATAACACCACACACTTTGACCACCAGTGTCTGTGGAGGACAAAGACATCAACAACATGTTAAGGATATGATAGTCTTTCCTGTTCAAAAACAGTGGTTCAAATGCATCAATTTGTGTGTACGTATGTGTATGTGTATGTGTGTGTGTGTGTGTGTGTGTGTGTGTGCGTGTTTGTTATGTGTACCTTGAGTCGTACCACCCTGGGAATCTTGACTCCATTTAGGTAACATTTTATTTGAGGAATACCACTTCCTGCTGCTATGGGCTGGATGAGACGAAGGAGAAAGAGAAGAGGTTTATATTAAAGAAAAAGATGGAAGGCGGAAAATCTACAGACCTACAGTATTTATGAATACAGCAGCGGTGGTGTCTACATATTCATAAAACAGGGAAGTTGAAGACTGAAACACTTCTTGGGTCAGTCTGGTTGCAGGAGGAAACTTAAATCTCAGCGGTCGCTGCTAAAGAAGCTATTAAACTGTGGTTAACCAAAGGGGTGGGTAATAGAGAAGCAGATTCATCTTTAATAATGTTCAGTATTACGCGCTGTTCGCATCAAACTGGTGCAGACTTGCAGTTGCCTGATTAAGTTTCACTTCCACATCCGTTTGAATGGCTTGTAATTAAGACGCGACATACTTCTTCAAAAGCCACTCACGCCCTCGAGGAATGTGATCAAACTCACAAAAGAGGAAGACAACTGAGATACAGATTGTGATCCCAAACCAGAAGACATGATAATAACTGAAAGGTCACATTGTTTTCTCCTTCAGTCTTACCTCGAAAAATGCAACTATGATGGCCCCCAACATGACAATGGAGGAGTTGAGGACGGCCCAGAGGATGAGGGAGATCGACAGGCCGCCCACCTCTGTAAACTTCTCTATGTCTGTGAGGGGTTAGAGGTCAAGGAAAGACCCGGGAAGTTCTTATAGCACATTATTATGTTTCAGCAGCTATTATGAACAACACATTTAAGACGCAGGGTGAAGACATGAACACCATTTAAATGATAGCTATGACTGAAAGCATGAACGACCATCACCCACTTTGGATCATAATATACATATATAAAAGGAAAGCAGTGCAATACCAAAAATGAAATACATTCTTCCAGTAACTGCGCTGTTTCTCTGTTCTGTCCTTGTGCAGTAAAGCCCCGCCATCTGATGCTAGCATGGACTTAGATGTATCTTATACAAAGCTTCAGAATACTCTGTTTGACCACTTGGTATTTGATCCCAGCCAGTTCCTCCACCGCGATGTCTATAAAACAGGCGATGAGGCCGGTCAGAAAGCCGATTAGACCACAGACCACCCAGCGACTGATCTCCAGACAGCGGAAACCCTAAAAATACAAGATGAGAGAGGGACGGGAGAGGAGGACAGGAGATGAAACAAACAGCAGAGGAAAGATGAGAAAATAAGAGCAGACAGCAAAGAAATTACGTGAATTCACACACAGTGAAATATTAAGGAAGTATAACATATATTCAGGTGATTCACACTTCACTTACCATGTAACTCATCCTCCTCTCCTCCTCCAAAAATAGCTGATTCTCAATGTTATCATAGTCCAGACTCTGGAATGACACACACGAATAATAAAATATTTCAGTAAAATAAAGATTAAGGTGATTATGATTACTTCTATTCTTCAATGCTTCGTGATAAACACAAATCCTAAAAATGTGAAAAAAGTGACTATTGTATCAATGTCAGTACATGCAGAAAACCAAAAATATGTTAATACAAAGCTGATTTTACCAACTGTTGCCAGATTTTAGCCTGCTTAAGAAGATTATTGCCCTCGCTGCCCCAGCATGTCTAGGTTTCATGGCCTAAAGTGCATTTTCTATACCTGTATTACTGTCCCCTTTTACTGTTTATATTGCTTCCTTTATTTATCAATATTTATTTTTAACTCCATAAAGGTGTCACGAGAGTAAGGGATGCTTCAAATCCTACACATACACAAGGCTTTAATTAAAAACAATCTTGCCTAATCTAACCCAGGGTTTCCAGAATCATCTAATAATCAGCATTCTGTTTAGCGAGTGGGCAGTTTTACCTCATATTTAAGCGACAGCAGCTTCTCATTATGAGGGATCTCTTTAGGTCGCCCCCTCTGAGAGTCCTGCAGGGAAAAACACAGAAAAAAAACATGGATCACCACACCAACACTGACCTAAGACCGCTGACCTGTTGAATCATGTGAGAGACTGTAAGGAGCTGGGAACTAGGTTACAGACACCAGAATAATCAAACAGTTTGGACAGCAGTAAGCAGCAATTAAAAAGCATTCTAACAAACATAAGAAAGCCATTTTTTACTCTCAAAAATCACTTCAAAAGAAAGAGAAGACAGGTTTGACAGACTTTATCTAACATAGACACTGTAGCATTAATATTTAGGCAGATGGAAGATGCAGTGACTGTGAAAAAAAAACACACACATCAGTGTTTCCTCCAGTAACGTTAGTATAAAAATCTCTAAAACATAACCAAAGTGAAGAAATAGGAAATTCTTGTAGGCATGTTATTCAGTGTTAATACAGATTATTTCATGTTGAAGGAAACACTGGTGCAAAAGAGCGCATCCTGACATGCATTCAAGCCAGCTACATACAATTCAAAAGTATGAGAATTACATGCAATGTGAAGTGGGCCTCGGTCACACAGCTGTGGCCCGTCGGTGCATTCACACAAACAGCAGCACATAAAGTAATTCCATGAGATAACTGACATTCACGTAAACAGACCGAAATACTGTAAACAAATAAACTTTTGTTTACAGCATTTAACAATGGTGCAAATCACGTGCATGGCATCACATTCCCATCAGGCAGCGAAGGTCTGATGGTTTCTGTCACGGAAGGAAATGGATGTGATGTCCTGTCTATCTGCTAAATAGCCTCAAGCATCAGTCTGTACTGGGCTGTCACCACTGACTGTGGCCTAAAGCTTTTGGGTCATGAACTGCGTCTTAAATGCTGAATTCAATTGATTTATTGTGATTTTTTTTGTTGCATTTCTGAGAGTTCTTTATTGTCTGACTGAACTTACTCTTACTATGCTAAGAGCTATACAGATAAACTTGATTAAACCTGAGTTTGGCATAAGCTAAGTCAAACATATATTTACACATTTTTGGATTCACATTTACAGCAGGAGGATTCTGATATGGTCATGGCCATGTCTGTTGATGTCTACTTTTTCTTCTTTATCTTTTTTTTCCATCAGTGAACAGTGTGTGGGATCAATCAGTTTCTGACAACAAAATACTGAATGGTTGAGTGGTCAGGGTCACACATGGCCTGCATCAACTCATCATTTGCGATGCATCACAGTGGAAACCTTTAGCCAGTTTCCAAACACGTCTTTCATGCACACTGGATGAGTCATTTTGTGTCAGATTTCCCACATTAGGCTTAAGCTGTTTTCAGCAGGGAGCAACTGAGATTAAATAATAAATACTATATATGTCTGAACCCTTAAATTTATCTCAGGCTGCATCTCACAAATCAGCCTAATCATGAATTACTGTAAATGCCCCCCAACATGCCACTTGATACTGTTTTTGTTATTTTAAGACATAATAGTTGATGATAGTTGATAGTTTTTATCATTATAGTGGAGTAACTAACTATATTTTAGTGGTCTAAGAGAAATACTGCTAGCGGTCTTGATGGAGTGGTGATCAATAGGAGTGACAGACACAGAGAGAAAGAGTGCGATGACGTTTCAGGCTCGGACTTTACCTCATCTGACGTAATCTCCTCCTCCAAATCCACCGTGCTGAGTCTGCCTATCTGAAATACACTGCCTCCTCCAGACAGCTATAGACATCACAGACAGCAACAGAAATATATATATATATATGGCTATGTGTAGCAATTTCCAGGCTGATGTTTTACCATCACACAGATGTATATCCAGATAAGAGTAACAGGGTAACAGGGTCCAAGAAGTATAAGGACTGGATGATACAACGTACTAAAGTACATTATCAAAAGAACTATAAAGGTTAACTTCCACCTTTGGTCCTGATGGGGCATGAAGTAACTGTCTAGTCCTGGTGGCTTTAGAGGAAAAAGGAAGTTGGATTTTCCAGTGTGTTTCTATATTAGGTGAACAGACGACTTCATTCAGTCTAAAGACAGCAGGTCTACTAGCTCATGGCATTATGAGAGTTTGATATTGTTGTTTAATACTTTTCTGCCCTCTAACATACTGAAAGCAACCTTGTACAGGATTAAAATAGTATTATTAGGCACAGATTACCTGTAACCTGATTTGATCACATGTACAATGGACATTTTACTCCAATTTCACACTGACACATACATCATCAATCATCCTTTCTAGAGTTATGACTGAGGTTACGTTGTTTATAATGATGAATGTGTCCTTAATGCTCCCATCGGGCTGCCTTTTCCAGTTCCAAATACAATAGTGAAATAGCTAAGTAACAAGCTAGTGAAAGGATTTATCTTATCGAAACTCTCTGTAATCCGATTGTTCTAAGTAACTGAATCTAATAGCGTGCATCATGTAAGAATTTAATTAACACTAATTTAATAACTTTCATGCATTACATTCCGCCCCAAACAAAGCTTGTTGTTGTATCTGACGGCCGATTGCACACATACCATAACACATTATGCACACCCCAAAATGAACGCTGTGCATGCGACAATGCCTTCTAAATAATTACAAGCATTCATAACCCATGCAGCATTTAAAAACATGGTTCAACGTAACCTTATAGTGGCTAATAAAAACATGAGACAGCGTTACTGGTGCAGAAGGAACAGCTGTTAGGCTCATATAGCCAACCATGCTAGCTAGCTGTACCTGTCTGGAGAGTCTGGGCTGCTCGGAGCCGTTGAACAGCGGTGTCCTCTCCCCGGCTACCCCGGACTCCTCGGCCCGGCTGGACCACGACACTTTCTTTGCGATATTTGCCATGTTGGCCTCCTGTAGTTCGCTGCCCTAACTGTCGCTTGATTATTTCATTAATTGCCGTTGTCGCTGGCTTACTAGCTAATGTTATTCTTTCTCAACTCCCCATGATCATCCCTGTGACTCGTGACGCTTTGTAAGGGTCGCGTGCAGGGCCAAAAGTATCCGTTAGGCGCGTTGAATGTTGGGACTTGACGTTTTACTGTTTTTGTTTATAAATCTGAGTGTAAAATCTCTCAATGGTGTAAATGCATCAGTGCTAACAGGCCTACAGTATGTTCACCAGTGCTGGAGAAGTAGGCTATTCAAATAATTTGGAAATACGGCAATATAAAAAAAAAAATACTAAATTACAAGTATTTTATAAAAGTCCTGCGTTGAAGTAGTATTAGCTAAATGTACTTTGTACAAAGTATAAACATTAAATGTATTCATAAGTATAATTACTGATACATTAATGTATAAATAGAAGTTTTGTAGCCTACTTTTATGGTTGGTCAGGTGGATCTAAATATCACCACTGGTATGGTGATGGTGAGTATTTCTGCTTTCCATAAAAACAATGTAAACGATTTGTTAATTTCCCGAAACCACTGCTTTAGAAACTTTGGGCGAATGGCAGAAATATATATATTTTTTTTTATACCTATCCACCCAGCAAAAAGATAAAACAAAAGCACCAGGAGTTTTACAAAATGTATTCATATATAAGCTTTTAAGTTTCTATTGACAATCCAAAAGACAGAGAGAGAGTGGCTATCATTTTATTTAAATAAAATATTCAAAGACATCCACAGGTGCTTTAATCTCCATCCTGTATAATGTTTAAAAAATTAGTAACAGTTAATATTATTAATAACAGGCTGTTTAATTATTTTATTATATACCAATTATGTCTGAATCTGAAGGAATGTGTTTCTGAAGCGAGTCTACTGAGCTCTGGGTCCAAAATGAAGGAAAAAAAACCTCTCTTAAATGGATTACACCAGGGGTCTATTAACTATTAACATAATAATTGTTGGCATGATTTTATAAATCATATTTTAATGTTAAACATACATGTGGCACAGTAAATCCTTAAGATTAGCTGTATCTTTGGGTGGCTACCTTAGTGACTACTTTACCTATAGGCCAGTAAGCCTATTATCAGTGGGGATTTATATTTGCTAATAATACGTTGTATTCATGTTCAGACATTTTAATTTTTGAAAAAACTTTCAAAAGTTAACAATAATTTGGAGGGCCCCCTGCAGTGACTCTGAGGACCCCCTAGGGGTCCCAGACCCCCTGTTGAAGCTCTCTGGATTACACAAATGAGTGACAGATAAAAAAATTACCATTAAATCCACAATTTGAAGAGTTTCATTCCAAATTATTTATCCACTATTGGAGAAAGTGTGATACCCACCCTACAGAATTATTTTTGGAATTAAAGTGGACTTTAATATCACATTTACAAGCACACTTGTATTACTTTATCCTTTGCAGTGTTTAACGACTGACTGGTGGATCAAACTCAGGGTATTATTGCATAGCTGATCAGTTTGAACGGTCCAAGTTTGGGTAAATCTATCTTTTAGTCCAGTGAGAATATACTGCTGTGTGTATACGAATATGAAGAAATTAATAAAAGAAACAAATATTTATTTTGCCTTTTAAGAGGCAGGCAAGCAAGATATAATTAGCATTCCCTGTAAAAATTATGTTTTGGAATGAAACCTTTCCTTTGAATCCTCTGCTGTAACTTTATCACACACAGTACTCCAAACATTCACATGCCACCTGCTGCACCTCCCCATGTACCTCCTTTATGTCCTCCATGCCAAGTACCACCCCTCTGGGCACACCTCTTCCTTCTGCCACCCCTTCCACCTCTGAAGGACTTAGCACCCGGCTCCACACCCTGAACCCTGCCACCTGCCCAGCAAAACCCTCTGCAGGGTCAAACCCCCCACCAACAGTGTCCTGCTCCTGCCCCAGCACCACTGATCCACCTCCAGGAATCTCCCAGCCCTTCCTGAAGTTGGAGCCTGAGGAGGTGAGGCGGTGGTCACTGTAGTGCCAGAAATGACCCTGGATGGAGGACCAGAGAACGCAGACATGGTGCCAGCGAGCATCCAGGAGTGGCGACGCAGGGAGACGACGATATACAGGGTCTCCAATGACAAAGTCCAGGGAGGAGGAGGAAGAGGAGGCGTATGAGGCTTGGGAGGATGAGGAAGAAGCAGAGAAGGATGCAGATGATGCAGAGGAGTTGCGTCCGTACAGAACTAACTGGTTGTCGTTGTCGTCTGTGGCATAAGAGAGCAGTGTGCCGACATGTGAGGCCTCCACACGGAGCCAGAAACACACAGACAGTTCAGGAAGGTCTGGGAGAGTCTGGGAGAAGGTGACATAGTTCTCTGCTGAGGCCGAGGGGAAGAACAGCATGGAGTCCACGTTACAGACTGCAGACAGAGGGAGAGAGAAAATATATTCAGTCTAATAAACTCTGGTGCTAACATGTAAAATACATCAAGTATTGTAAGGGTACTAACTATTACTTACTGGTTGCATCCTTTTTGGGAACTGGTCGTGCAGGGATCTTGTGCCTTACAGGAAGCTGGAGGAAGTTGTGGATTACTGAAGACTCTACCTTTGTGTCACTTTCTTCCTCCTCTGCTCCACCCCACCCGCTCACTCTGGGCTGATAAGACTCAGACTGGGGCTGAGGGAGATCATCTGAAGCCTGGGGCTGTGGAGCCCCCTGACCGGTCCTGCTCTGTCTGTCTTTGATGAGTTCAGGGTGGGTTGGAGCATGGGGCAGGGGCTGTGGCAAAGAGGGGTGACTGGGGTTGTGTATCTGGGGGTGACGATATAACTGAGGCTTGGATCGTTGCTGGACCTGGGGCTGGATCTGGGCATAAGGATAAGGCACAGTCTGGCGATGCTTAAGCTGCTCCTGCTGGATCGGGTAAGGCTTTGTCTGGGCCTGCACCTGGATCTGTGACTGGGGATGATAAGGGTCAGACTGAGGCAGGTAATCTGTGGGCTGGGGTTTAGGATACTGGACTTGTGTCTGTGGATAAGATTCTGGTTTAGGTCTTGGCTTCTGGGTCTTTGAATGTTTAGGCTGGTTTGGTGTTGCCTGGTATTGATTGGGCTGTGGATGGTTTCTGTTCTGAGCTGTGGACTGTGAATGATTATCAGTCTGGGAATAGCCAATACCTTCTGATCTGGGTTGGGTATCCAGAATCCTTTCAGGCCTCCCTCTTCTATGTGCCTGGCTTCTCCCGCGTGGTTCATAGTATTCCTGAGGTGTTATGTCGGAGTCGAGGGGGTCTCCCACCCTCCACAACCGTCTGGTTTTCCCTCCTCCATTCTGCTGCAGGACCTCACCAAGCCGGCCCTCCAGCCGAGTCACACGCAGTGCCTGGTTTTTCAGGGATTCCTGCAACCCTTTCAGCCCAATGAGCAGCTCGTCACGCTGGGCCTGCAGGGCAGCCAGCCTTTCTTCTTGGCTCTGGAGCTCCAGGGTGAGGTTGGAGAAATCATGGCCAGGATCAGGCTTCTGTTTCTGGGCGTGGCGGCGGTTTTCCCTCAGGTTCCTCTCCATCAAAGCCAGACGAGCCTCCATTCGCTTACTTTTCTTATCGAGCTTCCTACTCCACTCTCTGGGATAATAATCAACATAAGGTCACTTTTTTTTTTTACATTTCTGTGTTATTACTGTTGAAAATGCATCATGTAATACAATCAGACCTGGTCCAACATTTGATCATTTTATCATTTAGTCTCACTCGAAGGGCTAGATGGGTGAAGTTTGTAAATGGTAAAGATGAAGTCATACATTACATATATTTTAACATATGGACTTAACTTATATTTTTTAAATAAATGCTAATTTATTTTCATAATGGTCATACACCTAGTTTTCTGTATTTCGGTATATACAGTATGAATTGAACTGATCAAAAGCGTATTGCAAATGTAATATTTTATATGTTCCACAATACTTTGCAAATGCAGTTTTATATGTAGGCCAACAGGTTATATCTTCAAATGTGGAAAATACTGTATGTTTTGGTTGCATTAGAAGATATTTATCCAACTCCTCTCCAATCTGCTCTCTACTCTCTACTTACCATGATGACTGTACTTATAGAATACAACCAGTAGGGATTTGTCTAAGATGTATTAGCCCACAGATATAGTAACAGTCAACCATTTGTACCCAAGCTCTAACCTGAGACCCCCTATCTCCTGCGTTGTGCTCTGCTTGAGGTGTTCGAGGTCCTGTGACATGTGTTGCCAGTGGTCACTCAGGGCCTGAACACGGCTCTCCAGCCCCCACGAGGAATTTCTGTTCTGGTTCTGGGCCAACATGTTCAAACGGGCCTGGGTCAGCGCCTGGAACTGCTGGAACTAACAAAGAAGAAATGTGTTTATCTTTCTGCAGCTGTTTGGTAATTGATTTGAAGTCCAATACCAGCAGCTGCAGGGAGCCACATTTTTGTTATGAATTAATCAGTTATATTTAAGCTCATTAAGGTTGATTCAGCACTAACTGTTTAGACACTCCTTCAATAACTTTGAATAATTAACAGCAATCCTAGATGTTTATTACATTTCCATTATTTTAATGAAAGTCACTGCTGTTTATGAACACACACACACACACACACACACACACACACACACACACACACACACACACACACACTGTTCGATCCAAACTAACCTGTTCATTGAGTCGTCGTAGTTTCTGGGACACAGGATCAACTCCCTGCACCTTAACAGGCTGAATTTGCAGCAGAAGCATATGGACCACGATCAGGGGCCAGTGTCCGGTCCGGAGGCTGTCCATGGTGCAATGGAGCTCGGATAGATGCAGCTGGATGTCTGGAGGTAAAAGAAAAATAAAGAAAGAGGGAAATACATAGCTGAAAAGGGCTGGTCTTGATACACACTGTATACACACAATGAACACATATGCACATACACACACATACAATACAATACACAAAAGCACACCCACAAGCTGGGACAAGAACACACTTTCCATTTTCCACGAAATCACTGGGGACCTTGAGGAAAATGCAGATGGATATAACAGGTACACAGCTTCTCTCTGGGTCTCTCTCACTCTCCTACACAAATGAAAACAAAGAAAAGTGAACTTTTCAAAACAGTCTACCAACTGATCTCTGATGTCTAGTGTTGTATGTGTTGTATGTCTAAAATGTAGAGTAATGGATCGCTACCATTTTCATTGATGTTAAATTGCTGAGAGTGATGTTGCCATGGGTTTTCTCCACTACAATACCACTTTGAATTTGTTTAACTGGATCTTCTATTGATAAAGTTCAAAGCATTCATTCAAATTATTACTGTTCTGTATCAATCCGCACAAGTAGAAAAAGTGTATACTTTCATTTGTGTGTTCATGTTAGTGTGCTCGCATGTGGTACTAATACAGCAGTATAGTAAATCTCATGATGCGTGGGCTGATAAGCAGCTTGGACTTTCCTCTTCTCCCTGACTCAACTGGCAGGGGGCTCTAGTTCCTTTCTTCCTCTTCTGCTTTTTCTTTGACTGGCCCAATCGAGGAATTCTGCTGTTTATCCCTCCCTTCTGCTTTCTGCTCATGACCAAATTGCAACAGTTTGGCTTCATTTACACTGGGCTTTAAAATAAAAATCACTATTGACTGCAACAATCTGGCCATTATGTATTTTAAAACACAAAGTTGATGCACTTGCAAATAGTCTGAGTGTATTCTGACAGTGTTCATTCCATAAATGTGTAATTGTTAACAAGTTTTAATCAGGGTAAAAGGCCACACTTACTAATTGGTTACTTAAATGCTCCAATCAAAGTCATACTGAGCAGATTAAAAAGTCAATATTCAATAAATGATCTTTTCAACAGTTATGTGTATTGCCTATTCAAAATGTTCAATAATTTACACCACACATTCCAGTTCAGTTTCACTTGTGAAAGTCCAGTGTAGACACAGTTTTCATTTTCACTTTCGTTTTGACTACTTGACATGTAGGTAGCCTCTGTCAGTTTCAGTCTGTCAGCCTGGAAAACCCTGGACCACATGAAAGTTTGAAAAGTGTAGATGTTGGTGTTTTAAACAAAATAGTCTTATATTCAACCGGCTTGCTTTCATTTTTGTAACCTAGACCTACATATCAGATACCTCTGATAAAGGCTCCTTTGTGTCATCAGACCGCTGTGCAGCCGTCCTGCTGTAGACATGGATGAAGAGACTTCTCTGCTGAGCAGAAGACCAACATCATCTGAATCCAGGGTTGGAAACATTTCATTTATTTTTAATGGATCTTTAAATTCCATCAATAGCCCAAATATTTCAGATTGACTGATTGATTTATTGATTGATTGATTTAACAATGTTGTGGAGTGAGTGATGAGAAGAGATTGCTGCAGGGATTAAAGTTCTCCGTCGCTACGACGGATTTCCGTCAATTTGATTTTAGAAATGCCATATCTGAGATCGATGCAGATCCGATGAGAAAAA
Organism: Sander lucioperca; assembly: GCF_008315115.2. NCBI lineage: Eukaryota > Metazoa > Chordata > Actinopteri > Perciformes > Percidae > Sander > Sander lucioperca. The sequence continues at coordinate 15,424,345 of NC_050193.1, read as the reverse complement.
ATGTGTGTGTGTGTGTGTGTGTGTGTGTGTGTGTGTGTGTGTGTGTGTGTGTTTGTGTGTGTGTTGGGGGGGGGTCTTATCACTTTTTCTTTTTGTAAGGCAACTACAAATATTAGGTCCGTTGAATGAATGAATGAATGTGAATTTTGTGATGTTTAATGTTTACAGCTAGTGGTTTTGAGAACTTCCTGTGTCAGTGACTGTAGCCTACGCTTGTCTCATTAGCCCGTTTGCTTAAAAAAACACACATCTGGAGGACTAAAGAACGGTCTAAAAGTGTTTGGATTATATAGTGACACAATCGAGACAGCTGATAAAGTAAGCCAATCTGTTGAACTTTTTGGGGTATGATCGATTGTGAGCTATGTGCGAGGCCATAAGAAGTGTAGGCTATGGTTCTTTCCGTGCATTAATGTACATACAATGTCTTACTATCGCGAACTCATGTCAGGGGAGGTCATTCATTTGGGTGCCACCTATGGCTTTAACAGATCGCCTGCTATGCCACCCGATGCAGCCTATTATTGTTACAGTTTTAATAAATGCAACTAACGTTATGTGTAAAGCGATGCACTATAACAGGGTTCCCGCGGGGTCTTAAGTCTTAAAAAAGTCTTAAATTCAATATTCTAAAAATAAGGCCTTATAAGTCTTGAATAACGTTCACAAAGTTGTACATTTCGTTTACAAAGGTCTTAAACAGTGGCGGTTCTACATTGAATTACGCCCAGGGCGAGACCCCCTTCGAGGACCCCCCTCCCCTTCTCTAGTGTTCTCTACAGTGTTTATTTATTGTTATTGTAAAAAACATTTTTTAGTTTGAATTTAAATAATAAAAAAAGCTTTCACTGAAAAGTTATATATATGTTTAATTATTAGTAGCCCTTGAAACTTGATTTTATAGATTTGACATGGTGTTGAATTGCATATTAACAATACAAAAATCTCCCTTTAAACACTTTTGGCCTGAAGTAAGAGTGTAATGTAAAGCCTTTCTACAATATGATTGCCACAGTAGAAAAGAACAGCAATGGTTAGTCGTGGGATGGTACTGAAATATTATTTTGTTCATCAGGAAAAGAGAAAACTCGCAATACTCCCTAACTTGCTGTTTGCATCTTGTTGTACATTAAAAACCAATAGGGCGCAATCGCAAAAGGGGTGCTATCTGTATAGGTAGATGCAAACAGTTTATAACTTGGCTTAAAAAAAGTTCAGTCAAAAGATTTTTTTTTTTCACTTTAATCCCTGAGATAGTTTTTAGAGACCACAGTAACCTGTTGGAAATATACAGCAGTGAGGAGAGCGTCAATCGTTTTTGTTTGTGAAAGGAAACTATTCTATATCTTGACTGCTGACTGAGCAGAAGTGCTGAACCCTGCCACAGTATGAAGCCACATGTGTGCTCTCTGCTACAGGTCTGCACTGGTCTGAGATTCTGTACTACTGGGAGTTTTGTTGTGTTGTTTCATTCTTCGCTGAATTATCCCAATAAAATGTCCTCATGGAGTGAATGGAGCTGAGTGATCAGCCATGTTTTTTTTAAAGTTTAAGTTCATGAACAAAATCAAATCAAAGTAAATTAGTAAACTACCTAAGGTAGTAGGTACCAGCGGATGGATTTACAGCAGATGTCTATCTGCAGTGTGCCCCAGAAAGTTTAAGACGATGAAAGGAGGCGGACTCATTTACACATTGCAATCATGATGCAAATGTAACTCCAAAAATGAAAAGAAAACAACTAAATTTCAAACTTGGCTTAACTGAGGAAAAACTCCTTCCCTTTTAAGTGACAATCAACAACTGATATAAATAGATATAAAACATAAATAGATCCTACAATCTACTGCACAATCACCCTAATCATTGCAAAAAAATCTTATTAACATAACATTTAACCTTAAACAACCCACTTTATACACATGATATCACTAATGATGTCAGCAAGAGTTTAGAAGAACTCTTTAAACTCTTTAAATTAACTTAACCATAGTTATCTTTGTGTTGATTATTACACACGTGTTGACTATTATACATGTAAAGTGCAATTGTGACCCAAACTTCCCTTTAACTGAACACATTAACAATTTTATCATCAATATTGTAGCTTATATTATCTATGTATGCGGCTTATGCTCTGAGTTTAACTTCCATCCGTGTCCTTTCACCTCAGATCAATAACTCCAAACTGTTCCTGGCCGTCTTCTCGGCCGTCCTGGGGAACTTCAGCTTCGGTTACTCCCTGGTCTACTCATCCCCGGTCTTGCCGAAGCTCAAGAGCCCCGATGCAGACCCTCGGCTCAGGATGGACACGGAGCAGGCTGCCTGGTTCGGCTCCATCTACACACTGGGTGCAGCGGCTGGAGGATTGGGGGCCATGCTGCTAAACGACCTGATTGGACGGAAGCTGAGCATCATGATGTCAGCAGTGCCGTTGACTATCGGGTTTGTCTCAGTCACAACACACAGCATTCAGACTGTGTTGGAAAGCAACTAAGATTAATTTGAGTACTGTACTTAATCACAATTTCTACTCCACTACATTGCAGAGGGAAATATGGCACTTCTTCCTCTCCTACATCTATACTTTCTATACTAACTAGTAAATGAAAAGCTCTGCACACCCACAGGTGTTTTGAATTACTCTGGCTGATTAGACTTCTATTCAGGTGGAGCTATTTTTGGAATTATGTCATCATTACTCTGTGAAGTAATAAGAATCATAACAGGATGGGGTGTCTCACCCCAACAGTTACAGAACAACAAAACCAAGAGATGTCAATCAAGTGAAGTACTTTGTACACTCCCACACAGTCCTGAGAAGAGGTCAAATTAGGCAACATAAGTGAAAACACCTGTGTAGATGAAATATAGGTATACATTTACATAAAAATAAATGATCACTTCCTAAAATATTATGCATTATTATTATTAAATATACATTTTATAAATCATTTTGTGACTTTGCGTGAAAAATTGGACCCTGGCAAAGGCATTAATAAAAACTATATAAAAATAGCGTTCTTTTCACTGTTAGTCTCGTTTGCTGTTACAGGTCATGTATGATCATCAGATGAAAAATTACGCAGTGTCAGAAACATCTCAAAGTTACATATAGTCACTTTAAAGTAAAATTTTCTGATAATACTTACTTTTACTTGAGTAATATTTTAAATGCAGGACTTTTATTTGTAAAGAGTATTTTACGCCATAGTATTGCTACTTTTACTTAAGTAAAGCATCTGACTACTTCTTCCACCATTGCTGATAGGTAGGCCTAGCTGATATGATGCACTAGGGACACATAGCTTAATTTTTCAAATTGTGCATTCTATTATATCTAATGAAACATTATATAATACATTCTACAACATAATCCATATTATACTACCAATGTTTGTAGACAACAATATGATCTGAAAATCAGAATTTTAGTCTGAGCCTTTAAATGTAAAATCTGTGGTTTTTAGTTAAATGTAATTTCTTGTCTGTAAAACTACATTTTATTTCCCTGTTTATCATGCTTTATATTTATGTCTATCGTGATGTAAGAAAATCCAGAGAAACTGCATACTGTGTGTCCAAAACAGAAACTGGAGACATTCATTGTTGGCACCTTTCGCATAACTTCACTGTACATTCTCCTTTCTGGTTAGACTGAAATCCATAGATAGATGGATCATGGTGTCTGTGTATGAGTCTGCATGTACTGTTTGTTTTAAAAACTCCCGTATCTATATGTGTGTGTGTTTTAGATACATGCTGATGGGAGGGGCTGTTGACTTGTGGATGCTCCATGTGGGCCGGTTCCTCACAGGCGTTGCCTCGGGGATGACCGCAGCATCCATTCCTGTAGGTTACCATGATGAGAGAAACTTTGTTTTAACCTCTGCAACTTTTCTGAACTTTTTCTGAATTAATACTGTGTTTATGTAACTGTATGTGTGTCCTTTGTGTGTTTATGTCACAGGTATACATCTCAGAGATCTCCCACAAAGGAGTGAGAGGAGCTGTGGGCTCCTGCCCTCAGATCACTGCTGTGTTTGGGGCCCTGGCGCTCTACGCCATGGGTAGGAACATACCACTACTGCTGCATGAATGCTAATTTTACTCTTTTTTATACATTTAGCTGAAACTCTAATCCAAAGCATCTTACAATTCCTGAAAGAGTAGAGGCACGAGTCTACTTCCTACTTTTACTCTCGCTTGCTCGTGCTATCATACTCTGAATATCACGTTTTGATGTGCAGGTCTGGTGGTACCGTGGCGCTGGCTGGCAGTGGCGGGGGAGGTGCCAGCTGTGCTGATGGTTGTGCTACTGGCGTTCATGCCCAGCTCCCCCAGGAGGCTCCTCGCTCTGGGCAGAGAGCAGCAGGCTGAGAGGGCCCTCCGCTGGCTAAGGGGAAAACACTACAACACAAACATTGAGCTCAGTGCCATACAGGTAAGAGGCACACGGTTTAAATGTGGTAACATCATACTCACACATTGACTTCCGTGGTATACGTGCTTGAGGCAAAGATCTACTCCATTTGAGTTTTTTAAATAAATACGCACATACAGCATGTGTTTTTCTGTGTCTCCCAATGCAGCACAGCATCAACACGCAGGGTAAAGTCACATGGTCGCAGCTGGCCACACCCGTCTACTACCGGCCAATCACCATCTCAGTGGGGATGCGTTTCCTGCAGCAAATGACGGGCATCACGCCCATCCTGGTCTACCTGGAGCCCATCTTTTCCCAAAGCAAAGTTTCCCTGGAGCCCAGGTTGGATATCTATTCTATCTATTATTTATTTTACCACTTTTGTTGGTATTCTACTCCTTTTTGTCTCTTGGTTTTATTTTCATTTCTCCGGTAAATGTTGCTTTTTGCATTGCTTGTATAAAATGTGCTTTATAAAGAAAGAATTACAGAAACAGATACAGAACCATTTGACTGACCTCTCCTTGTTCTGTGTCTGTCAGGTATGATGCTGCCATTGTAGGTGCGGTCCGCCTATTTTCTGTTGCCGTGGCAGCCAGTTTAATGGACAGGGCGGGACGCAAAGCCCTGCTGTACACGTCGAGCCTGCTTATGTTCCTGTCCTCTCTGACTCTGACAATGATCTCCCACACCACACCTTGCCCTCCAGGCCCCGCCCCTCCTAATCACACCATGAGTTGGGACTACAGCTCCCAAAATGCTATTGGAAACACTTTGGATGCCAGCGACCAAACTGCAGGCCTCATTCCTCTCATCAGCACCATGGTGTTTATATTTGGTGAGTGTTGCGAGCAACTCGTTTTGTTGAAAAAACATGCTTGTCATAGTCATAAAACATTTTGTTTTTGGTTATTCAGTTAAATGGGTTTCAATTATGTTATCAGGCCTTACTAAATTAGAAAAACATTTCAAACTTCACAAAGGGTTTTGTGGTGCTACTTAGATTAAAACATTATTGCTCTAACCTGTCCAAAATCAGAACTAAACACAACAAAAAAAACCTTTTTCATATAATTTAGTTATTTTTAGCCAATTGAGCAGAGTCTGATAAACCTCTCAAAACATAGCATGGTGCAACTGTGCCCTAACAATGAGTGCTTTTGTTGTACTATGACATCATCTGCTTTAATGAGCTGTTTGCTTTGTAATCACATTGTTGGTTATCTCCTAGGATACGCCATGGGATGGGGCCCAATCACATGGTTGCTGATGTCAGAGGTGTTGCCGCTGGCTGCCAGGGGTGTTGCTTCGGGTCTGTGTGTGACTGTCAGCTGGTTGACAGCCTTCATGCTCACGCACGCCTTCACACACCTGGTGGACAGGTACGGCCTGTACGTGCCCTACCTGTGTTTTACGGTGGTGTGTGTGCTGTGTCTGCTGTTCAACGCAGTGTGCATCCCAGAGACTCGCGGCCGCTCACTGGAAGAAATAGAGAACTATTTCAGGACAGGACGTACGTTCACCATCAACAGGAGTAATTCCACTGCACAGTCAAGCTGAAAACTGAAGATCCCTTCAATCAGAAATGAGTTATTCCCAAGATGTACCTGTAAAACAGGGCTACTGCAAAGTGATCCTTTTGATTAATATGTAACAATCAATATTAAGGGTCTAAGAAGAGAGTCTTGTTGTTGACACGAGCTTCAAGTTTTCAGAATTATGTCCATAGTTAATTTTTGTTATGTTTCTATAATGGAGAAAAGCTGTAATACACGATTTTCTCCAGTTCGTAATACTGCAGGTATATAAATATTGCAATACTTTCATCAGACACTGTGGTTTTGCTACTTTTACTTAAAGGTCCCATGGCATGAAAATTTCACTTTATGAGGTTTTTTTAACATTAATATGAGTTCCCCTAGCCTGCCTATGGTCCTCCAGTGGCTAGAAATGGTGATAGGTGTAAACCGAGCCCTGGGTATCCTGCTCTGCCTTTGAGAAAATGAAAGCTCAGATGGGCTGATCTGGAATCTTCCCTTTATGACGTCATAAGGAGGAAGGTTACCTCCCCTTTCTCTGCTTTGCCCACTCAGAGAATTTGGCCCGCCCATGAGAGAGAGAGAGACATCATGGCTTGCAAACGAGCGAAGTATGGCAGTTGGTCAAGGCCACACCCCCACCCTCCACCTTGCCCCCCCCCTCTCTCCTCCTCAATAGCATTTAAAGCTACAGACACAGAAATGGCACATCCTAAGGAAAGCTCATTGTGGGACTGGCTCTAGTGGCTGTAATTCTGCACCAAGGCTGAATTTCGGGAAAGAGACTTCAGATACAGTATTAGGGGACCACTAAGGTCTATATAAAAGAGACTTCAGATACAGTATTAGGGGACCACTAAGGTCTATATAAAAGAGACTTCAGATACAGTATTAGGGGACCACTAAGGCCTATATAAAAGAGACTTCAGATACAGTATTAGAGGACCACTAAGGCCTATATAAAAGCATCCAAAAAGCAGCATGTCATAGGACCTTTAAGTAAAAGATCAAGTAAAAGTACTTCTTCCACCAATTGACAGGTAATATATCATATATTATTATATTTAACCACTGATGTACATGCAATGTACAGACAATGAACACATGGCAAACATGGCAACACTGATGAAACAATAACTCTGACTGAACTAAAACTGACTGACTGATACTGACAAACACCTCTAAAAACAAAGCCCCCCTTCTTCTTTGGTAAGCAGCCATGGAATTTACACCATAATACACTCTGACATGTCTGAAAGAAATATGCACTGAACACTATGTGCAACCATGTATCAACAGAAGACGATTGTTCATCACTTACCTGTTCAGCTCTTCTGATCAGTTAAAAAACAATATTTATCATTACTGTAAATACTTAAATTAAAGTAAAAATGTTACATTTACTGACAGTTGTTGCCTTGTCATCTTAGCTGTCCATCACATTCTTTAGAGAATATACTAACTATCTAAGAGATTGACAGGACCTAATGATTACAGTAAGGGGGCAATTTTTGATTGTCTACACGCTACATAAATTGTCCATGATGTGTTTCATACATTTGGGAGACTAAATTTGAAAGCTAACATTGCACAAGGTGCTGTATTTGTACTAAAAAACTATCACAGATAGTCTCGGTGTCAGGTGGGATCCAGTGAACACAAAATGATTTGTTCTGATGTGATCATATTATATATGTTGTATTCATTGACAGCAGACTTCAAAACATCAGCTACAAAATCTGAATATATGTACAATAAAGCAAATACATAATACTATATCCTTAAATGTTCATTAATCCTTTGAACAAACAGGTTGCCAGCTGGCAGAAAAAAAAAATTGTCATCACCTTCTCTGGGCCTAGAAATGAGGACAGGAAGTTACTGTATGTTGCCGGCACACACTGGTGGCTCAGCAGGCCAGGTCACATGCCACAGTGCAGTGTCATAGGTTTAAATCTCACTCACAGCCAGTGATGTACATCGCTGCCTCCCCATCCTCCTAGTTCTAAAGTAAAACCATAGGACTCACCTCTATGTTGCTAAATCACTGCAGTGAATTACTGTATGGATAGACTATGGACATTGAATTTGCACAGATATTTCTGTCACGGTATTATTTGTACATAATTATATATATATATATATATATATATATAATTGTGTACAATTAATGTATAATTAATTTCTTTATTTACCGTAAAAGATACAATGCACATTAATCAACATGAGCACAGAGTCCAACATGTAAATGTGCCATATTTAGCCATGCAGGCTAATTTTCTTCTGCAGTCCCTGGCAGGTTGATACATTTACATACATATATATATATACATTTCTGAAGGTGTTTGTCTAAGAAATGTATAATACAGTGTGTGTGTTTGTTTGTGTGTCAAACAGATGTTGGCGCTTACACAACAATCACTTCCAGGTCCACTTCCTCTAATTTAAACTGCGTAGATATGTAAAATTGCCAAACTGGTTTATTTCTAAATTCCTTTTTAGCTGTTACTGTAACGTTTAAAGATATACGGTTGACCAACCAACCTAATGTTAGTAAAAGTGTTGAGATATGAAAGCATCAAACATGCATTTTAGATGATTGAAATGAGATTATGTCCCGTTGTTCCTGTCCAGTTGTTCCTCGCCCCTGTTTACTCAGCGCCGCAGGACACAGGAGTTTTCTACCCGGAAGTTGTAATTGGGTCTATAGCTGCTTAACTGACATTGTTACATCCAACATGTTGTCAGCTCTGTGTCCAGCCAAATATTGACTTTTATTTACTTCCCAAATGTCCTTATTGGAGCATTATCTAGAGGTACTCTTTTATCACAATTGCTTAAGTAGATGTTAGTTTTTCTATGATCAGTGTCCTGCTAACTAAGCTAGTAGCTACAGTATATTAGTGCTCTGGAGTTTAGGTATTGGTACCATATCTTTAAGTAGCTAACTTAAATCATAAGGATATCTGTTGTGAATTTTACTCTTTTGACTTTTACTCTTGTGTATGTTTACTAGATTAGACAAAGACCAATAAAATAAACCTTTTATGAGACATTACATTGTTTTTTGGCACTCTGTTGAGCTTATCAGATAACCATTTATCACCTTGTTAGACAGGACACATTCCTGGAAAAATAATTATAATAATATCCTACAGGTGATCGTCATGAACACAGACACATTACCTACCACTAAAAGATACATGTTGCATTGGTATGCATCTCTTAAGGTGATTAGCCTGAAGGCTTTGAGTGCATGTGTGTAATGCTGGTTTAGTTGAGGTGTTTGTGACACAGTAACATAAAATATGAATCAATTTTGTAGCCTACTAAATCATATTTGCCCTTTTTTGTGAAACTGCACATCAGCTCCCAGCATAACCATGACAAAAAGAGTTACTAAAATATCTGTGACTTTCTTAGACTGATTTACAATCAGAGTTTATCTGATTGACATAGAACTGAGAGCAATGACTTCATTGATGTACGTGACACAACACATGTATCCATTTAAACAAAACGGAAGTTGAATAGTTTACAAGACAGACAAGCAGGTTAACAGATGTGTAGATAAAAGAAGAAAGACAGATAAGCATAGGGGTAGAAAGCGAGGCAGCAAAGTAGCAGGTAGATTAAGACAGTGGATAAACAGACACTCTTGCACATCTTTTAACTATATACCTGCTGAATCAGCATTTTAATATTTCTAACTATACCCTCCTCCTTCCTGATAGGTTGAATATTAAGTCTGCATGCTTTCAACGATATCTTATACAATATATTACATAGGGTTATTATGTGTGTGTGAACCTCACGTGCCAACTGATGCCTGACTGTTGATGTGAGGGCCCCATGTGGTGATAGTCATGGGAAACATCTGGGTATGACACCATGACATGATGGGAGGCCTAATATTCTCCAGGACACTGACCCCTGTCCCTGTTGTGTGGCACATAGCATATTTTTGGAGTATTTAACAGTTCTTTTTTAGTTTATGTATTACTTAATTTTGTATATTTGCAAAAATAACAAATACCGCTTACTAATTTAACAAAGCAAAATAATAATTTAAACACAATGGACAGACTAACTACATTACTAAAACACATGTAAAGATGCTTCGGTGACATTTACCGACCTGAAAGAAATAATTAAAAAACAAACAGTCCAACTGTAGAAAGCAGCGCAAACCAACAGTTCACTGCAGCAACGGATGATCTTGTGCCTTTATAATGTTACACACATAAGGAATAATTTAAATGGGAGTATCTGTCATTTTTGATGATTTGCTGTCTTGTTGTGACGATTTGTTGTCGTGTTGTGGGAATTGCTATCGTGTTATGTGATTTGCTGTCGTATTGTGGCGATTTGCTGTTGTGTTGTGTGGATTGTTGTCATGGTTTGCACTTGAATTTACTGAATAGCATAATTTAAAATTAAATGTATTTGTTTGGAACTGAATTCCAATAAACTTGAAATCAATTTAATTCAATTCAGTTGCTTTAAAATAGTTTTTGATCCTCACTAAAAATGTAACTCTCTATATACTTCCACATTCAGTTCAAATTCAGTTTAAAGAGACACACATGCAGTTGTTAAGAAAGAGCAATTGAATGCAGATTCACAGAAATAAGTTTTTCAATGCAATTATTCAAGTTAAGCAATTCAAATTCAAGTATGAATGAGTCAAATTCAGTTTCTAGTTACACATATTTCTGATCATAGGTATTGACCTTCTAATGTTATGCAGATGATACTCAACTATAGCTCTTAATTAAACCTGATTATAACATTGTTCAATATCATTTAACTGAGGGTTTTGGCATTAGACATCTTGGACTTTATGTCAACACAAGTTCAGCAGTCACTTGGCATCTTAACAAATACAGTAATGTCAAGGCAACATATACATTGAAAAAAACATTAGCCAGCACTAGAAACTAAAAGAAACAAAATCTTATTTAGTCATGCTTTCTTCTGTCAAGGAATATTGCTTCTCACTGGCACAGAAATAAAAAAAATATTTTGATATTTGCTCCTCTGCTTGCTTATTTATTTCAAACAAGCCATGACTGAGGCTGTTTTAGGACTCTAAGAAAGAAAGAAAGAAAGAAATAGCTTCATTGATAACCTGTCAGGCTCCCTGGGGCTTTGTTCCAAGCTACATTTCACATTTTTAAAATACCTTTTAAAGAGTGGTTTTAAGGCTGAGGGCATACTTCTCGTCTGCTTGAGGCAGCTCACCTAATAAAACATATACTATGGGGATAGTTTGGATTTTTTTAAGTGGGGTTGTATGAGGTACATATCCATAGTCAGTGTAAACGGTAGATGGCGGTCAGCCGGCCTCCAGTTTAGAGAAGCAGGTAGGAGTCCCAACACAAAAGCTAAGCAATGTACTGCTGTGGATAGGGGCAGCAGCTAATCATATTTTAGCCACCTAAAAAAAGGCCCACCTAAAACTAATCTACATTAGTTTTAATTGTACACTTTATTTTGAATATTTTCACCACTTTACCATGCCATCAGACAGGCCTGTTTAAGTTTACACGGGGGGAACTGAAGTCGTCAAAGCCACCAGACTCCATTGACAAATTACATTATTGTCATTTTCATTGAAAAATAATAAAATGTAAATAATTATAGTGTGATTTTTGTGAGGCTCTGTATCAAACAAAGATTTTTTCTTTGCTTTGTAGGATACAATTTGTAGGCCAGAACGTCTCAGCACCACAATACTTAATTCAGAATGGTGTCACACATACACCGCCCCCCCGCCTCCCTTCGATTTGGATTGGATATTGCACTAGTCCATATTTCGATTTCCATAACATTGCAATTAATTGGGCCTAACCTACACACATACACACACCTCAGTCTTTTTACGGTCTCTTTTTACGGAATGTAAAAAGCTGTAACGATTGGTCTTTTCTCTGGAATGTTGTTCTTCAGGCTCATCGAAACACATACTTACACAGACACCACCACCTCACCCAGTTGACTTCATGAGCAGAGGCAACACCCCACACTCTTACACACACCTTTATTACTGTAGCTCCTCCACCTGAGGTGTGTTGGTACGAAGGAAAAATTGGGAAAGAAGATGTATTTATAGGATCTTTATTACAGAAAAAAAACAATAAAATCCTTCGTGCAAGGGTGTCACTTTGTGTTGAAAAATGGTGGGGACATTTTTCTTTCTAATAGGGAGATTAGTATGAGGTCAGAGTACATTAATTATGACGGGTCAGGAAAAACATAACAGTTCATCAAAGGGCAATACAAAATCAGAAAAAAAGGTCTATTCGACATTAAACACAACAGCTCTGACTGCACAGATAACAGTCAACAAGAGCGCAGATTTTAGTCAGGAATTGATCTGTGTTAAACACGTTTCCTGCATTCTGGTGAATTTTTATTCAAAAAATGCACTTGTTCACATCAATTATAATAATTCAGCACGATTTCTGCTCATGTTCAAAACTTTCTGCACGTTTAAAACATATTCTACGTATCTGTGTTTTCTGTGTTCTGTTTTTCAGAACATTATTTAACATATTGGCTTTCAAAAGGGGTGGGGACAAAAGGGACAATTTCAAAGAAGTGGTGGGGACATGTCCCCAGCGTAAATGACACCTATCCCCATATGGTTTACTCGTGCAGCATTAGTTTGTAATGATAAAAGGTCAGTAGGGTTGATGCAGTCTGCCTTTAGAAATGGGCTGTGATTCAAATTATAACAATTATTTTTCAGCCTTCCTCATCATACCAAGCCTGAACATACATGTAAGGTGTGCTTAGGCAGGCCACTCAACCCCCAGCAGTACTGTGATCCAATGACTAACAATAGAAAATTGTGGTTCAACTGGCCTGCTCCCAGCTGACTGAAAGATATTGTAAAATTTCCCAGACATCGATTGAGCTGAAATTCAATTACGTTAACAAAAGGAAGGTTTGTATAATAAAACAACTACGTGTGCCATATTCAGAAGGCAAAATGCAACCAAAAGGCACAATTTGGAATCAATCATTGCATTGTGTGCAATTTGGATAGCCAAACACTGCATCATTCACCACCTCCTTGTAGCCTTTTGTCAAACAATGTCAAGGGATTGGTTGGATTTGTACATACTGTAGGTCCTTTGTGTGGCAATGTTTGTGATCTACTTCCATAGTGTGTTTACCATAATAAACAAAAGCACCGTAATAAACAAAAGTTTGAAAAGAGCAATATTCAATTATCATTTGAAGCATCATGCAAGCCTTTAATGAATAGTTTAATATTTTGGGAAATACACCTACTCGCTTTTTGGCGGAGAGATAGATGAGACGAGTGATACGACTCTCCTATCTGTTTGGCATAAGGGTACAGGCAGCAGTTGATAGCATAACAAAAACTGGAAACAAGCTCACCGATTATCACATTACATCTAATTTAATTTGTATTTAAAACCAAAGTGTAAAAACGCTGTTTTACTTTTTCAGATTCCTTACAGGTTAAAAATTGCATATTATTCTCTTTCTACATCTTGTTCAATAATGCAATTGTTCTTCTCTTCCATGCTGACAAACACATTAAATTCATGACATTTTTGTGGGGAATTTGTCAAAATTGAAGAGAATGTTCACGTAAACTTATGTCACTCAAACATTGTCGACGGCCTTCCAGTCAGATTTCAGACTCAAATAGTCTGCAGAAATACGAAGCACCAGGAGGGAAACTGGCGATTCTCTCTCATAGGAGAGTGACACACACACATACAGACTCCCTTAATAATAATAAAAAAGTTAAAAAAACAAAACCAGTACAGCCTTTGAAAGTAAATAAACACCTAAATCACTGACCGACTCATTCCAGCTGCATATTCACTTCACTTTGTCGGTGAGGCGTTGGGCGTGTCTAGGGAGAGGCTTGTAGAAGTACAGGTGAGACAGGTGGATGTCACAGTTACAGTCTGTCTGGACTCTACACCAGCAACATCTTACACACACTTCTGCATACAGACTGCGACAGCCCGCCAAGGTAAGACTGTCAGAGATTAATATGTGATGTACTACTGAAAAGAGGATTTCATGTTACAGATTCAGATTTTGTGCTTCTTAAGTTTGAAGCCAATCAACTATGCGTTAAATGCTTACGCAGGAAAGGATTGGTAGTTATTAGAAAGTTGAGATAGAGGAAGGAAAAGTCTCAAGGACAGAATATTCATCTGTTTTTTTATACTTTAAATCTCACATTAAATCACTATTAATGAAGCTTGTATTGTGGGCTGAACGGTGTGTTTGGCTGATTTTGGGTCAGACTGAAAATCAGAGGGGACAAAAACATTCAGTTGAACTCTTGAGCTCTGAATGAAGAAGCTGTTTTTCTCAACAGTTGTTTTCACTTATTGACTTTCCCTGAAGTGATGAGTTAATGATTGGGTAATTTTCCACTTCTGAATGACCCCCTCTTTTGTCAACTTCTCATTAACATGCGTCATGAGAGTCAGGTTTGACCAGCTTAGATGCCATATAGAGTATCTGCATATGACTCAGATGTGTTTGGTATCTGGATGAACGAGTTTCATCGAACACAACATGGGTGTTCGGCTCTCTAGGAAACTACCAGCTGATATGATAATATAATAAGACCAGGTTAATAAACACGATTTATTAAAAAAACAAAAAACAAGAAACAACTTTTTGCAAAGGAACCCACCAAACTGTAGGGCTGGGTATCATTTAATACATTTTTGATGCCAGGTCCAATACCAGTACCCTTAAAGTGATACAGTACAAATATTTTATATCTGAATAGCCAACTCTGTGAAATACACCACATTAAACTTCACCACACCACAGACTATAGGGGTTGCATCTGCTGCAGTAGTGGGATGTTGCAATTAATCGAACACTTGCAGGGATTGGCTGCGAGCAAAACCATGCAAATTGTATTTTTTTTCTAAATCTGGGTACAAAAAGGATCCAATGCAGGTATGGTTCGAGCGGAGAAGTTTTGATACAACTTGTTACTGGGTTCTTTCGGTCGATACCATAAAGGTGTCAAGTACCGATACCCAGCCCAACCAAACTGGCTCATTAACTGGGCCAGTTTTTCTCGATCGGTCACAGTCTGTTCTTTCTCCATTAATCCACTCCCAGACACCTGACCTCAGTGAGGAAACTGTGCCTCTTACAGAGGATGTATTGTTTGATCAGCAGACTCTAACCTTCCCCCTTTGGGATTTTAAAGTATCTCTGCAATGTGGCAGAAGAATCTTAAGGAAGCCACACTCCAACAATGCTTTCATCAGCAGCCTTATGTCTAACTGATGACAGAAACAACAGCAGAGAAATGATTTGAGTATTGGGCCTACTTTTTCAATTAAGCTCTTTTCTGATCATCTATTTGTTTCATGGTGATAGAAACACTGTTGTGATTGGATTTTTTTTTTTTACATTCATACTTTTTTTCAAGGATCCTGACTGCACCATGACTGCTGCAGACACTTTGAAGTGCTTCTCCAAGCATGATTTGTTTTCACTCACTGAGATAGAAAACATGTCATAGAAGAACAGAACACTGATGCAGCTGGAAACAACTGTTTCCTTGACTGATCTGAACTTAACACGCCCAAACTTTCCAATAAATGTTGCACCAGCTGCTTATAGCATAGTGGGATACACAGTCAACATGTGAAAAAACAACTCAGACAGTTATCCAGACCAGTGCTTCAACCCTGTCAATCAGTTTTTACTGTAGCTCTTTATCAAAATAGACACATAGATTGCTTCAGATAATCATGCTGGAAGGAATGAACCGTAAAATGTTAAAGAGAGAAACAAGTTAACTCTTTTCAAGTGACGTATTTCCCTAATTCTCATGTACGTCTAGTCATCACTTTTGAAATGAAACTTGTCAACATAATGATGTTGATGATGAGCTTGCTCAACAGATTTGAGATAGATTAGTGCGAGGCAGCAGTGACACACCCTTGGTCTGTGACAAACGGAGAAGCATGCAGCTCGGTCGCATTCCTGCACCAACATATGGGTGTGTGTCTGTGTGTCTGTGCATGTGTGTTCTTTGTAGGCTACATTTAGGGACACATTTCAGGCTAAACACCAATTAATTGGGGATAGGTTGTCCAATTAAGGGTAAAGGCCATGTCAAAAATTGAGGAAAAGCTGACTTTCGGGCCAGTGGTTAAGGTTACGTGACAGTCAAGCAAGCGTATGTTTGTGTGGGGAAAATAAATGCTTAGTCATGCTAGATTGTGTTTTGTGTTTATATGGAAAGAGATAGAGGAGGAAAAAAGGGAGACAAAATAAGAAGAGAAAACTGTAGAGAGGTAGAGTTGTGTGCATCTTTTTGCCGGTTCGTCCTGTATGGGAAGTTTAAACTCTTCTGTTAATATGCTAGAAGTTTATACATCATATACTGTATATAAGCCATTATATCTTACTTACTCAAATCTACACAGTGCTACAGTCATGAGATAGCTGTATGAATCCATTAAAACAAACGTGTTTTTCTCCAATTAGTACAAAATCTCGAATGAAGTGCAAGCGTGTGCATGTGTTACTTTTGAGTTGTAATTACATTAATAATAATTTTTAAAAAAAGTTCAGTTCTCTCCTAACACATTTGTTCCACACTCTATTGTACCCTAATTATGAAATTATGAGAAGGCAGTGTTTGGTAATTTGTGGGTCGGATTGGTCTCACATGACACGAATACTAATTATATTTTAATGAGGTCATGTTGCATACAGAGAGATTTTACTCACCGGAGTCCTGAGCTGTAGAGTAATAACTACTTACTGTAGATCATCTGGACTGACAGGACTGTTATTATAGACAGACATTCAACCCTTAATTCGACTCCATTTCTACTTATTATTTTGTTGACCAAGGAGTTAGCTTTTTCATGAATCTTTGGGTTTAATTATGAACAATAAGTCTTTTTGTAAGAGTAAGTCTTTTTGTAAGAGTCAGTCTTGAAATTATTAATATTATATATCAAATGAAACGCTGTTTTTGATAGTATTTATGTTTGGCAATTTTTTAGCAATAGCCATTCGATGTAGCCTATACACCTTGGTTTTTATTGTCAGTGGTGGAGTCAGCCATTCCGCATGCCCAAGGATTCACAGGAAACGATGCAGCATCAACATAAACCGCATGAAGGGTATTGATCTGTTGGGTCTTCTCATATCATTTTAAGAAACATTTAATCCAGTTTTACAAGTAATACTACAGGCATATTACCAAAAATATGGATTTAGATGTCGAGATATAATGACTTTTCTGATAAATCATCATCTAAATATAAAAAATAAAAATACATCCCTGATTCCTCTCAGCCGTCTTCATAACATTTTCAGTGTGAACAGACACAGAGACACATTAGGAATACTGACAAGAAACATCCATACAATGCATTACAATACCTTGTGCTAACAACTAATCCATCACCTTGGACACAATATGTGTCAGTCAGAGATGACAGGCATTTTCATCAGAGATCCTGACAGATGTTTTTAGTCAGGCTCTGGCTCCATCAGGTGGCAGAAAGCAGCATCACACTTGTCTCATGAGGGGGAGAGGGGATGGGAAAGTTTTGTTAGAGTACTAAGAAAGATCTTAGGTCTGTTTCATATGGTATTTTGTATTCATTATTCATTGCTAATAAGGAGGAGCACCATTTGTAACAATCTGTTTCTGTCTGTGTGCTCTCTCTCTCTCTATTCTCTCTCTACTCTCTCTCTCTACTCTCTCTACTCTCTCTCTACTCTCTCTCCCTCTCTCTCTCTATTCTCTCTCTACTCTCTATCTACTCTCTCTCTACTCTCTCTACTCTCTCTCTACTCTCTCTCTACTCTCCCTCTCTCTCTACTCTCTCTCTACTCTCTCTCTACTCTCCCTCTCTCTCTACTCTCTCTACTCTCTCTCTATTCTCTCTCTACTCTCTATCTACTCTCTCTCTATTCTCTCTCTCTACTCTCTCTCTCTACTCTCTCTCTACTCTCCCTCTCTCTCTACTCTCTCTCTACTCTCTCTCTCTACTCTCCCTCTCTCTCTACTCTCTCTACTCTCTCTCCCTCTCTCTCTATTCTCTCTTTACTCTCTCTCTCTACACTCTCTCTCTCTCTCTCTCTCTCTCTCTCCCTCTCTCTCTCTCTCTCTACTCTCTCTCTCTACTCTCTCTACTCTCTCTCTCTCTACCTCTCTCTCATTCTCCACTCTCTCATTCTCCACTCTCTCTCTCTCTCTCTCTGCAGCACAATGAGTTCATCTGGAAAAAAAGAACCTCCTCCCTACATCATACCAGGTAAACCTGAACACACCATGCTCGTTCTAATTATACATCCATGGCTAACACACCTCATCATAATCATCATCATCACCATCATCATCACCATCATCATCATCATCATCATCATCATCATCATCATCATCATCATCATCATCATCATCATCATCAGATTGTCTCATTAACTCTTGTTTCTGTCTCTCCTCCTCTGGTATTTCTCTTTCTTTTCTTTTCTTCTTGTCTAGTCGATGGTCAGGGTCAGAAGGATGTGACAGTTTACCACGTCCACACTCCATTCAATCCTCCGTCCAACTCAGAGAGCGCCGCTAATTCCACGCCAGGTAAACTCACACCTAATGTAACACTTCCTAGAAACGCACATCAAAAACCTTACCTACAATTTACTCTAGTACATAGTCAATTAACTTTCCCTCTCGTCTTCTCATCCTCTCTTTCTTGCAACCCTCCTTCCTCTTGTTTTCCCCTCCCCTTCTCCCTCTATCAGTGTACACCAGCGGAGGAGGAGGCAATGGTTCAGGTCTCCAATCTGGAGATGGCAAAACTAGGTTTGTGAGCTACGACGGAGCGCTGGGGCATTCTGCCGGCATGACCACCTGCACCTCCTGCCAGCAGCAGGTCATGACCAACGTCACCTACAAGGCCGGGACATACGCTTGGCTGATGTGCTTACTCTTCATCTGCTGCGGGTGAGTGTGTGCTTCAGGGTGCTTGTCCTTGGACTTTTGGTGTGAGCACACTAACCTGTTTGAGGGCTATTGGGCCCCTACAAATCACCTTACACAACATACATCTCTTTTACCTCCAAGTTTCCATAAGGTCCAGTGCACACAGAAGACTTATGCAGGACCTTCCAGTTGGAAATGTACTTTACTGGGGTAAAATCCCAAACAAAGTTTCAATAATCAAACGAAAGCTGACACACAGTAACTCTTTGGGTTTTCGAGGCCTCTGCATTTAAATCAGCTCGGATGGTTTTAATGTAATGTGATCCTCACCTACACCAAAAGTTCTCAAAGTGTGCAAGATGACATTGTCCATGTTGTCTAAACAGTCAAAAATATACACATCTTACATACCAAAACTAGACAAACATTTGTAGAGCGGTATATTAGACCTTGTTGCCACTTTAAATCTAAAGTATTTTAAAAGTCCACTAGGGACTACTTTCCCTGTCCTCATATGAAGTGAATATGACTAGGAGACTGAGTACAGTTACAAAATCTCAGTGCAGTGGATAAATATGTGGCGGTTTATCAAAAATAAGGTCCAAAAATAAAACTGGCTTTATCATAGTAAGTTAAAGATTTTACTCCTTGTGATGTTTTTTTCTTCAAATTGAGGGTCTAGGATAGAGGGTTGTATCATTACAAAGAGCTGAGACAAAGTTGTAATAAGGACTGTATGAAAATTATGATTAGTAAGGTGGGGGTCCAAAAAGGGGGAGGATATTTATATGTCTTTTTGCTTTTGACAGCAGATCTCTTGCAAAAATTAAAATCTCATGCGGGATTTACAGTATCTCACAAAAGTGAATACACCCCTCACATTTTAGTAAATATTTCATTATATCTTTTAATGGGACAACACTGAAGAAATTAAACTTTGCTACAATGTAAAGTATTAAGTGTACAGCTTGTATAACAGTGTAAATGTGCTGTCCCCTCAAAATAACTCAACACACAGCCATTAATGTCTAAACCGCTGGCAACAAAAGTGAGTACACCCCTATGTTAAATTCCCATAGAGGCAGGCAGATTTTTATTGTTAAAGGCCAGTTATTTCATGGATCCAGGATACTATGCATCCTGATAAAGTTCCCTTGGCCTTTGGAATTAAAATAGCCCCACATCATCACATGCCCTTCACCATACCTAGAGATTGGCATGGGGTACTTTCCATAAAAAAAAAAGCTGGTTAGATCAATGCAAATCAAACCAGCTATTAGGCTAACCGACATAAAATGTTGCCAGCGGTTTAGATATTAATGACTGTGTGGTGAGTTATTTTGAGGGGACAGCACATTTACACTGTTATACAAGCAGTACACGTAATACTTTACATTGTAGCAAAGTGTAATTTCTTCAGTGTTGTCCCATTAAAAGATATAATGAAATATTTACTAAAATGATGAGGGGTGTACTCACTTTGTGAGATACTGTACATACATAGTAAACAACAGATGATCAAAACTACAAATGCATAATGGTTGAAACAAATTCTTGCTATAGCTACATGACACTAACTGTGTGTGTGTGTGTGTGTGTGTGTGTGTGTTTTGCAGGTTAGTCCTTTGCTGCTGTCTGATTCCTTTCTTCCTGAAAAGCTTCAAGGATGCTTACCACACGTGCCCCCGCTGCAACAGAGTGCTCTACGTTGACAAGAAAAAATGCTGTAAATGACGAACATGAGGGCAGAAATGGACCCATAAAAATAAAATATAACATCTTGTTAACTTTCTCTTATCAGTTGCACCATTGTTATGAAACTGACAGAGAAAGGTCACACTTATAATGTAGCTTATTTTTTATGGATGAGCCATTGTATTTGCACAAAAACATCATATTATCAGCAATAAATTGGGAGTAATTGTGCTGTCAGAGCTTAAAGGCACAATATGTAATGTTTTAACAATGTATAGACTAATATAAAAGTTATCCATCAGAGACACTGCCCTCTGCCTGTATTTTCTTTTACTTTTGATCAATCAGGGTGTTTTGGGGGTGTAACCCCCAGCCAATAACAATGCAGAGCTTATGCAGCCCTCTCATTCCCAACCGCCACCTCGCCTGTCAGCGTCTTATATCTAGAGGCACCCAGGAAGGGCGCCTGGCTTTGAAGCAAATTGAACATTGTGGCCAAAGAGTGAAAGTACATCTCCCGGCCCGTCACGTGATGCCCTCTGGCCAAAAAAGACTTTTTCCCATTGACTTCAATGCCGAACGGGCCGTCTTATTACATATTCTACCTTTAAATATCATGTGCACACTTTTTTTTAAAGCTCTGGCAAGTTAAATCAAGCACTTCCTATGCACTTTTTGGGAGCAGTTTTATTTTTGTCCCATTCCAGCAGAAAAAAAAAATCTTTTTCTATCATCCTTTTCAGAAACTTCTGCATACAGTATGTTGTTAAAATAAAGGCTTGTAAATAAACTCTATCAAATACTTTATGTTTCAAGGGATTGCTCATTTGAATATTTTTTTTTTAAGATACATTTTTTTATTGTTTTTCATCATTAGACATACAGAACAGAGAAACACAAATTGAACAAGAGCAAAAACCCTCTCACACCCCCCACCCTCTGCGGTCTCGAGGAAAAAATCACACCTTGCCTAGTCACTCTCCTCTATTTTTTTGTGGCACTGAGGTCATTAGGTCTGATATTTGTCCTGCTGTGCTTTTCCATAGGTTGATGATTTGGCTTTGTTAATCCTTGTTGTAGAGATCCCAAGCATAACTATGTCTAGAAAATACGCCAACCACTGTTTTATACAAAGCGAGTGGGGGGGGGGGGAGCCAACGTTGAGCTATCATTTTCTTGGTTGCAGTTGGGCCAGCTAGCCAGATTTTCCTCTGTCTCCCAAGCAAGTGTAATTTAGAGTCATTAAGTAACAAAACAAATGGGTCAGTAGGAATTCAACATTCTATCACATCAGATATTTGATGTTTTATTCCAGAACTCATGCACACTCCCAGACCATATGCAGAAAAGTTCCAGTTTGTTCAGGTTGACAGAACATGCAATAGGGAATGGGAATGACTTTAGAGACGTATCTCTTCTGGTCTAATATGTCCTATGACATATGTTGAAGTGGATATACTGGTGATTTGGGTTCTTGGAACAGTGGAAAATGTCCCAAACTGTCTCCCAATTAATTGCGTTCCCCTCAGGGCTCAGCTCTCGCTCCCATTTCTTTACTATGAGTTCTCCTATGGATACTTGCATCAGTTTAGCATAAATCTTGGATACTTATCCTCTCACAGGAAATTCAACAAACCATTTAATGACTGGGTGCCTCAAGACTGTTTCCCCATGGCACTCCATAACATTTTAGGGCTGATCTTAAGCAAAGATAAAAGAAGAAGGATGTCCTGGGGACCTCAAAGCTAGCTCTCAGGTCTTCAAAACTCAACATACCTTTCTCATTGAATAGCTGGTCTAAAGTATAAATACCTCTGTCACTCCACTGGTTACAGGCAAAGGGTTTGTGTTGTGTTGGTGATAATAGGGCCATAGGCTAGCATACACTTTTTTGGACACACACCTGCAAAGGCAAGGTCTTGCAGTCTTAGACTTCCAGTGAGGTTTTGCTCTATTTCTCTCCATGGGACTGTAGATGAGGGGTCCATCCACACTCTGAGGGCCCGTAGCTGAAAGGCTCTGTGATACATTTTAAAGTTTGGGGAGGGCCAGGCCTCCCGTGTTTGTGGTACGTTGCAGGGTAGAGTATTTTAGCCTAGGTTGTTCATTATTCCAAATATACTGCCAAATTAAGGTCAAGTTTCTTCCAGAAATATATTGGTGGGGGTAAGGGGATCATTATACTTAAGAAATTCACATGTGGAACTACGTTCATTTTAATAACAGCAATCCTGGACTGTAGCGATGCCGGCAGCGCAGACCAACTGACCAGATCCCTTTGAACATTCCTTAATATAGTTTCATAGTTGTCCTGGACAACTCGCTGTAGCGATGCATGTATGGTGATGTCCAAATATGTAATTTTGCTTTGGGTTGGTATTGTAACACTAATGGCTGATGTCACATGCCTGTTGTTCAATAAAAGAAGATTAGATTTATTCCAGTTCATTTTATAGCTGGAAATTGAGCCAAATTTGTTGAAGATCTTAAGGAATAGAGTCCTCAAGATCAGAGATGTACAACAAAATATCATCTTCAAATAATGATATTGAGCTGCTGTTGGATTTAATCTGGACATTACAGATTTTATTTTGCCTTATGGCTTGGGCTAACGGTTCAATCATTTGAATATTTTTAAGGTCACAAATAAACAGTGAAAATGATCTGTTGATAGTCATATTAACATCATACCAGCAACATAACTGCACCTTTCACTATAGTTTCATATGGCCATAGTCATCTGTAAAAGATGTCACAGACATAAACCAGATTTTAATTTTATTGTTTATTTTTTCTGTCATAACTAAACATAAATAAAACCAGAGAACAATGAGACCATGAGGACACAGAGGAGAACAGAGAGGATAAACACAGGGAAGACCATGATGTACAGTATGCAGGAAATCAACACAAGGGACACACTATACACCTGTCACTGCAAGTGTCTCATGCTTATAAATCCCTTATAGTACATTCATGTGGATTTTTCTATTTAGTATCTTTTCTTTTATTGTTCATATTATTCAAGTGGATTTATTTGTTGTTATTTGTTATTTTATCATCCTGTTTATGATGTATGTGAATGTTGTGTGTGATGTCTTAAAGCTACTGGGACCTTGAATTTCCCTTTGGGGATCAATAAAGTACCTACCTACCTACCTACCTACTACCCACCCATCCATCCATCCATCCATCCATCGTGTGCCATTGGGTTGTTCCTGTCCCGAAACGCTCTTTTTGGAACAACTTTGTTCTCCTTGATGAAAACTCAGCCATAGTAGTTAAGATTAAGTAGCTGTTTATGGTTCCTTAAGTTTCGTCTTTAAGTTAGTGCTAAGGATGATTGTCCAATATCTAATCATTTTAAGGAATTCCATAAGATAAAAAAACACAACAGAAGGATGAAAACTTAGGTATTTAAGGAAATATCATGGACAGAACTCTGTTTTGCCTGTTTACAAAGCATAAAGTATACATTATAATGTATTACACCTTGTTAAGCAACTTCATTCCAACGTATTGCCCCTAGTTTTACACTTCGTTTTGGAATTCACGGTCAATAAACCTCATTTATATGAAATAATACATAATATTTGCGTAAAGAAAAGCAGAAATTATTAATTATTTTGACTAATGGTTGAGATCAGAGGAACATTTGTTGATGGATAATCACAGACATGTTTATGTCAAAGTTACTGTAAGTCAGGGTACTGTCATTTCTTTTCTCAAAAAGAAAGTTTAGAAACAAATTTGACCCAAGGTCAAGAGGAGGGTTAAAGCAGCAGTATGTAGAATTTAGGGTGTTCTATTGGCATAAATGGAATATGATATTCAAAATTAAGTTTTTATTCACCTAAAATTAAGAGTCATTGTGTTTCTGTTAGCTTAGGATGAGCCTTTAATATCTACATATCTACTTCTCTTTCATGGAGATGCAATCATGGATGTTGCACCGCCATGTAGCCCACAACAAACCAAACATTGGCTTTAGGTCTTTCGTGTTGCTGCCTGGAGACCACCGTGGGTTCTAATCTTACTACACGCTTGGAAAAGGATGGGTGAGGGGAGAGGTATTCAGTTGTTTGCAATCACCGTTTAATCCTACACACTGCTCCTTTTAAGGTGAATTTGCGCAACAAATTTTTTTTCTAGGGAAACCTTAAAGCTTTAGTGCGTAACATTTTGATATTGATGAACATCCGTTACGCTCAAGCCATTGCCAAATGAGCTGCTACAAAGCTAATTAAGACTATCAGCTCAACACAACTCTCTCTGTATTTATTAGTATGGCTATGTTCAGAAGATTGTGGCATCCGGTGACTTTCCCGCACAGAAACCAGAGTGAAGATAATAACCTCTCTCCATCATGTTTTTTTTTTTTTTATCCTCCTCTGTCCTCCTTGGCTACTAGCAACAAGCATGGGATGGGGGGGATGCATGGTCATGGAAGGCTTGTATCATGTGGACGCACCAACAGTTTTGTTGTCATTACTTAGAATTCCTCATAGGGGCGACAGAAACTACGCACTATAGCTTAAAGTTAATTTTTAAGGAATATGTGAATAATAGTCTGAATAACGTAATGCATACAGCAGACTATAGGGCAGGTAGATTTTTTTCTTAAAATGTTATGATGGCATGAGATGGCAGAGATTTAAACATGAGCTGAAATCTTTCTAAAACACACATGTAAGCTATTAAAGTCCAGGGGTTTATAAATGATGGTTTTATAGTATAAGTTGAATTAATGTATCATTGACCTGAATGCTACATATACATATAAAGAAGTTACTTCCCCAAACAGAAGACACAAAAGAGGAGGCAAGAGTAAATCATGCCTACATGTGTGTTGACTCAGCAGGGATAACATTAAATGATAAAGGTTGATCTACTGGATAATACATATTTAAAAGGCAACACAGAATGCCTGCACTTTGTGTTTTCCTTGACATAAATAAAGACATTTACACTATAAATTGATGTAGAAAAGGCAGACATTGGTGCATAAAAATGTACCGGAATGCAGGAAATTAAGTGTTTGACGCCTCCCTCCACAGCCCGCGATGAGAGCATGGCGTTGGGCGTGTCTAGGGAGAGGCTTGTAGAAGTACAGGTGAAACAGGTGGATGTCACAGTTACAGTCTGTCTGGACTCTACATCAGCAGCATCTTACACACACATATCTGCATACAGACTGCGACAGCCCGCCAAGGTAAGACTGTCAGAGATTAATATGGGATGTACTGAAAAGAGGATTTGATTGTACACGTTCAGATTTTGTGCTTCTTGACTTTGTAAGACAGGATCCAAAACTGAAGATGTAACAAGAGTTATATACTGTATGTTTATTTATGAGTGTGTGGTTTGGTAAGCCAATCAAGAATACATCAAATGCTCAGGCAAGACAGGGATTGGTAGTTATTAGAAAGTTGAGATAGAGGAAGAAAAAAATCTCAATGACAGACTATTCATCTGTATCTTTAAAACTCACATTAAATCACTGTTAATGAATCTGTTGTGTTTTTACTGTTGGAATGTGATCATAGACACAGCTGGTTTTACAAGCTCCAGCTCAGCCTGCAGGAACATTTTCAGACATGAAGTCATTTTAATTTTGATGTTAATTCCTGGTCACTTTTGTTGTAGATTGCCTCTTCTTTCTTCATGTTTGTGTTTATTTTGTTTTTAATAGTTTGTGGGTTGGGTAGTAGAGGTTTTGATCAATACGTACAGCCATGAGTGTATAGGCCCAACTCCTCCTGGAGTATAACTCCCATCCATCTTGTCTTGGTGAAAAACTAAATAAACATTCGAAATAAAGTGGATGAGTTAAAAATATAAAAATGGGCATCAGACTTGTAGGCACCTGGTGTTCTCATTTTAAGATATCACCCGGTAGTTTCCCAGAGAGCCGATCACGGATGCAACAGTAAGTATAGTAAACTTCCTCTTCCTGATGCCAAGAAGTCATAACAAGTTGACAACAAGTGTGTGCATTGTGTGTTTGTGTAGTTGTGTTTATCTTTAAAACATGTCAATGAGAGATGGCAGATATTTTCATCTGAGCCCTGACAGATGTTTTTAGTCAGGCTCTGGCTTCATCAGGGGGCAGAAAGCAACATCAAAGTTGTCTCACAAGCGTAAGAGGGGATGGGAAAGTCTTACAGTTACAGTACTGAGAAAGATCTTTGGTATGTTTCTATGGTATTAGTATATTTTATTTTTTGCTGCTGATGAAAGAGGAGCACCATTTTTCACAATCTGTTTCTGTCTGTGCTCTCTCTCTCTCTGCAGCACAATGAGTGCAAATGGACAAACAGAACCTCCTCTCTACATCATACCAGGTAAACCTGAACACACCATGCTCACACATCATCGTCATCATCATCATTATCAGATTGGATCATTAACTCTTTTTTTTCTGTTTTTCTCTTTCTTTCCTTTTCTTCTTGTCCAGTTGATGGTCAGGAGGATGAACACATTTACTACATCCCATTGGACCCTCCCTCAAACTCACGGAGAGCGTCTCTAATAATGAATAATTATCATAATGAAAATGTAGCTTACTTTTATGGATGAGCCACTGCATTGGCCCCTGCCTACCCCCCTACTTCTGGCGCCCTTTCTCTGCTCTGAACACACCCATCTTCAAACTCGACCTTCATTTTGATCTCAACACACCTGTAGAGTGTTGTGCTTGTATCTTGCACGATTGTGACATTATTGCTGTGACAAAATCTGTCCATAGACAGACAAAAAAAACACCTGGCAAAGTACCTTAAAGGTGCTCTAAGCGATGTCACGCATTTTTTTTGGCTACAACATTTTTGTCACATACAGCAAACATCTCCTCCCTATCTGCTAGCTGCCTGTCCCCTGAACACACTGTAAAAAAAATGCGGTCTCTGTAGACAGCCCAGGCTCCACAAACTGCAAAAATAACAAACTGGCCAATCTGCACCACGAAACATAACAGTCTTCCAGCCTTCCAGCCAATAACCAAAGAAGGATTTGGGGATGGGGGTGGGGGGTTAGGGACTGTTCGTTATTTATTTCAGGGGCCACTGAAGGAGTTTTGGGATCTTTAATCAAAATAGACCTGACCTCCCTTCACCAGCAATACATTTTGGATGACCCTCCAAAATGATATGGAAGTGCTGGTTTGCACTTGGCAAAGACATACAGATAGCCATTGTTTTTTTTACAGCCATGACTTACGTGATTAAACCTCTGCATTCTCATCTTACGCATCACACTCCTCTGTTATGGTGTGGTGGCCATTTACTCACTAACATTGTTGTGGAAACACAATAAGCATGGAAATTAAATGCACACTTCCTGCATTACTTCAAATACTAAGTTACTCATCTAATGAACTAGTATTCACAAGAAATAAAACAATAAAACATTGAGACCATTCAGCAAAGACTGGGAAATAACAAATTCAACACTGGTTGCTATGGACTCGTCACTAGGCTTCCTCAGTCATTGTATATTTTAGCATAGGTAAGCTTGCCGAAGCTGAACATTATCCAAAACTCCACTTCTCAGACAAGCGTCATTTTGGGGGCTTGCATGTTACCACTCCTTCCTTCTCAAATGCCTTGAAAAGGCTGTCGTTTGCACAATTTCACAAATAATCACTGGGACCGAAAGGATATTTGAGTCAGGTATGACTGCAGCCTGGAGACCTCCCGTCTCATGTATGCCCTCCCGGCTGGTGCAGTCCACGAGCTTCGACTTTTCAAAATAAAAGCTTGCGTCTGGTATGTTTTTGTACGGTGTTTTGGATGTTTTAGAACTAAACAGTACGGCAATCATGCTAATGAATACAATTATTTTTTCATCAGATGTCTTAGTTACAACACGATGGAGCTAGCAAAGCAGTTTTGTGTTTATATGTGCGAGTGGGATTTATTCAATTTGGGAAATTGTCTAGCTGACTAAACAGGGGAGGGACCCATCTGCTAGCAATAGGGGCCGAGACTGAGAGAGCTACATGGATAAATATGCACCAAACAAGCCACTTTGAAATTTTGCTCTTCTCATGAATACGAAAGTTGGGTGACCCTCCACCCTAGACTAAAAAAAATGGGATGACCCTCCCATCAACAAAGAATAAAAAGACATGATCCTCCCCTATTTTCCTCCGGTGGTCCATTCCATAAATACCGAACGGTCCCTTAGTGCGTGGAAGCACGGAAGGGAGGGAGAGGGGACGGGAGGAGGGAGGGGCGAGCTAGCCTCGTTTTGTTTGAAAATACTTTGAAACGCCAAAAAGAAGTAACGTCACCCAACATCGCTTAGAGCACCTTTAAACCACCTCTGTGGTAGTTCCTGCTACAGTAGGTGTCTTCAGGACCACATTTTGCCATAATGAAATACACATAACATGAAAGCAATACCAGCGTCACTGTTGTGGCTGGTAAACATCATATTATTAAATATCATCTCTATTATCGTTGTCGGAAACTTCTGCACACAAAAATGAAGGCTTTATCAAATACTTAGTTTCAAGTGATTGTTCATTTAAAGGGATCGTCCAGCTTTTAAATAAATGACAGCGCCGTAAAACAAGCCAAAACAATACATTAAACTAGGGTAGAGAGCAAAAATTATTTAATAATTTAGTTAAATTAAATTAAATTAATTTTAAAAATAATATATAAAAAATAAAATAAAATTAAATTAGTTATTTAATAATACATTTGTGTTGGCATTGTTTTAGGTTAATCAGACATTAAACACTCCAGAATAAAAGACCAATGTGGCTTATATGTCATATATGAAGGCATGATGGGAAATCTGAGCAAGCATCATGTTCAGAGAAAAAAACAAAAAAGTTTTTTGCTATTACGAACAACAAAGATTTGTGATGTGAAGAGGCCTAAAATAAAATCCATCTCCACACCAAACTAACATCTACAGGGATTTTATTTTTTATTTTATTGTTCTAGCTTGTTAAAGAAAATCTTCCTGCTTTCTAATAAAATAAAAAGTATGTCTGTCTGTATGTCTCCTGGATGCAACTGAGTATGCTTGGACTTCTTTTATTTACTATTATATAACATTATTTTTCTAATAAAAGTAGACTATATAGACAATATATATATCAGTGGTTCTTAAACTTTTTTTAATAATGTACCCCCTGACCAGTTCAAAACATTTGTGGTGGAAAAAAATGCCTATATAGCAAAGGTACAATAAAGCCCTGCACCATCAGTGTCTGATTTACCAAACAACATAGTCACTGAAAAACACTTCTAAATGCTATACTTAAAACTTTGAATCTGTCCAATACTTTAGTTATGGCCAAATATCTGCAAAACTAATGCCATTCCCATAATCATGCTAATCAGCAAATGTAAGTATGCTAACACGCTAACGCAGAAATGGTGGAACATGGTACACCTACCTGCTAAACATCAGAAGTTAGCATGCAAATGTTAGCATTTAGCTCAAAGCACTCTCTAGCTAAGTATCACTGAGGGAGACGTCAATGTTCTGTTTATGGTCCTGACCTCTGACCTCACTGGCAAAACACCTGAAAATGTCTTTAATAAATAAATAAAACTTGTATGGTTCTGAAGTTTATGAAAACATTTGCTGCATGTAGGCAAGTTTTAGATGTCCAATGCAGACTCTCAGACATCAAAGTACTACTGAGAACGCAACGCACTTTTGTTTTTGCCCCCATTTTTCATGAGCTTTTTTTCATCTTTTTCAAAGATCTAAGACTTTTTCTGTGTACACAAAAGGCCTATTTCTCTCAAATATTGTTCACAAATCTGTCTAAATCTGTTAGTGAGCACTTCTCCTTTGCCGAGAAAATCCATCCACCTCACAGGTGTGGCATATCAAGATGCTGATTAAACAGCATGATTATTGCACAGGTGTTCCTTAGGCTCTAAAATGTGCAGTTTTACTGTATTGAGGGGGTCCGGGGGGGTCCGAAAACCAGTCAGTATCTGGTGTTAGGGTATAAGTAGCAAGGGCAGTGGTGGCCTAAAGGTTAAAGAAGCGAGCTTGTGACCGGGAGGTTCATTTCCTAGACTGACAGGATCAAATCTGCGTGGCGAAAGTGAAAGAGCAGCGCTTGTCATCACCACCACTGAGGTGCCCTTGAGCAAGGCCCTTAACCCAAACGGCTCCAGTGGAGCTGCTCAGTGGCAGCAGATCAGACTGTGGTTGTACTGGGCAGCTTCCAGGCATGAATGTGGAACTGTGTGAACGTGACAGTTCGTTGTTGTTCTCAATTGACTTACCTGGATAAATAAAGGTTAAAAAAAATTAAAAAATAGCCTATCAATTATACCTAAATTGAAGGTCAAATGCAACTTTAAATCTTAAAGGAATAGTTCCACATTTTGGGAAACTTATAGCCAAGAGTTCTAGCCACGAGTTGGATGTTTATATCGGTACCACTCTCATACCTGTCCATTAAATACATGGTTACAGCCAGCAGCCAGTTAGCTTAGCACACACACTGGGAAACAGCTAGCCCATTACTTGGCTCTGAGCAGAAGATACTGCTCCCAGTTGAGAAATAGCGTGACACATTACCCCCTGTACAACAGTGAATTGTTGTATTACACTTGACTTATGTATGGATTAGACAAACAAGATATAACGTGTTACCTAGTAAGCTTTAGAGGTGCTGGTAAGCATATTTTGTTACCTTAAAAACAGAGCAAGGCTAGTCGTTTCCCCGTGCTTCCAGTCTTTATGCTAAGCTAAGCTAACTGGTTGCTGGCTGTAAACTTCGATTTAGTGGTATCAAAATGTCTGGACTATTCCTTTAACAGTGTTTTTGGTAAAACACTGGTGCGAACAAGCAGTAGAGTTGTGTTTTTGTTTTTATAGAAAATTTTATTCAACATACATTTTCCAGCAAAAAGGCAATATACAGGAATAGTTGTCGTACACTGCTGCTACACTGAGGAATTTAAACTGGAAAAGATCAAATTAAGGTGTGATTCCGCAGGTCATCTTTGTACTGCACTTTTTAACAAGACAAAACCAATGCAGTTAGTTTTGAAAAGAAAAATAAATCCAAATGTAACAGAAGAAAATTGTCAATGGTACATCAGGAACGCAAAAAAAAAAAAAAAGAAAGAAAACCCTACACACAAGAAATATGAACACCTGGCTCCTTCTGTACCCAACAAAGGCGTGTGTTTCTCTTAAATTTTACACGTTCATATTTTTAAATATACAATTTTTAAATGTTGTCTTTACAGAGCCAGCTACGCGC
Organism: Sander lucioperca; assembly: GCF_008315115.2. Classification (NCBI taxonomy): domain Eukaryota; kingdom Metazoa; phylum Chordata; class Actinopteri; order Perciformes; family Percidae; genus Sander; species Sander lucioperca. The sequence goes on along the minus strand of NC_050193.1, from coordinate 15,392,447 downwards.
TATTAGGGGAGCATTCCATCTGTGCTTTAAAAGAAACAAAAGAAAAATAAATTCATAGGGCTTAAAGTGTTTCTTACAATGCTGGTTTTGTCTCTACACAACCCTCAAACCTGTAAGCTTGAAGTGTCTGCAGCTCCCTAGCAAGCACAGCGCAGCGCAGTTACTGCTCCCAACCACCTGGAGGCGACAGTTTCAATCAATAGAGAATATGAAGAAGCTTGTGTGTATTTTAAGTTTAGAGGAGGAATGACTGAGAAAGACATTAATACCCCCTGAAAAACTAAAAAAAGAGAGTCAAGGGGTAATGTGCGTGCGTGTTTGTGTTCCTTTAAGGTCACTGAGCATCTCAAAACCACAAAATGTACATTTGCCAGTCCTGAGAAACCTCTGACATTAAGTGCCAACGTGCAAGATGAAATACAGACAAATATCCTCCTTATTTTTTTTTCCCCCATTTATTTTTAAACAGATGCTGTGGATTTTTATTTTATTATACAAGATCTGCAGAAAGAGACAAAAAAAAAAAATCATTTTTCCTCCAACCAAACTACGTGAGAAACAATTGTAAACTTGGGGATACTTGTTTAGTTGCACTAAAGGATGGGAGCAAAGAAAATATAGAACCACATCAGGGCAACTACTGAGCTTCAGGATGGATGCCATTTTGCATCTGCAAAAATGACCATCAGGCTCTTTCCCATCTTTTTCTGTCAGTTAGTTCTCACAAACATCCTTTCATCAAACTTTCCACACAGCAGAATGACACCTCTTCAAACAATTCTATTTAAAAACAACCCCCAAAAGAATCTGAAGGGAGAAAAAAAAAAGCTTGTGATGAGGTGGGAGAAGGAAACAAAAACTTAATCTAGAAGTTTTTATATATATATATATATATATATATATATATATATATATATATATATATATATATATATATATATATATATATATGTATGTATGTATGTGTGTGTGTGTGTGTGTGTGTGTGTGTGTGTGTGTGTATACTTATATTTATACTGTGTCCTATTTCCTCTCCCTTATTTAATATTAAAATCCAATTTCATGTCTCCCACTTCCAGACAAAAAAACAAAAACAACTCGGCAGTCAACAGGTAGAGAAGCCAGGAAAAACAACTGAACAGCCTCAAACGTGGAGGGGGACGATTTAAAAAAAAATTAAATAAACAAAATCAACAATCAGCAGGTGGTTGGTGCAGTTTATTTTGTGGTTGAAGGATAATCCGTCAGCTGCAGCAACATCCGAATCGCTGAAGACATAGTGCCGGTGTAGAGTTGTCCAGGCAGGGTGTTAAAAGTGATGAACACACACATACGCACGCACACCCACCCACCCACACGGTCTCACACACACAAACACACACACGCGCACGGTTGGTTACAGTCTGTGGTTATGGTGTGTTAAAGTAGGTAGGGAGAAAGGCGGAGCAGGAGGATGAGGAGGACAAAAAAGGAAGGGCGGGCTGCTTTTAGTTGTGGATCTTGATTGCTTTCTCCAGGTAGGTGTAGCGACCTCTCTTTGGAGCTTTGTTGAAATGATCCAACCCTAGCCAGGGGCGCGGGTGGGACATGTTACCTGGAAGGAGATGCGTCAGAGAGGTCATTACACGTCCCATTTATACGCATTATCTCTATCTCTTAATGCTAATGAAGCTTACATCTTTGTGTAGTTACAGACAAAACTAAGCTTTCTGGGTTAGGACGTGCTCAGACCGACGCAGCGCAGGCCACGGATGCCAACACAGCAGGCTCCAGAAGAGAAATTGGTGGGTTGTCCGGCAAACAAGTTGAATTAGGCTGAACGTTTGCGGTGGACAATCAAATACGAGCAAAGTAAAGTGATAAACCAGACCGTGCGACATCGGTGTGGGCATGAGACAGAATTCAAACAAATAAAGGCAGCGATTACTCTCTCCTCTGTCTTGGTGATCCCGATGTAAAAAGCCCAATTAAGATGTTTCGATTAAAACGTTATCTACCAGGAATGTGCTCTTGTATGAATTGTATAGGTGCATTTTGGGATGATGATGCACTAAGTTGCAGAATAAGTGGAACCAAAGTAAACCGTTTGCCCCAGAGCCTTGTGCTGTACCAACGCGTTGGGCTCATTTAAGTGACTGATCTCCCAGGACTGTCTTTGTGATGCATTTGCGTGCTTGGTTATGAGCCTGTTGCACTCCTAAGGTTACTAACTTTTGTACGGTAAGAGCAGCAGCGGTTGTGCTGGCAGCAGAAGCAGTAAATACCTGGCTGTGGTTCAAAGTCCTTCAGGTTGACCTCATACTCGTCTTCAGTGATGTACTGATGCCGCCCCATCATCACAATCGCAAACTTGAACTGAGAACAAACACACACGCACGCACGTCACTTGACAGCCTGCCACTGTTTACCTGCAGAACACTAAACACTGTCAAAATATATTCAGACTGATGGGTTATATGGAGTTCTGCCACACTTCATGTTGAACAAAAACAGTTATTTATTGTAACACGTTGAACACAATACTATGCGTAAAAATAGAACTGTTATGGTTCAATTATTCACCAGAAAACACTTAAAATGTACTCAATACAGTAATTTTCCTCTGGTTGTGCAAACAGACTGTGGTGTTGTACCTTCTCAAATTCTTTCTCCTGAATGTCCAGCATGGTCTGGATCCTCCTCATCACCTCCCGAAATGACTCGCCCTGTTTGGGTGGGTGGGGGAGAAGAGATCAGACAAACAGAGCATGAAGTCGGGTAACTAAATAAAACATTGTTTGGTAGACTAGAAACACACAGACACGCCGCATTTTTCTGTCCGAGCCTGCGTCCGACAGAGCAGTAACTGAACACGGCCCGAGCCCGACAGGCATCACGATATTTATGTCCGAGCCCGACACAGTTAAAATCTCTCTTTTTTCTCATACTAATGACGTTTGTTTGTGTGGAAAGCCCGCTTTTATTAAGCAACTGTAGGAAGGCATTCGGAAATGTCAACAGATGAGCGTATCAGCGCACACGGGGGAGACTAGTTACCTCCAGTGCCGTTGTTATAAAATTAATAAAAATAATTCTGGTGAGCAAATGAATTAACTTGGCGGCTTTCAGTCTGGGGGTTATTTCGGACACCGCACACACTGTGTACAAAACTTATTCCACCAACTCTGCTCCGGTCGCATCTACTTCCTCTTTCGCTCTTCTGCCCACTTTCCACACCCACCTCTCTTAAAGGAGCCGCAGCACCATTTCACAACAAATGCCTTATCGTGCCAATGTGACCGAGTCCGACCCAATCATCATTTCTAAATATCTGTCCGAACCTGTTGGGCTCGGGTATCACCACACCCACACACCCCCACCCCCACACACACCTGTCTGATCTTGAGCAAGAAGGGGATCCCGAAGGTGCCGAAGACTTCCTTGTGGAAGTGAGCGACAGGGATTAGCATTTCACTGTCCTTGTCCAAGTCCACTTGGTCCAATGGAATCTCCTGAAAGACGGATGAAAATAGGAAGAGTGACAGAGAAGACATTTAGTCAAGTCAGTTACTAACTTCAGAGCAGGCTCCTCTAATTACTGGTTATAAAATGTGTGTGGAACGGTAACCAGTGTACGGTCAGCTCAAAATTAACATGGAGCAAGAGCAATTTCACAAATTCTGTTAGTGTTAACCGGAAGTCTTTGCCGTGCCGCAGTGATGCACAAGTGCACTCAGTACGACCATACATCATTGTTAGGTGTAGTTCAAGTGCATGAAATGTTCTTCCGGAAGAGTTTGGTGCTTCAGATTGGTTTGAAGAATTAAAGCCCTGCAAATGACGGCTGCCATAGTGTCTGCTTGTGTAGACATTATATTACATTACATGTCATTTAGCTGACGCTTTTATCCAAAGCGACTTACAATTAAGTGCTTTCAACCCTGAAGGTACAAACTCCAGACAAGTAGTAGGTGCAAGATCATTAGCTTAGGAGCCAGGACAGACAAACTTAACGGATGCAAAAAATATATATTACTGCATCAAGTTTGTGGCCTGTTATGTGGGGGAGTGACTAAAGGGCAAAAAATAAATAAAAATAAATAAAGACTAAAAATAAAACTAAAAAGAGAAGAGACACTAAAACACATACCTCTATTCTGAAGGTGCGGCTGGCAGCCGGAGATAAACATTCTAGCAGCTCGTCCTCCTGGTGAACCCCGATGATTTTATAGCTTACTATCTCTAACAGCCTGCAGGGGGAGAAAGAGAGGAGGAGAGACATGAATAATACTCTACAGCAGCTTTTCAAAGACAAGTGATTTCTCAGAGCATAAAATCACATTAAACAGGGAATAAAAATTGGTCTACAAAAATAATTTGATGCAGCTATAAAGATCCCAGAGTTGTTAAAGACGACACATTTATAAATCGTTACTCTGCTGATGAGCTTAAATTCTATTTTGCACACAGTAAAAAAAACTGTGTGCGTCTGTGGATTTTTTATTTTTATTTTTTTTTATTTTATCATGCACACGGTGGATACCTGAGCTTCTCAGAGCCTTTTTCAGAGAGCTCCACTGCCTTTTTACATTCTTCCAAAAGGTCCCGCACACAGCCATGCTTGTCAGGGTAGAGGGTGATCTCCTGCAAGAAACACACATTTTATGTCTGCGCTGGAATCAAACAAAAATATTTAACTTATTATGTGTAGTGACATATTCCTCAGGGGGGATGTAAGTGTGTGAGACTGAGCTGCATTGTGTGGCTGTTAAAAGTGCAAGTGTAAGAGTGTGTGTGTGTGTGTGTGTGTGTGTGTGTGTGTGTGTGTGTGTGTGTGCGTGTGTGTGTGTCTTACCTCCTCTCTGAACTGGCTGTTGAGCCATATGGATTTAAAACTCCTCCTGTTCTCAAAGTCCGTTATCTTCATCTTTAACTGTGGATGCATGAAGAGAGAGAAACCATCAGAAATATGTTTTGCTGCGCCGTGTGCTGCATTCAGGAAGCGATCCAGTGTTAATGGGTGGCTGGCAACATCCTGTTGTCAAATGCGTTTCCATAATTCAGATCCCACGGGTTCCAATCAAAATTAAATGTGCGGTGCAACTGTGTGCACACAACACAGCATTTTCCATTTGCAGAAGGATCTCCCTTCACACGTATCTCCAAAGCTACAAATAAGTTCTTTAAACTGCCAGAGAGACTGGAGGTACCAACTGTTTGATTTAGAAAATAATATGCTAGTGGAAGACGGTGAAAGCCTGGCTCATCTTTGCTGGTGGTTTGTCTTTTTCTGACAGAGGGACGTCTAACTTAGCTGACAGCTGGCTAAGGTAGCTTTAGATTTGTTAGCTCAGCTAGGATCCCGTACTACGAACTAAGCCACATCATGATGAGCAACTGGTCTGGCAAGAGACACTCCCTGTTGAAATATAAGCACTTGACATAAATCTGGTTCCTCCATCTCAACTATGGTTTACTGTATAGACATAATGAAACCGTTTGTGCACCTTTTAGGAACTCCCAACTTTTAGGAAAGCAGAAAGCTTTAATTTGTAACAAGAATGATACAGCATCAATCAGAGCTCATTCTGACAGAGGAGCCAGAATTATTTTATTGGGGGCGTGGGGGGAAGAATCACAAGAGGCAATATTAACGAACATTGAAAGTAGGGCTGCAACTATTATAGTACTATTATATTATTTTCATTACCGATTATTCTGCCAATTCTTTTCTCAGTTAATCAATCAATTAATTGTTTGGTCTATAAAACATCAGAAAACTGTAAGAGGTCCATCACAACAGCTTGAACCAAAGGCCAAACATATTTAATTCATTAAAATGTAAGGCCAAGAAATGCAGCCAATGCTCATATTTGAGAAACGTAAATAGGGTATAAATAACATAACCATGATGAGCAAAATCAGAAACAGAGAAAAACAACAAATTAAGAAAGATAGATTACAGGAATTACTTAATACATCAAAGCTACCTTTTTTTTGGCACAGAAGCAGCCATTTTGGACCAAAATATACTTCCAAAAATTTGTGGGAAAGAAAACGCATAATATACTAAACACAAAAAAAAAGTCCCTGAGTTGGCAGACATTTCCTACCTGCTGATAGTAGAGCTTCTTGGGCTGCCGAGGCTTGAAGAATTGCAGCAGGTCCCGCAGCGTTCCCTCATAGTTGTGTCTGAGAGGATTCCCTGGACCGTCCCTGTACCTGGCCACCACACCACCAGGCAGGGGGGGAGGACGACCAAGGGGAGGAGAGAAGGGTGACAGGGGAAGAGAAAGAGTATGGATAAAAAGAAAAGGAGAAGGAGAGAGAAGAGGCAAGTGGACAAGAAAAGAGGGGGATGTGGGTGAACAAGAGGGGGAGACGAAAAAATTCAGAGAGATGCAGAGGCAGAATGGAGGGGGAGAGAGGATGGGAGGGAGGCAGAGTGGGAGGAGTTAGAGGAAAACAACAAAGAAAGGTGGGGGGGGACAGGTTACGCAACATTTCTACTGACAACTGCAAGTAATCAAATCAGAGGCAAACATGACAAGCTGCGACTGCTGTCAACGTCTTAACTGTAAACGACCAACTGTGCTTTAGTTCATTTGCACCATCACATGCTGCAATATAATATTAGTATTTCAGGAAAGTCTGATGATTGTGTGAAAACCGTTCAAGATATTTTGCCACAATAAATCGTAGCATGAAAAATTCTATACCGGCACATTCCTAATTACCTCGAAACCGCATTGTATCATTTCATAAAGCATGAATAATTTTCAAACACCAACCAGAACAACACTGCACTGATTTTAAAATAGAAATAATAAGTCCACAGCAAAAGCTTAATCAGTCAATCACAAAACAAGTTAAGCTCTGTGTGTGTGTGTGTGTGTGGATGAGACAAGCCTCCTACCCCTGTGACTTGAAGAACTGCAGCAGCATGGGATCTGTGTTCAACCTCTGCGCTACTGTCTTGGCCACCTGACAAACAAACAAACAAACAACAACCACAAACATTACAAGTGGGAATCGCCACAGGCCTGTCAGATTTCACCTGTGTCTGCTAACTGAAATGCCAACAGGGAGACTACAAGGAAAAGGGGGAAAAAAAACATGACAGACAAGATTTTTAATACATCAAGCCCAGGACAGGTTTAAAGTAGTGCTGTCAAACGATTAAAACATTTAATTGCGATTATTCGCATTTATGTCATAGTTAACTCTCAATTAATCGCAAATTTCTATCTATTCTAAATGTCGCTAGATTTCTTTTTGTCCCATTATTTTATTCTCATTTTAATGCTCTTAACATGGAAAAGTGGATCGGCCTGGCTTTGACGAGGGGGCGGAGAATTGGCATCAGCTGTGTGCTTGGCCTTCAAGTGGTATTTCAGACTGGACGTGCTGCGATGATAGCTCAGTTCACAACGACAAAACACACAGATCACTTTGGTCTTGTCAATGGAACCATTTGGCAACTTTTTAAAAGTAAACTTTCCATTCAGAATCTTATTGGCATCCATTTCGGTGTCTCGCGCTCGCCATCCACTCAAAACGTGACGTTAGCCTACTACTCTTTGGCCGGCTCGCGAGCAAGTGTGTGCGGCGTGCCTGTTGTTTTATTTTCGGTCTAGCTAGATCCGGTGTGGTGTTGTAGTTTTTCTAACGTTACTAGTTGTTGCAACAGCATGTGAAAAAAAACTACAAAGTTTGCTAGGCTAAAAAGAACGTTAATCTCGCGAGAAAAAAATTGACGCCGTTGAAATGGGTTTGCGTTAACGCCATTAAGAACGCGTTTAACTGACAGCACTAGTTTAAAGCATTCAGAGCACCAAGCACTACACAACTAGTTAAAAGATATTGTAAAGATCAACTCACTGATTGTGTTTTAGGGCACAACAGCATCCCTGATCCCCAAATGTCCTCCCAACTCATGGCTGAGGTTTCATATAAAGGTATCTGGAGTCTCACTTGACCAATTTAACATATGAAAATTGGACTAAAATTGTCACTTCAAATTTTAAGGATATTAGTGATAAAGACGATGTGTCAATTTCTTTGAACAGCAGCTCTTTGGACACTTTGTTGTTAGGGTTTAATATCAACATGAAAGAATAAAATACCAATGTATTTTTTATTTATTTATTTGGGAAGCTGTTGTATTCCTTCCATGTGAGCTGATGCGAACACACTGAAATTACCACCTTATTCCCCCCCCCAAACATTCATTCAAAGTGCCTGAATGGCCCATACCTGAAAATAGTTCATGCGGTTAGAGAGTGTGACGACGAAGCCAGGGTCGTTGTGGATGGTCTTGTCACAGAAAATGACGTCCACTCGGTGGTAGAGATCCCGGAAATAGTCCTTGGCGGTAGGCAGCTCGCTGCTGTCGTTCTCTGGATCGTCTCTTTATGATTGGAAGAAGGTAAGAAGATGGATACATTAAGGTAAAGAATGTGCATTGTTGACAGGTGAGGGCAGAAAAGACAATGGGAGGGAAGAGTTGGTAGACACAGATGCGACACGTTGGGGGATAGAATTTAAGAGAAGGGTATGGAACAATATTGAGACAGATCCTTCACCCTAATGACAACATTTCTAAACGAGAACTTCCTCTAAATGCACACACTCTCCTCTCAGACTGATCTCATGAAGTGGAATATGTATGACACGCCAATTCGTATGCCATTTTGGGCGTTATCAAGATGCATACTCGCTTTTTAGCGTGTTTATCAACGCCGTTTGTCTATGGATAGCGTAGGATCCATAGACTGTATATAAGAATGGACCAACAGATCCCGTTGCTCTGGACAGAGACCAGTGACGGATATTAGAAGCACTTTTCCGGTGAGCACCAAGCGTTACTGAGCAGCCTCCAACTGAGAGAGACGACGTAAATGTGACGTGAGCAACCTGTCTGAAAGTTGGAAGTCTTCTGGTAGCTGTGCCAAGAGAAATCTCAATCATTCCCAATCTAGCAGAGACGGAGAGTGTAGGTATATGTAAGGAGATAACATAGACACAGGCTAATTATTGATCACTAAAATGATAGTTAGCATTAGTAATTAAACTTAAACAGCTAATGTAAGTCGAAACTGCCTGCGAGCTTCTCCTGTACTATACGGTAATTCCTCTACTATGCGACAGTAAATCGCGTGGTTATGACACAATCGTTAGCCTATTTTTTCAAAAACATCTGCTACGGAGCCATAACGTGAGGTACAAGGTAATGGAGCCTTTTATACATTGTCGTGTTTCTTTAGAAATAAACAATGGACAAATAGAGTCTTTAAACGCTTCAGATGTAAAGTTATTCGCTGTCAAAGTGGCGCCAAAATGAATGGCAGTCAATGGGATGCTAACGGGGGGGTGATCGCTTTGTAGCATTAAAATGGCGCCATAGGAGGTTGGCGGTCTGAGGAGAGGCTTACCCCCTTGGTAGGATCCCAAAATGGTGGGCGGGCTCAGACACCTCCCAAATCGTCACGTGACAGCAAGCTACCATGACGTATGTCCTCATTCTCAATACGCCGTAGACATGCACGCGGATAGCTCAAAATGCAACGTGCTGTGTACGGTAGACATACACGCGGCGTAGACATATACGCGGATAGCTCAAAATGTGTACAGATAACACGCCACTTGGCTTTAGAAAGTGCCGTGTATGTTTACTCGAAGTCATGATGTCACGGTGCTCCTCTCATACCCCTGTCTTGTTTCTCTGTATTCCATCAGAAATACCAAAGAGCCAGAGACATGCAAGTCCACTTCGTCTGTCTCTTCTCCTCCAACCGTCAATTAGCACTACTTGTGGTCAAAAACGCCACACTCCACCTTTGATTCTAAATAAATAAAATAAATAATAATAATAATTTGTATTGATCCCCAGTGGGGAAATTACAATTTATACATGTTTACCCTGATATATTGTTCACAGCTAGCCTCAAAACAATTCAGCCATGCAACTGTTCTAAATACATTGTGATATAAATTAACTCACACTGGACTTACATCAAATGTAAACACACTTACTTCTGGAAGACAATGATGTCCCCGTCCATGAGCTCATCCAGGGCCTTGTCCAGAGAGACATCATAGTCCTGTATCCGCTCCGTTAGATTGGGTTTTACTTCCTGTAACGCACCAGGCATATGGGAAATGTAGTCAAAATGAAGCTGGTCTGGTAAATGCACAGGGCTATTTGGCTAAGGATGTGTAAACATGCAACTACGGATGGGTAGGTGTGAGAAAAAGAGAGATGCTGCATACGACAGTGTGAAAGTGTGAACAGGAGAGTTTGTGAGACAAAGCTTGTGTGCCGGATAGAAGAGCTTGCGAGTGTGAAGGAGCGGGTGAAGAGTGAGAACAAGTGAGGAAAAAGGCAGAGGAATGTGCCAGTAAGTGAGTGCTACATAAATAGATCACCTCATAGAGGATAAGGCTAGTTTCCTGCTGAAACCCTGCTCTCTCACACATGACTGGTAGAAGGTCTCCTGGTTACAGGGAGAAAAGAGCAACAGAAATGTGATTCAAACGTTAAGTTCAAGGCATTTTTTTTGTTAAGTATGACGTGTGACATGTGTGTTATGCTTAAAATAGACTTGGACATTGCCACCACTTACTTATTTTGCAGGATATAGGTGTGTAGATATGTCCACAATAATTTAAGCTTCTGGTTTTGGGGTCGTACATCTTCAAGAACAACATGACATCATCTAAAATAGGAAGAGACAAAGACATTGTTTCTACAAAAGGTGGAAACCATATCAAAAGGAATTGCTTAAAATTACCACCAATAGTGTTAAAATTAAAATACTAAACACAAAAAGGGAGTTCTTAACCTTGTAGGGCTACTCAAGTTATACAAAACTACTCCTATTCTATTGCATTAGTCAGTGCTTCAAACAATGTTAACAATAACAGCCAAGTGATCATACCCTGTGAAGCAGCATTTCTAGTATTTCAGGCTGCAGTGTGCCTGCGCCAACACAGACTGAATGCAAAGTCAGTTCAAAACAAATAGAACCTTTGATAACTAAATGGAGGAATGATGTAGAAGTTTGAAACTGACAGACGTTTTCACCTCTAAATCAAAACACAATTACCAAAATAAAGTGCCACATGTGAAACGCAGCTGAAACTGACACTGAGCTAGATGAAGGTTGACGTGCGAGACTTACGGTCTTTGTCGAACTTGGGTAATGTGGCCCCACTGGCCGCCATCTCTGGATCCACTGTCTCCAAAAATATTGTCCAGGGGTTCTCGTTGTCGCTCAAGTCGATCATCTACAATGCAAACATGCACCAACTTCCATAAAAAAAAAAAATCCATATCATAGACAAGAGTGGAACATATTCTCATGTACAGAGCGGTGTACGCATTCACGGGCACTAATGCTCATGTTATAAAACAGGATATATAGACTTGGGGGGGGGGGGTGGCCTTCAATAATGAGTGACTATGTGCACCAACAGATCTTTAGGTTACTTTAGTAACCCCAGTTCTGAGTAGCACGATTGAGATGTTGCACTACCATTTCATCCGACTGGAGGTAAAACAGCAGACAAAAAGGTTTCCAAAAGTGTCCAATGAGTATCAAAACCAAGACACAGGTTAAACAGGTTTTCCAGACTCAAACACTTACCGACTTGTTGCAGTCGGCCTCGTAGTCGAGCATGGCGGGTCGCTTCGTTCCATTGCTCCGAGCCTGCATGGGCCACAGCCTCATCTGGTCCTGTGGGAAACCCTGCGGCAAATCAATAGGCGAGTTTAATTTAATTTGCGCTTATAAAAAGCTGAATGGAAAAAAACAGAAACGTGGAAAGTAGCAACAGGATGGGAGAAAAACTAATCAGGCAGATAACGAGAAAAGGGTTTGAAAGGAGTTTACAGGAGAGGAGGTAACAGTCATGGCAGTGCTCCAGATTACAACCATTTAGCTGCATTCTGTGACCATTTACGAGTAACTAATTTGTATTTAATTTTCCCCACGCCACCGTAGTATACTTACCAACTGTTCATCCGTGGACGGGAAAATTAGTGCAAGTATACATGTGTTTTGCTCTACACTGGTGACTGGCTGTCTAGCTTACACATTCTAGTCCAACAGGAAAAATTAAAAAGCCTACTCTCTCTCAGATGATCAAGTGTTGAGAGCCATACCTCGATATACAGTGCATGTGAGATAAATACATTTCAATAATAGGTTAGTTGCATCAAGGACACACAACATCCAGTATTTGACACCGTCTCATCTCTCACCATGGTCTGGGAGAGGGTCTGGACAAACTCTTGCAGCGTAGAGCTCTTCAGGACCTTGAAGACTGTGTACTTCACCTTCTCCTCATCATACATGTCATTGCCCTGATGACCACAGAACTGGTCCTCTGTTACAATCTGTCCAGAGGAGGAAGAACAGGTAGAACAGTTAGCAGTCAGTAACTAAGGGCATGTAATAGACTTTGCAGATTTGTTTCTTAGTGACACATTCTTGTCTAGAATTGAGCCACTGTGATCAGTTTAAACAATGTGAGACAGAGTGTCCTCCTATTGTTCCTCCTCTTGCATGTCCAGTGAAAATAAACATATTAGCCTTTTGTAATGACTTCATACTTATGCCAAATAATATAAAAAGGCAGAGCAGCTGACATCTTTGAACAGGATAAACATTTCTTATTTAACAAGCCTTCTCTCTTTAAGTCTTTATCACTCACAGGTCTTCTCACCATCTCAACCACACTGTGTCTGCCACAGCTCAGCTAGAGTGCAGACCTTCTTGCCTGCTGCCGATAGGTCGCTCTCAGTCAGAGAACCCTCTTATCTATGTGCCAATATAAAACTATGTCACATTAATGTCTTTTATTTTATAGGTTCCATTGTGTTCCATCAAGCACCCGGTAATTTTTTGACATGAGATTTGTACGTTAGAATCTGCTGGTCATAATAATGGTAGTTTCCATTCAACTATGAAACATATCTTTCCACTTTTCCAAGTATTTTCATGTTAAAAGTAAATTAAAGCAGCACACTTTGCACTGTTTTATCGTCACCTTTTATTAACCGCTAATGTGAAATCCTTTCAGAAAAATATCTCATTAGATAGATTATACATAAGGATCTTGGTATGGTCATATCCATGGCAACAAAAGATATATTAAGTCCCATCTCAATTATAACTCCAACGCAGTTACGCACCTTTGCAGACCTAATGTTACGAGCAACACATCCCTCACATCACAGTATGCGTGACCAAAGCCTGCAAGGACCCAATCTGCTGGTTTGGCACCACTAGCGCTACACTGCTTTACCTACTTGTACAGCACTTCCATCAATGTAAAGGAAGCTTCCAGGTTCCTACTGTACCTTCCAGTCTGTGGAACTTTAATATGTGTATATGTATATATGTATATGTATGTATTCTCCTAACGCTTACCATTTGCACTAAGCAGCTTGCACTAGCGAACTCTGCAAAGCATCACAGCACCTAAGGCCGGCCACACACTGCCTGCGCGGCGTGAGCGTGGCGTTTCTGTTGCGTGGCGTTTTCTATGTCTTTTCACACCAGAAACGTGTCTGCTGCTGCTGCTAGCCTTGTCTGTACACATGTATGTTTCCCATTGATAAACTGCACTCAAGCAGTAGTATACTTAATGTTAAAACATAAATATATACTGATTTGATTACAGCAAAGACAACGTCGGCAGTATGGACGGCAAAATAGGCTAAAGAATATTTCATTCTGTATTTTATTTATTTTTTATTACATTTATATCTGCATTTATGTCAAAACCTACAGACTTTCAAACATCAAAATGTCATTTGTGTCAAAATGACATATAAACATCTTTTCCTATTCTATTTTGCCTGGAAATGCTTCCAACACGCTTGTGTGCCGCGTGAAAAATAGGCGTCGGTCCTATTTCTAGCATGCACGTGTTTTCGTGTATGTCACGCAGGCAGCGTGCAAGCTCTAACCTGTTAACATGGGAGTCGAAATAAAAACGGACACGCCACGCAGCTGACACGCTCACGCCACGCAGCCAGAGTGAAGCCGGCCTAAGAGCGCTTCAACAGAAGTCTTGGTTTCCTACCTGGACCTGCATGTAGAGGTGAGCCTCTTGGCGCTCCTTCCTCTTCTGTGCCTCCACCCTTTTCTCCTCCTGCAGACGCTCCACCAGCTGCTGGGGGATGTCCACGTCAGTCATTGGCTGGAGCACCTCGCCTGGGATACAAAGAGAGATGCAAGTGAGAATTATTGAGCAGACAGTAACAGTTTACTATAGTCATTAAGATAGTAAACTAAGGTTGCCATTGTGAAGTCACCAAATGACAAAGTGGAAACAGGGATTACGCATATGTATGTAGGGTTGCACTAGCTGAGGCAGCAGAGGATAATCTTACATGCGTTTATGGGACAGCACCAGCTCTTGTTAAATATTATCCAGAAAAGGCAGAAGGAGAGGGAGTAGGTCACTTACTTAGCTTGGACTCGCGGATGTAGACCAACATGTATGCGTTGGTGCAGTGGCGCACTGAGAGGTCATCATCATGTCCACCATAGTTGTGCTCTATGGCCTCCTCCTTGGTGCATCGCGACACTACGTCATCATCAAACTTACACCACTGGAGAGGGAGAAAGAGTGATAGACAAGAGGAGGGGGAGGTGGTTGTGACAGAAGGATGGGTGTGGCCAAATGGAGAGATGAGGAGGAGAGGGGATGAAGAGGAGGAGGAGAGGGGGAAATGGGGGGCAAGGGAAAAAAAGTAGCCATGGAAGAAGATGGGAGAAAAAGAGAAAACCAGAAAGCACTTAAGACAACCATTAATGTCAGGCTTTCAATCAACCCTAATACCAACATGCAAATTCATAATGATGAAAACAAACACTCATTTCCCTGACCGTTTTATAATACCTATAAACTTCCCATTACATTCCGTCCAAGACTAGTACAGGGGTGCTCAACCAGTTGACCTTGTCTATCAATCATAAAATAAAAAGTACACTGCACTTCAATTAGTGCGTGTCAGAGACAGGAGCTCGGTAGGTGATTGTGAGGGGCTAAAGCCAGGTTTATGGTCGCCGCGGTGTTCCCCGGTGCGAGGTGCGCGAGTCATAAAATGACGTCAGAACGGCTGTCGTTTCCAGCGCAAAGTGGTCGCAGCGCGTGGTCGTGCACCTCTGAATTTTTGGAACTCGGCGCTCGCTGCGCTTTCAAATCAACATGGTCGGCTGGAAAGATTGGCCTCTTTCCAGCCAAATATCTGTATGATTCGTCATGTACAGACCACAGGGAATCAAACAGCCTTAAAAAAACAGCCTCATGGAGACAGTGGTCTCAAAGTGTGAGAGGCAGACAGTCATTTTGATTTGGAGATAAACGACAGCCACGTTAATAATTAGAGTAGATCAATGTAATGTTTTATAGAATGGACCAACAGATCCCGTTGCTCTGGACAGAGACCAGTGACGGATATTAGAAGCACTTTTCCGGTGAGCACCAAGCGTTACTGCGCAGCCTCCAACTGAGAGAGACGACGTAAATGTGACGTGAGCAACGTGTCTGAAAGTTGGAAGTCTTCTGGTAGCTGTGCCAAGAGAAATCTCAATCATTCCCAATCTAGCAGAGACGGAGAGCGTAGGTATATGTAAGGAGATAACATAGACACAGGCTAATTATTGATCACTAAAATGCTAGTTAACATTAGTAATTAAACTTAAACAGCTAATGTAAGTCGAAACTGCCTGCGAGCTTCTCCTGTACTGTACGGTAATTCCTCTACTATGCGACAGTAAGTCCCGTGGTTAGGACACAATCGTTAGCCTATTTTTACAAAAACGTCTACTACGGAGCCATAACGTGAGATACAAGGTAATGGAGCCTTTTATACATTGTCGTGTTTCTTTAGAAATAAACAATGGACAAATAAAGTCTTTAAACGCTTCAGATGTAAAGTTATTCGCTGTCAAAGTGACGTCAAAATGAATGGCAATCAATGGAATGCTAAAGAGGGGTAAGTGCTTGTTAGCATCAAAATGGCGCCATAGGAGGTACGCGTTGTGAGGAGAAGCCAACCCCATTGGGTGTTTAGCATGAATGTGTTTACTGCTGTTGCCAGGCAGCAGTAAACTACTTCTTCTCTAGTACTTCCTGCTTATTCTGAGATTATTTAGTTTGTACGCTCCCTGGTGTTTCGGAGAATACTGCAACGATCGATATGTTGAGCATTAATATCTCCATCTACAGAGGCCCATGCACGGTGTTGCGCCAAAGCTTAAGGGTTTTGGGTGAGTGGGTGTGTGAGTAGGTTTTAGATGTACTACTACTGGACTGCACATTTAACATTGCTTGTGAAAAAAAACACATTGTACAATACAAGGAAAGCTGGACTCAGTTATTCTCCTGACAGGCAATATGTCTCCTACTATGTAGCTAATTCAAAACTGACATTTGACATTAAGCAGTAAGATGCCCTTCTGTCAAGGTGCTTATCTGACCATTAATTGTCAACCCTGAATCTGAGTGGGTAGCTCAGCAAACGCTTCACCTGGTTTTTAACACCTTTGGATATTTTTGGATTAATTTGTCACCAAAGAACTGGCAGCTACTATTCATTATCTCGGCTCTGGCATCTATGTTTTAAAGGCCGAAAGCAGAGAAATGACAATGTTTAATGGACACAATTTCATGTAAATAAGTAAAATATATATATATAGCTGTAGATCGACGTTATTCTTTAACACTGAATATTTCTACTCCTTTGTCATTTTAGCTGTTACCTCTAAGGTCTACATAATAACACTACACAAAGTCTTTATGCACATTTTTAATGTGGTAAAAGATTCTGATACTATAAGCACGATTACTTTTATTAACTTTTTTGTGTTTAATGGCAGCTCTATAGTAAACCAGTGTAGAAGTCCACTAATCAAATAAAGTGTACTCATCATGATGACAAAGTAGATCTCACATCTAAAGAAGTTGAGCACCCGCGAGGTTAGTTTATCCCAAGTAATAAAAAGCTGGCAGTAATAACAGTGCAGAAACCCCAACCCTGCCCACAGAATTTTTGGTGAAAGGTGCATAAAAAAATAAAATAAATTGTCCTCACTATTGGTTCCTTGACACTGACTTTGCCGTCTCCTTTTGGGTTGAGATAGACGACATAGTGACCGCCGTGGTTGTCCCCGCTGTGCACAAGCACGGCGTGCAGGATGTAGTTGGCTGGGTCCTTGGAGTCTTGCTTCTGAAGGAACTCATCCAGGGGTAACTGATCCGGAAACTCAAACCTATAGAGGAGAGAGGGGGAAGGAGAAGCAGAGAGAAGCGAATGAGAGTGTGAGAAGTGTGGGAATAGACAGAAAGGGAAGATGGAAAACAAGGATGAGAGAGGCATGGAGGGAGAGATTGGAGAAGAAAGAAGATGGCAGGCAGGAGAAAATGAGACAGAATAAGGAGAAAGAAGAGAAGGGTGAGGCAGAAATAAAGATAGTTCAACTGCGTCTGTGTCTACATATACAGTACACAGCCCTCAGGGGTTCAGGTGCCGGTGGCAGCGTCACAAGGATGACTCAGAGCTTGATGAGACGCTTTAGAGGAAAATTATTCTGGATGGCTAGGCATGTGTGTATTCTGAACGTTTCACATTATCCTGGTGGATTATTAAAACACCATTAGCTCCCCCAAAGCTTTACACAGAATGATACGGCCTACAGGAAACACTCTCAATGACTCACTTTCTCTTTCTGTCTTAGTACAGGAGGTCAGGTCATGCTGCTAAGAGAGTGCTGGCTCGAGTGCACTTTTTTTTTTAAATAGACTGCTCCATTAAAATATGTCAATATGGACAAGAAAATCTCTAAACTATTGTGTCTATCCACCGCCACTGGCCCATTGTGTAACAGGGAGAGATCTCAATCAAGCAGGGCAGTGTATGCATTTGTAAAGTAATATACAAGTAAGCGTGATAACAGCTGTGTGAGAGTGAGGCCTGGTGTTTTTGTTTTACCTGTCATTAATCTTGATGTTTTGGTCGGTCTGAGGGTCATACATGAACCTCATCAGCTGCAGGTGGAGGATTGGAGGGAAAGTCAGGAACTTCACTCCCTTCTCTGCTTCCTGTGGTACAAACGAACAAACCTGTCAGGCATCTGGTCAGGACATCCCATTGACACTCATTCTCCAACAACCCTTCACGTTTGCAGCATTAAGTAACTTATTTTAACCAGAATTTCTCATTGTCCTTGTAAAGTCACCAGGGTCTT
Source organism: Sander lucioperca (assembly GCF_008315115.2). NCBI lineage: Eukaryota > Metazoa > Chordata > Actinopteri > Perciformes > Percidae > Sander > Sander lucioperca. Next base: position 15,374,202 of record NC_050193.1, on the reverse strand, counting down.
GCTTTTGGAAATTAGCTAAGAATAAAACTTGTAGGGCTGCCACCTCTTAGTTGATTAGTCGACTAATCGGTCGTTTTGGTCTTAGTCGACTAAGATTTCTTTAGTTGATGAGTCATTTTTTATGCTTATTCATGCTTAATTACTCATTTCCAAGAAACTTATGATAAACACAAGATTTAAAGTGGTGCTTTTGCAGGATTAATTGTGGAGAAACTCAGTTTTACAGATGGTTCATTAACTACATTTATATTGTGCTTTTCTAGTCTTAACCACCTCTCAAAGAGCACAGCTCTGTCGATTACATCAACTAATCGATTAATCGACAAAATCATTTAAGTGTTAGTCGACTAAGAATTTCTTTAGTCGAGGACAGCCCTAAAAACTTGAGATATAGCAAAACTAAACAAAACTTAATGTAAGCGAACTAAAATAAACTGGGACATGAAGAAAGCACATAAATCATTTGAATCCAGTCACTGTGAATCCTCACCTGCAGGCCGTGCTCTCCTGCGTCGTATTTGTTGTCTCCATCTAACTGTTCGGTTGCGACGTAATCTTTGAATGACTCGAAGACTGGAATTAAGCAGAAAGCACAGAATGAGATCAAGAAAACACCACTGTTCCATTGTTTGAGGAAAGCCATGAAGTTGTGTTGATGTTGCTACTCACTGTTCTTCTTTCCTTTTATGCTAAGTTGGATGTCATAGTAGTCCTCTATCCGCTCTGACCGGTAGTCCACATGCTTACACTGGATATATGACTAGAGTAGAACACACACACACACGGTTGTATGATACAATTGGCAAAAATATTATTTCTAAGAGGGTCACTTTTCGATTTAACTTCTACTTCCTTCTATTCTTAAACTGACTTTGTTCCCGGCTACATCCTGAGCTCAGTTAGACAACTTCACATCATCACTGTTAACAAAATCTACAGCAGTATTTACGTTAATGCATGCTGCACTCGCATCACTATGCTCTCTTACTTCAACAAATGAACAGCATAATTCGTCTTTTTGAAATTTAACTCAGAGTAGAGGGATTCATTTTATAACAATATAACGGCCAATGTGGCCGTAATCATGAGGACAAGTCAGACAAGAAGAGGCATAGAGAGAGAAAACATACCACCATCTTTCCTCTGAAGAGCTTTGGGATGGTTCCCTCAACACAAGTGCCTTTCATTTTGTTCTCCACATTGTCCAGGAGCTGCAACACACGCACACACAGTAAATCAGTCATTATTCAGCATGCATACACATACATGCCCACATTCTTTAAGAGTATGAGAGAACTCACCACTCTGCACAGCTCCTGTACATCATGTTGCATGAAGCTATCTAGTGTTTCCCATCTTCACACAGAAAAAAAGCAAACAAGGCAAGGCAGTTAGATACAATACTCACAGATCAGGAAAGACGTGTGCCCGGTAACCGGTTTAAATTCAACTAAAAATAATATTTAACAGTGTCAAAGCGCCATCTGGCCCCAGCAATGGAAGCGGACATCAAAGCAGCAAACCAAACCATGGAACGTCAGGTTAACATCCTACAAAGTAGTGCAAAGATCTTCCTGAGGTATCTCACTATGACCCCACCTTTAAAGTTCTGAGTGTCCCAATGTCAAAAAGAAAATACATAAAGAATGTACAGCACTGAGCCAAAAAACACACAAAATAATGGTTTTACTTCTCATTCTAGCCTCCGTCTGTGTCACCTTAAGACAAAGGAAAGATGAGCTGTCTGTAAAGAAAGGCTACACTACCCAAAGGACTTGGTGAGTTTCTTGGTGCCGACGGGTTTGTCGCTGTGTTGCAGCTCGTAGAAGACCCTCTGCAGTGCTAGCGGAACGCTCTTGGACGAGTCATCTCCCTCTGTGGGCATCATGTACACCGCCTGGGAAGAGAGGCGGGAGGATTCACACCAGGATTAGTTTTAGACAATATGACTCTTACATGGAGGTTACCAATTTCTACAGTTTTGTTAAGGAAATTACTATATTGAAACTAGGGCTGAACGATTAATCGTTGTCAAATCGAAATCGAGATTTGAAAGAATGCGATTAGCTAAATCGTGAAGACCGCGATTCATGAATAATGTCAATATTTAGTTGACTGTTTGGTTTACCATTTTTTGTATTATATTTACTGTTTTTTCATTAGATAAAGGCTGGAATAATGTTGCATATCACAGGTTATTTACAGAAATGTCCTATTTTCAGTGGATGTTTCATTTTTTTTTATTACTTAACATGATGGTAGAAGGTGCAACATGTTGATGCTGCTATTGAACTGAAGCATATCAGAAATGTCAGTTTACAGTAAAGTACTGATTTTTTTTATTGGAATTGTTTTTTTATTATTATAACTTTAGCTTTTGTGAAAAATGTTCTATGTTTGACCGTTCAATGTTCCATGCTTATTAAAAGAAAAACATTTATTGCTGGCCATTCATATCTATGTTCTCATCCTTGCATAGGAATAAAGAGCCGTTTTGGTGGTGTTTCATGTTATAATGCTCCATGACGTTGATGTTTCATCTGTTACACATTGAAAATTGAAGTTTAGCTAAACTTTATCAATCCAATATCTGGCAGAAAAATCGCAATGAAGATTTTTTTCTCCAAATTCTTCAGCCCTAATTTAAACTTTGTTATTTTCATGACAAGTAAAATGCACATTTTAAGAGCTCCTGCTGTAGAAAAACAAAAACAAAAGACGAATGTGAATTAAAAGGGCCCCAGTAAAACCAGATGATAGTGGTAAAACTGCTACAAGAAGAATCAGCAGCAGCTGTAGAGAACACTAGATAGGTACTCATACTAATAGGAAAAGCAGCACACAGCGAAGAAGTACCACACATGGAAGTTGTGAATTTTAGTATCCATTTCAATATTTAGCCTATATTTGAGGTTGGCCTTTAATATTTGTGACATGTCAACAAAAGGTACAAACGCACACGAATACTGAACTGAAGCCCTAGTGCACACGTTTCCACAATAAATACACATCTTTATCTGCTCGGCTTAAGCCAATGCACTAAACCTACACGTATAATACACTCTGCACCTCGTACAAAGAAAAATTCAGACACACACATGCGAAGACAGAACCATACCCGTCGTAGCTGGTTGGTGAAGAAGAGTGTCTGTAGCAGGCTGTTCATGTAGCAGGTAGCTCCCTGGTTCTTTAGTCCTACATAGCCTGTGTGTTTCTTAGAGTCCCATCTGGTTACAGAGAGAAAGCTGATGTTATTATTATAATTCAATAAACCTGAAGAGAGAAAATGAAACCTGGGACCATTGTAGAAAACCCAACCCTGAGAGAGGAGAGAAAAGACCCCAGAGAAAATCAGCCCTCCTGTTGTCCTCGGGTCAAATTTGACCCGTTTTCAAAGTTTCTATATCAGAAATATAGGTTACTTAAAACCAAATTGCCTCAGAAATAACAAAGACGGTTCCATACAACGCTTTTTGCAAGTAAAATGAAGGATTGGATCATTACTCTCATTGAATTGTGGGGGTTTTATTCAACTTGATAGCATTTGAAAAGAAATTGAAATGGTTTCAAAACAGTTTCCTGACTAAACGTTGACATATACCAGTCTGTGATCTACTCCACATCCTCCGATTTTAATTCTTAGTCAAAATAATTCATAATTTGTGCTTTTTTAAACTCAGAGGGTAGGTATAAGTTAATATTAATGAGGTTTACTGACCATGAATTCCAGAAATAAGTGTAACACTAGTGGTAATAGGTTGGAATGAAGTTGGCTAAGAAGATGTAACACAGAATGGGTTGATAAGTTATACTTTACAGACAAAACAGAAGGAGGACAAGACAAGGGTTAAGAGCTACATACGCCACTCCATGCGGGGCATCTGCCTGGACATAGACTTCAAATGTGACTTTGTCATCATCAATAAAGCCCCTCTCTGGATCAGTCACATCCTGAAACACAACACCACCAAAATAGTTAGTATTAATAGGAAAAGCATTAACTTATATTGTGTACCTTTATTTATGATTAAGATGTCCAAATAGACAATGAGCAAAAAATTAAACAGCTCTGCTAGCACAGCCTCTTCTTTCCACCCAATCAACAAATAACTGAATATGGGGTTTATGCTAGTCTCTTATGTGTGCCGTCTCTACCAGCGTCTTTCTTTGGTGGCTCTTGTCCCATCTGGAAAAACATATCTGGCTATTGATATTAATCTGCCATCGATTACCGTCAGTTTCTGTACTTACACTCCAGGACATGAAGTTGGAGAAGCCCCAATCATTCTCTTTGTGGAAGAACAGATGACTGATCCTGCGGCTAAAAGACTTCTCATCGTCTTTGTAGTTGATGATCTTCAGCATGGCCTGGGCGTGGCACGACCATGACCTGAAACAGAAGGCAGAAATCTTTTTAAAGATTGTGAGACAGGAGATTTTAAAAATGATTTTACCATTTTCTTATTAACAACCATACTCTCATATGTATCCAATGATGTATATTTTTGATACAGATTTAGTTGCAGATTTAACCCATTTTGTTATTAAGGGATTCTGCAGGTGTGGTGGAAGAATTAGCCGTGAAGTGAGTCTGAGTTGTGTCTTGGACCCAATTCAGCAATCTATGAAGCAGGCATTACATTTTTTAAACAATGAAGATTTAATATTGCTAAGACAAGAGACTAACCATATATACCAACTATAAAGTAGCAAAACAAACAACCTGCAGTAAACAATAAGTCAAGGAAGCAAGTTTACATAGTAAGCAATTATATGATGAAAAGGCATTGACTTGACTAGAAGATTAGGTCAGGATCAGGATTGCTGTCAGCAATGAAACCAAAGTGAGGTTCACAAAAAGCCTTACAAACCTTTACACCTTAAAAATCCTAAATAACTGACCGCACAATCAAGTATTCACCCCATCTACAAAAACACACCTAAATCATTATCGGTGCAGCCAAGCGTTTTTGGAAATGGCATTATAAATTGAATGGAGATCATCTGTGTGTAAACAAGCTATGACCTCTGGAATGTCCAACAACTTTCCGTTGCCTGGTCAAAACTACATCATGAAGACCCTTCCAAATAAACCCAAAGTTAATGGACGGTACGAATTTGGGCACAGGTGCAAGTTCATTTTTCGTATATACTGTCTGTGTGTGTGTGTGTGTGTGTGTGTGTGTGTGTGTATGTGTATGTGTATATATATATATATATATATATATATATATATCTATATATCTATCTATCTATCTATCTATCTATCTATCTATCTATCTATCTCAGAGGGTAGTAAGGTCAATCAATAAAAAAATGGAAAGAATAGGTCACAGCTGTGAACTTCCAAAGAGCAAAGTGTGTAAAGGAGAGTACTGATGGAAGACGCCAAGAGGCTTATGGCAATTCTGAAGCTGCAAGGTCCCATGACTAAGGCCCTGTTTACACAAATACGCTCGCTGGTGAAAACGACAACATTTTATCAGATGTGCCTTTCGTTTAGACGCCGACAGCATTTTGGGGCTTAAAAACGCAAAAAAGTGAAACCACCCTCCAGAGTGGAAATCTTAAAAACGCTCCACTGTCACATTCCCGTCTAAAGGGTAAAAACGCACTGTGCGAGTATGTGCCGCGAGTGCGTGCATGTGTGTGTATACCGTATGTGTGCGCCACGTGTGTGTGTGCATGTCCCAAAATCAGGTTCTAACAAATCCAAAGTAAAAAAAAAGCATTTTTTTCAAACTTTAATGTAATCATAATTCGATTATACTCAATTATAAACCCTAGCCAAATTCCTTTTCAACCGCAAGCAATCCCAAAACATGTATTGCCCTCGGTTTGGATAGTTGTAATTGCATATTGCTTCTGGACATGGAGAGAGAGAGAGCTACTGGGACCATGGCAAACACTTATTTTTTTTTTTACAGTTTATGCAAAACACTCATTTCTGGCAAAAGAACGCCACAACGGATGAAATGACAGACATCCTTTTATTTGTAATGGTGGATATAGCTCCTGTAGCGGGGTTTGTGCCCATGGTGATTTTACACTTTAAATAAAATTTGATTCAATTTGATTAATGAGTTGATCAGTTTGGATGACTCGTGCAGGCCCAGTCTGAGATCTCAGCACTCAAGTCAAGCAGTGCAGCAGAGAAGAGACAGACAGGCCCATACAGACGTGCAGCGTGGGCGCACTGGGAGCAAGATGCTCTTTATAGGAGTTTAATGTTATCTAGGAAGCACTATTTGTAAACATGTACCAGGACCATCAAAGCTTTTAGGAATGTGCCTGCGTGTCTCCCAAATCCCTCATCCCACCAAGACACCTACGTGGAATCTGATTCTGCATTACACTGCAGGAAGAAGCCCACGCTCTTCTGGTGTGGCCGGTCGGGATAGAAGCGCGGCATCACCATTATCTTCCACGGAAGGTTCCGAACAAAGCAGGACGGGCTGAGCACAGACTCACTCAGGCGGCTGAAGCGCTCTACCACAAAGCGGAAAGTCGCTTCTGACCGCCAACTGGTGTCTGTGAAAAGATGGTGGGAGACGGGGAAAAAGGGGGGCAGGGTAGATGGTGAACAGACTAAACCGGTTTCCTCCAGCTTTCACTGACAAGCCCAGGTGCAACTGGTCAGTGGATTACAACCTATGTGAGACTAACAACTCCACAGCCAATTAAACTGAGTAATTCACAGGATGACGTCAAACCAGGATCATTACTTATGACAATTACTAGACAAGCTTTGAAACGAACAAAAGTGTTTGCAATGCTGTTTGTTAGTGTAAGTACACATCATTCTCACCGTCCTCCATGTCCTCCTCTGTGTTGTTGTGTCCATCTGCCATGGCCACGTTACCATTGATCACTGGGTTGGCCGGGATTCTTGGCGGGTCGTCTGTGTCCCCAGCTGTACAAAGAAAGAAATATAATAAGACTGTATAGTTCTAGCAGGGTAGAGACCTTTCTTCAATTGGAGGAAAGCAGGCTAACGCCTCTGCCTTGCCAACTACGTGACTTCAGCAGGCAAAAAACGAGGGGTCAAAAATGACAGATTATCTGATCAAGATCAATACAATATATCAAGACCTAAAAAAGCCACACACAAGGCTTCCTCTCAAATCTGTATTGATTTATCATCTGTTTATCTGTTATTTCATATTTGAGCTAAAGTAATAACCATTTAAAACTAAAAGTTGTGCCTACAACTGGCAATCTGCTAGATTACTTTTTACGACTGTTGGATTTTATTTCTAGAAAATGTGAACTAACAAATCATTACAGCTCATATTTTAATATTCTTACAATACTTTTTGTATATAGTTTCATCCTTTGGTTGTAGAACGATGGTATATTTGAGGGGGTTGTTCTTAAAAAGCTTCTTTTGTCAGGTTTCTGTGAATATGGCCACCGTTTAGAGCAGGACAGATTTATAATCTGATCATTACCATCTGATCATTTAAGGCATAAAAACAGCATCAACCGATTAAAAAGCAAAAAGGTAATTTCTCAACTACGGTCTCCATCTTTATCTCCTGCATCGCCACACATAGTGATCCTTCCTCTCCCCTTTCATCCATTTCACTGGGAAAACCCTGCTGAGACAGCATGACAAGTCTTCTTTCCCAGTCTGTGTGTCAGAGTGAGGGAATGTGTGTGCGCGCCCGTGACAAAGAACATGCAACATTACAGTAGGCTGGGTAATTATGGACACAATGCAGGATTAGGCTGCAAGTCCACACACACACACACACACACACACACACACACGAATAATGAGGTGGCTCGAGGCACAGTCTCATCTATCAAAACAAATTGATGACAGAAACAGAGAAGCTTTGAGTAGACTTCAAAGAGTGAGTAAAATCTGCCTGGATCTTGTGATGATGACACTGATGCAACAGAAGCCAGACTCGAGAAACGACAGCATTTACATGAGCAGTCAGGCATAGGTCTCCAAATGTGTTGATGTGCCAGTCCGTCTCTTACACAGTATTTCATGTGCATCTGTGATCCTAGTCTTCCTCCGAGCTGACAGACGCAATGGTGTCAGTTGTGCGTGTCTCCAGGTAACGTTACTGACCGAGTCCTCCAGGAGACAGACGTTGATTCCTCAAGAGGATTACACCCTGCTAATGGGGCCTGTCAGTCAACTCTATGACAACTTCTTGTCCCGCCCCCACTATCCTGAAACTTCTGAGTAGTACATCCTAATAGATCAGTCACTGAAATCTGCACAAACCAGAGCTGGATGTAGAACTTCCAATGATTTCATATTAGACAAATATGCCACATAACGTAGAACTTAATGTCACCTAAACTATGCAGGTGTCTGGAAGGGGAAAGTCACAAGCATCTCAACACATCGGATTTATTAATTATAAACATACATTTCTAATAAGCATCACAGTAATCGATCTGAGTACCTGCTATGGTTGCATTACAACTACAACCAATTTCTAATTAAGTCCGCAGCCTCTGGACTGATAACGGCAAATAAAAGCCGTCATCATCATCATGACAAATTTTCTCCAATGAGACAACGGTATGCTGAGCAAACAGAAAAACAACTCCAGATGTGTGTTTAACCTACAGCAACAATGTTATAACAGCCCAGCTGATCTGACACACTGAAGCTGAAACATTTAACGCCTTAAAGAGTGTGTCTCTACTGTCTAATTATTGACCGATGCGGAAAAAAGGTACAAAATGCACCTGAAACAAAATCATGAAGTACAAATAATGACCGAATAAAACCTTGACTTTGAAACAGTTATTTACTAGCACTGTATTCTTGTCCTATTAGACAAATTGGGTTTTATAAGAAAGGTATATATGGAGAAATAGCATGTTTGTTTTCTATTAATTTCCTATATGTCTGGAGAACCATTAGGCATACACACTAGATAGGTTTTGTGGCAGCAACAGCCTGGCATCTTAGTAAGATTGCTATGGCAAAACAGAAATTATCCCCACTGCAACTGTATGGAGCCATATATACTATTAAGGGAATGTGGTTATGTGTTACTGCTATAAGCAGTCAGAAAAAAAAGCGAAAAAAAAGTTTATTATGTCAACTTGTTTTCACTGCCCTTGTAAGGCGCCAGTGTACTGGGAGAGAATCCAACAAGGGTGAACCAGCAACTAAGGGGTTAGGAAGTCTGGTGAGTGCACCTGCTTCTAGTAAGAAAAGTATTAAAATAAACGATTAAAAATGTAAATGACACGTGGGTCTGTTTCCACTTCTGCTTATTTCTATGATTAAAGATGATATGCTATGTATTGTATTCATTCCAAATTAAACAACAATGTGTGTGACTGTGTGCGCACAGATATAAAAATCCCTAGGACCAAATGACGCAGTGATGCTGAAGGCTCCCCCAAGCCTGTGTTGTCCAAAGTTCACATTATAAAATGGTGGTGGGCTGGTATTCTGTGTGTAAAACGCTAACTAAACGGTTACATGTGTGGCCCTGACTACAAAGCTGACCAACAAAAACACAGATCATTAAAAATGGCGAGCCCCATGCCGTTTGGTCGTCCATACAATGAAGCAGCAAATCCCCGCGCTGCCTCTGTGCGGGCCTGGCTTACCGCAGCGGCGACTACCGTTACTTGCCAGCACTGCCACACTTTTCACATAACACACTGTCAAACGTCAACATGTAAACTAACAAACAACTAAATCAAAGCAAACATTCGGTCTGCCAGATTGACATCTGCTCTACTGGCGTGCTTAAACTTGTTATACCGTCAATTTAGCAAATCACGATTGACGCATCTGCGTTAGCTTTAGCTACCTAGCATATCTAGCAAACACTAGCCACAAATTTATCTGCAGGCCGTTATAGCCAACATTAGCTAAGCACAAGTATCAGCCAACAAGCTCAAATTAATGCTAGAGAAAAACATCACCCATTATATTATTAGACACCAATTACAGACAAGCGAGAAAAAAAAAATCTAGATTACGTGAGGCTAATATTCAGGGCCTAACATTCAAGCGACAGCCGAATCGAACGTTGCAAAATACAAGGCACCATTTTGGAACGCCACACACCCCCTCCGTCAGTGTTAGCTGATCGGCTAACTAGCATGCTAGCCAGCGAATGAACGTAAAGAAGCAGGCCTTTGAGCTAATTGACTAGCTTAAAATTAGTTGCCTTGCTAGCAATGTACATTGCGTTGTACCATCTTAATGAACACATGGAGCAATAAAATAAACACCCGGCACTGTCCGGATTAAACGTATTTACAACGCACATTAACCAGTCAAATGTAGTGACTTCGCATTTTAGAGGCCCAAGTAACATAGTTAACAATGTAGTTAACTGATATCGTTACTTTGCAGGCCTGCATTTACAAGCCATCAGACGCGATGCTAACACATTTATCTTTTAGAAATGCTGTTAACGTTACATGTCTAACTGCCATTAACGTGCTATATTTTTCACGTTACCAGTATGAATAGCAAGTGTTACTTTGCTCACGGAATAGCTAACTTTGATGAGGAACGCAGGTGCCGATAACTGTCAAAATCGACCCAAAGCTCACTGTGAAGTCAAAGTAGCAAAATTAATTTACCTAGCGATGGTTCCACGTTAATTGCAGACTATACAGCCACACTGTTTACAAACATTTAGCGTTACCAACAATACGCGGGCCTGGAATTCTATGACTGCATGTGGATTCTAAACTGCGATGATTTGGCAAACGCATCTGAGAACTTGTTACAGCAAACGACCGTGGCCAAAAACAGTTTATTTAGAAACGGTGACATATACGAATGAATGATTTGTATGGCTAATATCTTACAGTGTGGATGAACCGCTCATTTGGGTTGTCTACATACAAGGCAATGCAATATTGCAAGCATACGGAGAGAAATTCAAGCTCAGTTCGCTAATAACGCAAAATGAGGTCAGCTCCACACAAGTATGCTGCAACGGACGCACAATCAGCAAAAATGCAGCCGGCTATCCTGGCTAGCTTCGGGCCTATGTGTTTACTGTTGAGATCAGCTTGCGCTAATGAAACTTAATGCATTTTCCATGTAGCTGTTTAAATATAGGTTGTAAAGGGTTTGTTCACTCTTCTTGGGACCATTACTTACCTTCCATTTCCATGTCCTCTGGTTCGCTGAGCTGCTGCTCGCCGGCTTTCTGTTGCTGCTGCGTGTGGTGATGGTGGTGGTTCATGTTGGCAGCTGTTGTTGTTGTTGTGATGCGGTGCTCCCTGCTATCTCTGTTACCCTCGACCTTGTCCAGGGTAGGCTCTGCGGGGAACCGGGTTCTGGACTGCTGGTGAGGTGTGGTAGGATGCGAAGGTGGGGTGGACAGGTCGAGCCTCAGCTGCCGGGCCTGCTCTGTTGCGACCTCGGCCTTGTCTGCTGTCAGCGCCGGGGAGTGAGGAGGGGAGGTCGGCGGGGGAGCGGGTAAAGAAACGCGGACGTATTTGCTCGCTATTCGCCCAATCTCGGCGCCTTTAGTGGGTGCGAGTCGCTGGTTGACGGTGGGGAGTGGGATGGATGGACCGGGGCTCCGAGGAGGGAGGCCCGCTGAAATTAGCTAAATCAATCCGGCTTTACCCCGGGAAATGTGGGGCAATAAGACAACGCACAGCACGACCTGCACCTTGAGGAACAAATACCCTGTTTATAGCTAGCGTTAAGCTACCCGACACTAGGCAGCCAACTGGTGATATAGGTACAACAACAATGAAAAAAAAGGTTCATTTGCTATACACACACATTCAACAACTTTGTCTGCAATATCCCCAGTCCGTGTGCTCCTCCGATTGTCCCTCGTCTGGGGAAGAGCGGAGGAAAAAGCTATCCATTCAAACCCGTTTCCAATACGAAATAGCACTAATGTTGATTTGGAAGTTCGCGGAGACGAGAGTTGCCACGGCCCGACATAAACCAATTCCCCAAACCGCCCCTAACACGATATACAACAAAACGCGGCACTTCGCTGCATTTCTAGCTAACCTCTTGTTTCTTGTGAGGAATGTGCCCGGTCATACAACGTTAGCCTGAGCTGTGTGGATTTCAACCATAGCTCTCAACCCGCTTCTCCCGTGGTTTGTGATGTGTTGAGTCTGAGGTAAATCTCAAAATGGCGGTCGCGCTCTTCTCTGAAATGTCACATCCGCATGGAGAACCAAACACTGGCCCATCCCCGGCCAGGTTCAAATCCATGTTAAATGATAGAGATCAGGCGTGTGCACCGGGTACATGGGCAATAAAATATAAGTACAAACAACAAGTATTAGATTAATGGCAAATAGAGGAATGACAATACAGGTCTAAGTATACTGATTGACTGTATGTTGCATTGGGGCCCCAACCACTGATTTGCAATGACTTGAACGGGGAACATCATTGTCTGAATGTAGAAACAAAGTAGGACCTACTGAAGTAAATACGTTTATTCAATTAATTTAATTTGTAAGACCTCGTACTTTTTATACTACAGTAAACTGCAAATTTCTTTTGGCGTTTGTGTTAAACAGCTATGCCTGCAAATTTAAAATTGGTATGCAAAACATAGCAACTACGAGTTGTGTGAGTAAAACTAACAGTAGGCTACCTGCAACCATAGACTATATGCCTGCAACATATCACCCATTGAACTAAATATTAAAAAAAACACATTGTATCCATTGTCAGGAGGCAGAGGACCTTTTTTCAAAATGGGCTGCATTTTACTGTAGGGTCATGCTTCTTTAAGTAAAACATGGATGCAGTATTTTTACTACATTTCAATATAGGCTATATGGGACCTGCACTCTGTTGAATCAGAATCAGAATCAGAAAGGGCTTTATTGCCAAGTACGTTTTTTTACACATACAAGGAATTTGTCATGGTGTTGTTGGTGCATGTCATGGTAGCCCATTGTTGCTTTGTGGCATCTATTCTAGTTTTTAACCCTAATTTATTCTATTTAGGTCCTGCTTACTACTATTACTTGTATTTACTTGCTCATTTAATTACAAATGTATTTAACTTATATAATTTTATTTAAAATAGGCTATAGTGTGATACTGGTTGATCCCGTGATGCTCTTCCAGGGGCCTGCTTCCCCCGGTGATGTTACTGCAGAGCCTCTTTTGCTGCTAATACTGTATTAGGCTACTCTTGAGTAGATTAAAGTAGGGTAGCCTAATTACAGAAAATACTCAAAAGTTGGGCTTACAAAACTATAGTTACTAATTTAGATCAGGCACATCCAAAATTCCTAAATGATCTACCCACCAAAAATGCTTTGCAATATTTCTCCTATGAATAAATCTTTTATTTCTATATGCTAAATACCACATCCATAGGAGTGGAACCATTCTTTTCTGGTTTTATGACTGAGTTTAGAAATTACATTGATTCAATTAAGTACTCAAAAAAATGCTGAGGCCATAAGAACTCTGGTTCTATATGAGTCATGTGTGACCTAAAAGGTTTATTAATAAGGTTTTAATTTGTTTTCTGCCTACCAGCCTGTCTATCTAGGCATATTGTGACTGTGGCTATACCCCTGTATGTATGTTGTGTATCTGATGTAATGTTGTATGTCATTTCTTCTGTGTATTGTGTGTTGTATTTGACTGTAATGATTTGTATAAATACATAAAAAAAAAAAAAATCTTTCTCCTATGACCATTTCCACTTACTTCCCAGTGTGCGCCCATGTCAGTTAAGAACCTATTGGACACAGTGTTACTTAACTGTGGAGAAAAGAACTTTGTTTTCTCTCTTTCTTTTTTTTTTTACTTTTCATAAATAGCCTATACACATAAACAAATGCAGGTATAATATGTGATGCAAAATGTAAAAATATATCAATATAAAATGAAATATCAACCAAATTAAAAGAAAACAAAGACCTACAATAAAGTCACTTATTTTATTATTTTACAGATTTTTAGTAAGTAAGAGGAACCAGTGGATAAAAACTACACCAGGACTCGGCCTAGATACCGTCGGCTGTTGGGCTTCTTATATTGACCGGTTACTCTCGTTTATCTCATCTCATTTTATGTTTCGGTTGGTGTTCATTATTAAAGCATTGTTTTTATTTTATTTGACTAAACACTGCTCTCATAGGTTTATTATCATGAGATTGTCATATATGGACTTGTAGTGTTCATTATTGTAGCCCTGTATACAGTCTATGGTGTCGCCTAGAGGCTGATTTTGCTGCTGTCGAAAGATAGAAGTTATTACAATATTCATTTCATAGCTGTAGATTCTGAATTAATTAGAAGGGGGAAATAAATAAGCTCACAGAAGATTATAATGATGTGAAACTTTATTCATAAAGCACTTTAACAAACACATTTTTTAATCTAGCTAACAGAACAGTTTTCACGAAGAAACTTGCACTCTCTCGCAAGCTTTAATAATAATGGGGAATTTTCACTGTGGTTCTTTTGTGTCAATGCTGTGACGGACGTGTCGAAGAGCCAATATAATTCTGAGCCAAGCCCTCGAACCCACCCTGCAGTGCTCATGCCACCAATTATAGTTGACATCTGCTATAATGGGTGGGATGAAGCGCATAACAGGATAGTCTGCGTTGTAGCTATATAGCTCGACGTCGGCGACTAGGAAAAATAGTTAGCTAAGCTTATCTTCACAGATGGAAGTGAGGAGAGGAAGCAACGCTATATTGTAGTGCGAAATATTAAAAAAAGCTAACAGTATTCATGGATTTACTCACATAATTCTTTATACAGTGCCCAGATTTTCATCTTTTAACACATTAAAGGTGCATTTTACGCGAGTTTTGGTGCATTAAATGGAGGAGAAGAAGGAAGACGGAGATTCGGAGATACAGGAACACGGACCCGAGCACTGGTTCTCAAAATGGGAGCGGCAGTGTTTGGCCGAAGCGGAGCAAAGGGAGCCGAGCGAGGAGGAGGCCGACAACGACCAGGATAAACTGTGGCATCTCTTCCAGAACTCAGCCACTGCTGTGGCACAGTTATACAAAGGTTCAAACCAGCGCTTTCTTTTTCCTTGTTCGTCTACCTATACTTAGATTGCCAGTATGCATTTGGCTTGTTGGTTAACGTTAGCAACCTGGCTACTCACCTAGCGTTAATGTGAACCAACATTAGCGTCGATTTCGGTAGAATGCTAACTAGCCCGTTAGCAAACTCGCTGGCCAGTTAACGTTTACAGCTGATTTTGCAATGCTAAATTTAGCTAGCTGTGTTAGCCAGTGACAAAAAATAGTTAAGAACTCGATTCGGGTGTTATACACATGGTTCGATTGTTCTGGTTTGACTGACATAATTGAATTAACGTAGCTAAGTTAACACGGATACCTTTGTCAATAAGATATCTTGTTGACACCAAGTTGGCTAGACAGCAGCGGATAGCTAACGTAACGTTAGCCAGGCTAGTTACAAAATGGCGATGGTAACAACAATCGTAGCTACGCGACATTCCCAGATGACAGTCTCTTGTATACTGTCAGTGTTATCTGATACACCTGACGCGATTAGCTGTTGAAATGTGCTATACAGATATGAAGTTATCTGCACATGAATGCATGCTTGTTTTTTTAAACTCCGGTTTCCTGCTGAGTGAGCAGTTTGTTTAGCAACACGTAGCTAGCGTTATAATCACAAAATGGCGAGGATACTATTGGTTCGCTGTGGAAATATTGGTTTGTCTACAATATGCTACGCTATAGTGCTCTCGGACAGAATACATTCCTGTCCATATGGACAGAGCTCGACTTGTTAAGTCTATCCATGTTTGACATGTATGTTTGACATGGCTTTGCAACTTTACTGCTGAGAGGGCAGTTAAGTTGATGTGTCGGTTTTCTCTTGCTAAACAAGTTGCTGCCAAGCTGGCCATCTAGCGCTGGCTGACAGTTATTTTTATGCCAAACCCTGTCCCTGCAGTTGTAGATGCAAGACAAAATGGCGAATGAAAATAATCTTCACTTCAACCCTATAATCACAAAGCTGTTGTGCCTCCCATATGTTTTATTGCCCTTTGGTCACATTAATCAAGAGTGCTTGCTTTTAAATTACGGCCACATGTTATCCATAGAAACCAAACGTATTTCCCCTTTCCTTCCACAGACCGAGTATGCCATCAGCAGGGCCTGTCATTGTGGGTGCCATTTCAGAACTCGGCAACAGCAGTTACCAACCTCTACAAAGGTATCTAACAACATCCATCTTCTCTCTATCCTTAATTTAATGCTCTGCCATACAACACCTACAGTAGTTTTTGTGCTTCGTATCATCAATATGGACTGTTGCTGGCTATCATTGTACTTGTAAATGTAGACATGTTTTTATTGATAGGCTCATCTAACAAGTGGTAAACAGACCTGGCCATTATCACTCTTATCGGCTCCATAATGATCAGTCTGTCACAGGGCTTGTAAGTTTGGGTTGAAAAGAAAACGGACTGCATTTTTTTTTAAACTTGCTTATAACAATGTCAGGAATTCACTAGTGAAATAGGGGTGCATGGTCTACCTCTCAAACTGGGCAGAGAATTGCCAGGTGAGTAGTGCTAGCAAGTAGTGCGTAATTGGCACCCTCTGGAAGTAATTTGCTGTGATTTAAAAGCTGTCAGTTGTGTTTTTAAAAAAAAAAAAAAAAAAAAAAAAAATGCAGTACATAACAAAGTATAGGCATTATATGAGTTTGTAATGGTTTCTGGTCAAGGACCAAAACATGGTCACTGTTTAAAGGTATAATGCTTTTTTACTAGGCTTTTGGAATAGATGATAATGAACGATGATTATTTTTATGATGTCTTTCCCCATCGCAGAGAGTGTGGAGGCACATCAGAGAAGTTTTGATCGGGGCATCCAGATAGGCCATCAACGCCGTAATAAGGTGGGTCTTGTTCCTCTGTTACGTTTTGTTAATCCCCTCCATTCTCTTATATCTGGACACATTGTAGTTTGACATTTAGGAACCAGGTGCTTACAGACTACATTAGGTTTACACAACGGGGATGTTAAAGGGGGAAAAAAAAACGCATCCACGTTTGTTAATGAAATTAAGCCTTGCTTTATTGTGGATTGATCACTTTTCTATCGGATTGCAGGACATGTTGGCCTGGGTGAAAAAGCGACGGAGAACCATCCGTAGGGAAGATCTTATCAGCTTTCTGTGCGGAAAAGCACCACCACACAGGAGTAGCAGGGCCAATCCCCGGCTGGCCATGTTGGCCCCCAGCCGGGCTAATTCACCAGCCGAGACTGGCTCATCTGTAGAAGCAGACCTCCAGCCCTTCAGGGAGGCCATAGCACTGCATGGTGAGTTGCATGGTGCAAGCCTGGTTCACAGCTTACACACCAGTGGTCATTCAAGCCACCTAATCAGATATGTCATTTACAACCCAGGAGGCAGCTACATTGTTGGTAACATTTTAGATTCTTCAAAGGGTGGGTGGGACCTACTAATTCCACAAATGTAATAGATTTAAGGTTTGGCAATGTACTTGAAAGTAGTTGTAAGATAAGGTATTTTAATAAAGATTTTTTTGAACTGGCTCATTTACTTATATACAGGTTGTCACCTGAATGAGAAAAAAACATTGTTAAAGTCTAAGCACTGAAGTACAGAAAGTTAGTTTGTCCTTTAGTCATCGTACTCTGCCTCATGTGGCTCAGAGATAAGGATAAGCTATGTTGTGCATGGGTGTGTATGTACTGGCCAATGGTGAAAGAGGGCAACATGGTATCATGACTTCGCATAAACATACACGGCGACTTTAAGCCAAGTAGCGTGTTATCTGTATGCATTTTGAGCTATCCACATGTATGTCTACGCTGTATACAGTGGATGTAAACATACACGCCATGTGGCATGTTATCGCCGTCTTGCCGTGTTATCGCGAGAACGTGTTAACGTGAGAAGAAAGCTACGGTTGAGTTTAACAAAAGAAGAACCGGTTGGGTTTAGGAAAAGAAAAACGGGTTTGGCTTTAGTAAAAGAATTAAGCGACGGTTGAGTTTAGGAAAAGAAGAATGGGGTTGGCTTTACACAAACGAGAGCGAGGAAACGCCATGCGCGGGACAGGATCCCCGCTCTCCTGGGTGAAAGTCGTGTGTTTTACCCATCCTCACCCCAATCAACCTCCCTACGCAGATTTTTGCCGTTTCATACTACTCGCTACGGCGTAAATTCACACACAATCGCAAGATAATGTAAGTCAATGGAGGCCAAACGGCGTTGATAAACACGCTTTATAACACGCCAATAATGCTACAATGCTTCATGAGATCAGTCTGAAGAGGGCCTCACCTTCTTTGCGCTTAGTGTGTGAGAGAACATCTCAATCTAAACCAAGTAGTTTTTTAAATATGCGGCTGCAACTGTTTCCGTTTGTAATTCGGTTACATTGCAGTATGTTGGTATTTCTGGTGTGCTGTCAGTGCAAATGAATATTCAGAACTTTATCTGAAGGTCCCTACGTTTTAAAGTGTAGCTGAGGTCAGGGTGAAGGATGTTAGGCATTTGGTGGTTTAGGTTACAGAAACACAAGTTCAGTCTGTGTCAGGAGGGTTCAGTGTGTCTCCTTTCTCAGTTATCAGATACCTTCTGCATTTCCCCACTGGTGTTTGTGTGTTGGGACAGGCAAACTTATTTTGTAGGGATGTGCCAACAAAAAATACTGGGCAGATGTCAATGTTTAAAATAACAATTTGTTTTGTCATTTATTCCCCATTTTGTGCCAGGGAAACTTGGCACAAATCATTCTTCATTATAAAAAAAGTGTGTGTTTTTTAAAAGCCTCTTTTCACTTTTTTTTTAACATAACATTTAGCCAGCACAAAATTGACGCAACAGATATAAATCGGCCACGGCAATTGGTGTCATTTTATTTGCCGATAGGCCGATTGCAGACAACTGGGCGAATATCGGTCGATGCTGGTGTTCGGCTGATAAATTGGTGCATCCCTATCATTTTGATTTCTGTCAACTTCACCGTTGAGTCTTTTAGGCAATCAGATTCACAGATTTTTGGTCAGTGTGATAACACACATATACTTGGTATTTCTAACAACTGTGTAAAACAAAACCAGTTGTTGCATTTTATATCCTCTAGCAAGATGCACATACCATCTTTCTGACTCTGTGTCGATGCCCCTTTGCCCAGGCAGTTGTCATTTGGGGTCATATAAATATGACTATTGGATTGATGCACCAATGATGTGCTTGCTTGGTGGTCCACTCAAAAGAACCCATTGTTGACGTATTTGCGTTGAAAAACACGACTTGATGGGATGCCATTTTCTTAACCTAACGGGTAACAAGTCATCCTACAAGATTTGTATGCAGTAGCTTGCTTATGTCTTATTTCTCCAACTGATGCACTTTGTCTGTTGCTGCTCTCTCCTCTCTATCCTGTCTTCTTCTCCTTCCACAGGTCTGAGTGGAGCCATGGCGAGCATCAGTGTGCGCTCTGGTGCTCCAGGGTCTCCCACACATGTGAGTGGGAGCAGCAGTAACGGAGGTGGCGCTGGTGTAGGTGGCTCTTCCGGCTCTGCGCTGGTGTGCCGCAGCAGGCGTAATGGGCTCCAAGACGTCGACCTGAACACTTTCATCTCGGAAGAGATGGCACTGCATCTGGACTCTACAGGCTCCGCCTCTGCTGGAGGGGGAGGAACCAGGAAACGAAACTCCACCCAGTGTAGTGATGTCATCACAGACTCCCCTACACACAAACGCAACAGGATGATCTGATCTGCTGCCTGCCTGTGTGTATGTGTGTGTGTGAGGGGGTAGGGGACAAGCCTTCAAAAGCCAAGGCTATGAGAGGGGGGTGGGGGGGGATGGATGGCTTATGTGGGACAGATGCGGGACAGATGCACAGATGGACAGACACTTGAATGCCTGGCTGTGCAAAAGAAACCCGGGCTGAAAATGAAAATGGGGACTTAAGCTCTCAGTGCGGTCTATTCAGATGTTGACTGAATTCTATTCCTTGTCTCCTTTCCCCACACTATTACTACAAATCACTGATCTGCAATCAGAACACTTAATGGGTGTGTGTGGGTTACTGGGAGGTCTGGACGACATCACGCACTCCTGAGACATCGCTACCGAGGAAAGGAGACGACGAAGGAAGTCACCAACTCATCCTGGGATCTCAAAGGGGTGAAATGCACCGTGCTGCTTGACAAGTAGAAGCCACTCGATCCTTGACACATTCTGTGCCCTTCCCTCCCTTAACCTCACTCATCCTCACCCACCACCTTAATAAGGAAGTGAGGGCCATGATCAAATCGTCTGACTCAGTGAACCAAGTTGCTCGCCAAATGTTGGACCCGGCTCCGTCAAGAGACTCACTTCTTTGTCAAACGCCCCACCTGTTCTTTGTTACTTTGTCATTGCAGCTCTCAGTTGACGTTGCCTGTCAGTGGTGGAGCTAAATCGCCCAGTAGGAGTACATCTGTGGCATCATCCTGCTTCATCTCCCGCTTGTAACCAGTTCCATTTCTCTGGCTACTAGGTTGATGGCATGTAACTTTATTCTCTATCTACTCTGCTTTGATTTAGTTCAGCAAGTCGCCCTTCTTCTTTTTAGTTCTTCAACCACCAGTGTTAACAATCTAGGTTTGTTGCCACTGTTTACAGCAGTGATAGCCAAGTTAATTTTGCATTCTTTCTCCACCATGTTTTTTTTTTTTTTTTTTTTTTGAGGATAATGGAAAGCAATTATTTTTTTTTCTTTGTGTATACAGCTTTTCAGACAGCCTGTTTACTGACTGCAACACCCCCCCCCCCTCCTTTACTCTAGTCTTATTACAAAAGCAGCTGCTGTTTTATGTGATCTTGTGATTTATTCTGAGTTGCAATAAGGACTTTTGCACTTCGCTTTCACCTCTAACTCATGCAAACAAATCGGCTCTTCCATTGTATCCCAGTTAAAGCCTCGTCCAGCCCTTAACGGGGCCCGCTTGAGGTCAGTCCACACAAAGTTGCTGCTTGGAAAAAGTAAACACTTGGTATGACTAGAAACGGAGCCCTCACACACACACACACACCTCTGGTTTCCAACAACTCTTCAAAAGTATTTGATCAAGTTGTGGAGTGTTTCTGCGTGTGGGCTCCACTTGTATTCAAAGACTCAAGAGTCCTTCCCTGTCTGACAAATGATTTTTTTTTTTTTTATTTTATCGGAAGATAATCGGTGCTGTAAAGAAAGCATAAATCGCATAAATGTTTACAAAGGTAGCATTTCTCAACACATCCAACAAGTATGCCAGCCAGTGCACTAAGTGGCTAATTTGGCGAGCGTGTCAGATTGGGCGTTGGGTCACTGTCTGCTTTTTGTATAAGGGGTGTGTGCATTAATAAGACATGGATGGGTTTGATTTTACTTGGTACAAGGTGATGAAACTCGGATTGTTTCATTCTTGAAATAGTTGCCTTCTGTAATGGAGAGGAGTAGGAGACACTGATATCACACAAGGCCGAAATTTGGGTATATTTAGCAGTTTGTGAAACGTATGAACTGGTACTGTACTGATTTATAGGGTCTTAACGAATGCTTATTGGATTTAAATCTAAGCTAGTTTGTGGGCGTAATGAACTCAATTGTTGGAATATGCTTTCATTTAGCATAGGAAGCTAACAAATGTAAATTATGAGTTGTCTAGTTATCAACCGGTTATATTTCCAGTGTTCCAGCGTTGAATAATGGCCAGAACATTATGACGTTACAGTGTAGTTGACCTGCCATAATAGTGATACAGTAAGTTGTCAGTGAGTCAAATACCTGTAATACCCACTGTCGCTGACTTGTGAGATCTCAATGTTTCCTTCTCTTTTTTATTCTCCCCCCCCCCCCTTTTTTTTTTTTTGTTGACCTGTTCACTCCCCTTCACCTTTATGACCTGGAAAGTGGGTTTTCTTTAGTTGTATAAAGCATGCCAGTTTTTAACTTGTTACATTTTGGTCACAGATTTCATTTTTGCGTTATAGGTTGGCTTTCATATTCATACATGATGCCTGGCTCGCCGGTGAAAGAAAAGAACCGGGCTGAGATTCGTTACTTCTGTCAAAATTTAAGAGTTCTGCGTTTCGGAGTTTGTACTTGTATACAAGTGAAACCATTGAGTTAGACTGACGAAAATGTAAACCTCAAATCGGGAAAAGTGAGAATCGATTTGCTTACAGAGAGCCTCTGATTACTGTGAAGTAGGGTCGACAAGTAATTCACGGTGCGGATTCATGTCGGTCTTGGTTTAAAACGGTATCTAAAAAGAAAACGATTTATTATACGTTCTGGGTAGCTTCAGCTAGCACAGGTCTAGTGTAGTGAATAATGTAACACAGGAAGGATCTAGGTTTCACCCTAAAAAGTCACATTTAGAGTCCATCAGACAGTTTTACACTCTGGGTGTGCTAATGGCAGAATATGGTGTTGGAGACGGAGTAAATCCTGAGGACTGACCTGACGGCCTGTCCACACGCTTCTCTTTAAATCAGAGGAATGCATTTTAGTAGTTTTTCTTTCTCCGGGCACTTTACTCGCCGTTTTGTGTCTAACACTTCACATTGGAATTGGTAGCATTCTCAACTGAAACCAAATGGTGCGTGTTGTTACAAATGAGTAGTTGTAACCTCCTAGTGTTTCTGTTGCATGACAACATGTCGGTTAAAGGGAAGATGTGAAGTGTCTGCTGACAGGAAGAAGAACCTAAAATTCATCTACTATCAAAGGATAGCTTTTTTCCCCCCAAAGGTGCGCCTAAAGAGTTGGCTATGAGCAGGATTGTGCCGTCTTTCTAATCCCACTGTTCAACCTGCAGTGTTGACCCCCATTGATTAGCCTGG
Organism: Sander lucioperca; assembly: GCF_008315115.2. Classification (NCBI taxonomy): domain Eukaryota; kingdom Metazoa; phylum Chordata; class Actinopteri; order Perciformes; family Percidae; genus Sander; species Sander lucioperca. The sequence goes on along the minus strand of NC_050193.1, from coordinate 15,351,374 downwards.
TTATAATAGAGGGGGCACTTTGTTTTTCTTTTCTTCCTCTGAGCCAGTCACCGGCCTTCATCCACATTGTTTCAAAAGGCTGACTCGTGCCACGTGTCTCTGGAGCCAACACTATTATCGGCTGTTACTTGATACTTATTTGTTTTGAAAAATAATAATAAATGGCTAATCTATATACTTAACATTTAATTGTTGGTATGATATATGTGGTTCACATTGTAAAAGAAATAAAACCATTGAGTTGCAATTGGATGGACTGTTTCATTTAAAAACATAATAATTGAGATTTGTCTATGCTTTACAAAATCAGATTTGCTTAATATTAAAATAATGAGGGTTCTCTAATGACATGTCGTGCAGGCATTTTATCTATTAACTTGCAGCTCTTGAACTTTTGGAAAAGTAGGAGAAGAGGCTGAAAATGTTCATATTTCACGAGAGAATGCATAAGCAAGACATATTTAGTAGGGGCCTCTGTGCTTAATTGACATTTACAGGTGGGTGAAAGAAAATACATGAGTCATGCATTTGAAATATTACGGGACCGTCCTGACCCAGGTTAGGGATATTTTTTTCAGAGCGGTGGTTTCTGAGTTTGTGGTGACTTCATTTCTGAACTTAGTTATTTAAGTCTCACAGAAATGACATTTAACTTAACCCTGCTTTAAGCCACTAGGCGGTGCCAAAAGATAGCAGTAGAAAACCCACTTCTTCCACGTCATGCCGAAAATGTAGAAACACAAGCCTACAAAGTTCTGTTATTGTAGTGTAGCATTATTAATGTCCATCTCTATGAGAACTCACATTCTAATGAAAACCTTCCTTTTGGAGTTTTTGACCTCTAGTAGCGTGTATGAAGTAGTTTTTTTTTTTTTTTTTAGATCACTCAAACAGTCCAGCCAATGGTTTCCATTCCACTCTCCAACAGGTGGCAGTAATGCGCCAAATTACACAGCAGTGCGCCAACAAAGGCAGAAAAGTAGAGTATGGCAGTACTGCTAGCTAGCAAGTAAACATGAATGCTAACAATGCAGTACTCAAACTGCAAACGTTTTAAAAGGAAGGAAATGCATTCAACATGTTGGTTAGACTTCAAGCATACACACTGTTTTGGTAAGGAAAAAATTGTAAACATAACTTGTTCACAATACATCTCCACAAGGTGCTAGCTAGTAGCTTAAAGTTGCCCTGTGGAGTGTTTACATTTTTATTACCAAAACTGTGTATTCTTATCAACAAACGTGTTGAATGCATTTCTTTCCTAGTGAAACATCTGTAAAGCCAACCAGTCAAATTGCAGTTTACATCCATGTCTGTCCAGACTCATAATACATGTAGTGAAGACTTGGAAGCAATTTAAAATGGGTATTAATTGTATTTTTTGGCGACAAATGGATGCTACACACACACACACACACACACACACACAGGTCTGTACAACTCCCAGTTTCAAGGTGGGCACCCAAGATTAGTGTCACCAACTTAATATGCGACCAAATGTCTCCCCTTCTGTTGAGTTATGGCGTTGAATAATAGCCAGAAAAGTTTTTGCAGAACATGATGTCACAGTGAAGTTGACCTTTGGTAGCTGTTTATATGTCCTCACTTCATCCTATTAAACATTCTTCTAAAATGTTGTCATAATTAGCGTATACATTGATGGACAAACAAAAACTTAATGCCTCTGGTCGCAGAAACATAACAAGTAGAAGGTTAAGTGGTGAGGCGTTTTGCATTGTAGAGCAGACAGAGCTGAGTCCATACATGAGGCAGATTTTCAAGCATTTATTATATTTATTGAATTGCTGCACTTTGTTTGATGTTGGCTCTGGCTATTGTATGCTTACAGAAAAAGGCAAAGCACAGGGGTCTGTCCTGCACACATTAACAGATTCTAATTAACATTGCAGTTGATCATTTGAAACATAATGAAATTAAGTTAAGGAGAAAGCAAACAGGTTCTTCCAACATTAGAAATAAAATGACAGAGCCTGAAACAACAGAATACCTTTCACAATTTGCTGATATTGAGTGTGCTGCTCCGTTTCCCAAATGAAATGTGGACATGAATAACAAACATGTACAACCAACATCCTTCATCATAACTGTTGTTGCTATCGTTTTGGTCCGTGCTGTTTACACAGCTCCACCCTTCACCTTCCTTTCATAGCTCCTTCACTTTCTCATCTTCACCTACAGCTGCTGTCAGAGAGCGAAGATTGGGATTATCAGCAGCCACACAGAGGTACTTGAGTTTCTCCACAGCACACTGACCAGGAAAAAGTATCACACTACATGAACATACCTGATTAGAAAATCAAAATGTTCATCAGAAAGAAATATCTAAAACTGAGCGCCTGAAGATGACGGCCTTCAAGGCATCTCAGATCAGCTGGGAAGGTAAACATGATCGTTCTGCTTGCAGTTTAAGTAAAGACTTTTCAAGACTCTCATTGCAATTTGGAGCTGCGAACATACAAAAGTGCCTTCTGCAGCTATATCAGATTTAATATCAATGTTTGTCCTTGGGCTGAGAAACTCAGGGCCTCTGGGAAGTGAAGGATAGAAGGTGAGCCCTCAAGAGTCCATTTCTGATGAGCGACCCCAACCCTGACCTGGAACTGGTTGGAAAGGGTGTGGATCCTGCTGACGGTTTTGGGGCAGGACTCAGATCTGGCTGAGAGGCAGGAACTTCTGGTAGTAACTCTTGGTTACATCAATCATCAGGTCCTGCGTGCACTCTGGGAGCTCTCCTGAAAATAGACCTGAGAGATATAGACAAACACAGGTAAATACCTGACAGATAAACACAAAGTGGAGGGGTCAGGTGTGTGTTTGTGTGGTGTAGCTGACCTGGGCACCCAGAGAAGACCGTAAAAGGCGGCACCACGGTCTCAGGAGGGAGCACGGTGTTGTCTAAGATCTTGCAGCAGTCCTTCAGCACACAGCGACGACCCTGCACACAATACACCAAACTAAAATTAAACTTCTGACTGACTCCAAGTGTTTTCTTCATTCTGTTTATAACATCGTGGTAAACAATTGATTATGGCTATTCAGAACAACTAAGCAGTACAGCCAAAGGTCAACTAGCATGTATGTTCTGAGCCTGCGTGAGAAAATATATGTGACTCTCCATACCAGCAGGTCACGGTAGTCTGTATTCATCATTCAAAATGGGAAACCGGAATACTGACAGGGATTCAATACGCTATGCTAATTAGCCAGTTAGCACATTAACAACACAGCCCGATGTTGAAAGAACTAATTATATTTATCGTGCGCTAGCGAACAATCACACAATTACAAACCGTTTCTGCTAATGAGTTAAAAGGCTAAAAAAAAAAAAAATCTTACCTGATATAACAAGATCTCAGGCCCTCTTGAATTTAGTCGTTTGCTTGTTTTCCTCACTTCCGTTTCTCCTCTCATGCACCGATTCGCTTAAACTGAACAGCCATCAGAGTGATCTCTTTCACTGATTGGCTCCGTCGCGGATTCAACATGCTCAATTGGCCGAAAAGCCACCGACTTGTGCCAACGGTGTGGAGCACAACGCAAAAACTAGGGCAACGATGCTCAGCGACGGCCCGACATTGGCCGACGGACGACCTTCGGCCTGGTGTGTCAGGGCCTTGAAGGAAACTGGGCTGCGTTGGGAGTCTGGTGCTTACCAGGGACCTAGCTACAGTTTTGTTATCCGTCTATACGACTTTGAAAACATTTGTTGCGACTGTATGCGTTGAATCACATCTGTACCAACAGTCAAGGTAAAGTAACAGCGAACACACGTGTGTGGTGACAAAATACCAAAAAAGTTATATAATACTTTAAACATAACAAACTCAGATGAAGATGATAAGAATCATAGGAATATTGTTTTTATATAGCGGCAATTACTCCCAGAATGTACTTTTCCAGGGATAATACAGGAATAGGGCTAGGTATGCATCTCCTGTATTTTTATTTCAATTGTTCATATTATTGCCATTTAATTTGGCAATTTGTACATCTGCTTGCCTCAGAAACAGTTGATAGTTTTTTCTACCAATTTAAAAATATACAGTGTTGGCAAAATGTCAGCAAAAAAAAAAGAAGTCTATGCTGTAGGGGTGCACAATTCAGAAAATGTCACGATTCAATATCGATTTTTAGGCTCAAGATTCGATTCAAAAACGTGTAATGTAGTTACTTTTCCCATGTGATTGCAGTAGACATACAATTAAAAAAAAAAAAAACATGAATCAATTTTGAATCGGTAGAGCTTGAATCGCGATACGAATGTGAATCGATTTTTTTGCACACCCGTACTATGCTGCATATCCACCACTGTAAATTGCTCCTACTTTTTTAATTAGCTTTTGTTACATTATCTGTTTATCATTAAGTTCTGCACAGTCAAGTAACTGTTCTTTCAAGTTTGACTGTTTGGGCTCTGTTAATATCTCAGGGCACTTGCCTGTTGTTTGACTTTTATTTACTAAACACTTTTTGTACTAAAAATAAATTCCAGAATCAAGACATAATTATGCACAAATGCCAGACTTCTCTGTTTATATAAGCATTTTAAATTCAGCTTTTTGAATTGTGGAATCTAGCTGGGCAATGATAATAAAATGCAATCTGCTCCTGCTGTGGCAAAACTGCAATAACATTTAACATTTTTTTTAATTAAATGTGTTCCTTTTTATATTCCATCAAAGGTCTGTGCCTGCTCAAAGCAGCCTTCCTGCAGTTTGCTGCTGTGCTCAGTTAATCTGAACATGACTACCATGTGACTGTTTCACCACAGGCAACAGGAGACACTGCTTCTGTTTATGTCCCCTCTCACTGTGGCAGAGCTTTGTCTCCATCATCATGTTTCCTTTTTATGCTTAGCTGTGTGTGTGTGTGTGTGTGTCAGTGTGTGTGCTGTCATTCCACTCACTATGACACAGTTCTTGCCAATGTGGACGTAGGAACCAATCTGTGCTGCGTTGACCACACAGTCCTCCTCGATGAAGACGTGGTCTCCGATGTGCAGCGGGAAAAACGCCACTCTGGAGGGAGCAATGGAGGGTGGGAGCAGAAAGAGATGAAGTTCAGGTGTTCGTTTAATGAGCATGAAGCAAACAGAAATGACGTACGCCACGTACACCTGTAATTCTGCCTGTTCTTTCATGGCACAAAGACTCACACTCTATTGTATACCAGCTGAAACAATTAGCCAATAATTGATAAATTGACTGACAGAATATCAATATGCTACAATTTGCCATTAGAGAAGGATGCTTTACCCTTTGCTGAACTTTTTGAAAGGTGGTCGAATGACGCTCCGGCTCTTCACCACACAGTGTCTGCCCACCCTGACATTAGCCAGGTCTCCTCTGATGATGCAGTCATTCATGACAATAGTCTGGAAGAGAACACACACACTAAGGTATATCATAGCCGAACAGAGTACATTGATAACAACATAACTGCCCTGGCAGAAAGCTGTATACTACACTGTCAGGCAGGTTTGTCTTTGTTTTTCCTTACTTTGCCATTGAGTACGATGTTTTGACTCCCACACAGCACTGACTGTCTGCTCACTTTGTTGCCAGAAGCCTGAAAATACAACGACACAAATGGTTAATAATTGTAATAAGGTGTGTTTCTGTCTTTACTGTCTACCTAAACTGAGCACAGACAATTAGTTCAGCTATCCAACGCCCCGTTTAGCTTCGGTTAGCCAAATAGCAAGCGACTAGCTAGCTAACAACGGCTTAAAATCACACATTACCGTCTCAATGTACTCTGCTTTATTGTACAGTATTTCCGACAACTCCATGGCTGGGAATAAATATAAGATATATATATAATAAAAATATTTAAGACAGTGGTACTGGGGATATTTCAGCAATAATAATCCTCTATCTGTTTTGCTGTCAGCACCCAGATTTTCTTCTTCTGCAGACTCTATGAATGGCTGTTCAGATAATATCAGTTGAGTGCCAAATCATCGATGGATTTCGTTAAGCCAAACAAGTGAAAAACAGTCCACTGGCATTTATATTTGAGTTGTATCGTATACTAGTTATAAATATATTAAGTATTTTGCTCCTCCAGTTCATTTGGTAAGGTAATTATGAAACAAATGTGCTAATCCGTTATTGATTGGTCTTCCCTGAGCTGAATTCTATCTCCTCTGCAATTTTGCATGTTAGCTTTTATCAAAGTCGATGTTTATAGTTTTATTTTTTTGATTGTCTATTTAGTAAAAAAAAAAAAAAAATGTAGACAGCACAAATTTAAAATTAAATTAAGGAAAGATGCAAAATAAAGACAGCTTGAGTTGTGCGCATGCGTGACCCCGTTTCTTCTTCGTCTTGCACGCTGGGAACCACCAGAGTCACTTTTCTCCGTCATGGCGGCCCGTGTCCTGCAGCAGTGTGTCCGCACGCTCGCCCGGCCCTCGCTGAGGCTTTCCTCCGGTAACCTTGCTTTCAGAGCCGCTGTCGCCCCGGCAGCAGCTATTCACCGACCTCTATCCTTTGCCGCAGACAGCCGGAGGACGCGGTGGGTCGGTCAGAGCAGGGTGAGTCTCCGGTAACATTGAACCGCCGTGGCCTAGCGTCAGCTCGCTGCTGTGACCTACCGACGTCTTTCAAAACTGTCAGGCTAACCTAGCCCGCTAAACGTGCATGATGGCATGCAAGCAGCTTATTTTACAATAAGTAAAAAATCTGTTGGCGTGACATCCTGCCCGAAGTTCTACGAAACCCTGTAACGTTATATTTTTGTTAACACAACAGCCATGTTTTGCTTGTTTGCTAGCTAGCTAGTTAGCAAAGTAGGTGAGTTCACTGACACATTTGTGTTGTTGCCCCTGTGTCCCCTGCGATCTGGAGCCAGACGGAGGATGCTTACATTTAAACCCAATCGCCTTAAAGGTCACAATAAGGACGATATCAAGTTACAAGTTATTATACGTAATGCAAGTCATATATTAGCCTACCTAAAGTCAGTAAAGACTATGGCATTTATATATAGCACATTTCATTAAATGGAGCCATAACAGTATAGGGAAGAATACAAGAAACGTAAAATTGTGACTGACATAGTTGGGACTGATCTCAGGTCATCAGGTAGTTTGTTTCACAAAGCAAAAAGCACCCTCACTTAGAGCTGGGCAATATATTGATATTTTATCGATATCGTGATATAAGACTAAATATCGTCTTAGATTTTGGATATCGTAATATGGCATAAGTGTTGTCTTTTCCTGGTTTTAAAGGCTGCATTACAGTAAAGTGATGGACTTTTCTTTACTTCCCAGACTGTTGTAACTGTTCTATTATTTGCCTTTACCCACTTAGTCATTATATCCACATTACTGATGATTATTTATCAAAAATGTCATTGTGTAAATATTTTGTGAAAGCACCAATAGTCAGCACTACAATATCGTTGCGGTATCGAGGTATTTGGTCAAAAATATCATGATATTTGAATTTCTCCATATCGCCCAGCCCTACCCTCACTGGATCTGGATCTCTTTTCTCGTTTCAGTATAGTTAAAAAACACCTGATAATCTAAGAAATCAAGACCAGACTGCTGTTAAGTAGGTCATAAATTATTAGTATTGGAGAGTCAAACCATATAAGTGCTTTAAAGACTATAGGTAGGAATTTAAAGTTGTTTTTGTATTGCATTAGGAGCTAGAAGTGATGTCAAGTACTGCAGTACGGTGTTCAGGTTTGCTTGTAGCTACTCCGTTATTTTTCAGCTCAACCCAGGAAAGAGAGTGTTACTGTAGTGTAACCTGTTGGATGTTAATGCATGAATAATAATGGAATAGTACTCTGCTTAACAAGCACTCTTGAGCTACAGCCTGCTAACATTTTGACCCGCAGACGGAAAGAGAGCATACATAGCTTCAAGCTAATTCAGGAGTTGGTATCTTTCTGTGATCACTACCTCTTTGCCCTTCCGTGGCTTCCCATGGCTTTTGTCCACCTCATCATCCCTGCTCCTGACCCCTCTCCTCTTCCTCCCTAGATTCCCTCGGTGGGCGTGTTGTGCCGACAGTATGGGGACCTGCCCCCCCTCACCATAGAAACCATCAAAGACCGCGTCATGTATGTCCTCAAGCTCTACGACAAGATCAACCCCGAGAAGGTGAGAGAGAGTATCGTAGAAGATCGGGCCTGTATTCGGCTCACTGAGCGCTAAAACAAGGAATACATTGTGAACAATGGATGCGCTGTGTCTGTTACTCAACAGGTTACATGTGATAGTGTTTTTGGTTTTAAAATGTGAAGAAAAACCTCAAATCCTTGAATTTTTTTTATGTTGGATTTATTTATCATCAATTTTGGACCTGCTTAAACAGTGATTTTATTGTAACATGCAAACAAGGCATTGAGTTCTCCTTTGGTGTATGTGAGAGGCTGATAAAGTACACTTTGTTTTACTTGTGCTGTAGGTAGATCATCCAGCTAATGAGAAGTAATCATTCAGAAATGATAATCAGTGTCTGTATTATCTAGGATTCCTATCCAGACAGAGCTGAACATGGCTCAGTATGCCATCCTCTTCTGTTCCCAATCCAACTGAAACGCCAGCGATTGTGAGAAATGGCATTTCTAATGTCCGTGTTCCTTCCTGCTCCACAGCTGCAGACAGCCTCCCACTTCATGAAAGACCTGGGTCTGGATAGTTTGGACCAGGTGGAGATCATCATGGCCATGGAGGATGAGTTTGGTGAGTCAGCATGTCGTGTAGCTGCTAGTAGGGCTGCACGATGTTAAGCTGCTTACACACCAGCCAGACGGCCGACCGTCGTCAGAAAAGCCAGTCGGACTGATCAGTCGGGTCCCCGAGGTCCAAAAACATGCCTCAAAACACACTGAGGCGACGCCGACTTGAGCGTACGCTCTGCGCGTGCACGAAGCGTAATACGTCTCCATAGCAGCAGGCGGCGCTGCTCTGTATTGTTTCCCAGAAAATTAAAACCGGCAGCTGATTGGACGAACACGTCACATTGGTCTTTTTTCTCCAGAAATTCACAACCAGACTGTCATGGTGGCTTGTTCAGAATACGATCTCATATTGTACTAAAATAGTTCACCGAAACATGTTTCTGAAAACATTTTAAGCGAGAAATAGGCCGTGCAGTTGCTGAATCTGTCTTCATTTCAGATCGACAAAGGTCAGTTTAAAAGATTTGTCAGATTTTGAGAGACTCATCCCGCTCGCCATTTCCGGGTGAGTCCAGACTGCCCTGTCTCCGACTGAGCACGTCGGGTCGGCCAAAATGAAGGCCGACGGCTCCTCCGACGGACGACGGCACGGAACACACCGAACAGACTCGAGTCACCGACCTCGCCAGACTGTCCGATGGCTGATAATCGGGGTGGTGTGTCAGCGCCCTTAGGAAAATATCTAATTGCGATTATTTTGACTGATGTTGCGATAGCGATATGATTCACGATATTGGAGGGAATGATCCGTTTTGTATCATTAGTCTCATTATCATTGAAAAAAGAGAAGAAAAAAAAAAAAAGATTCAAGTATGATTTATTTCTTTTATTTTTTTCATTTTGCGAGGATCTGTACCAAGCAAAGATTTTTTCTTTAGTCTGTAGGATAGGATTTGTAGGCCGGGATGTCTCTGCAGCACCACTTCATTTTAGAATAGTTTGACACATATTTTGCCTTTAACAAATATTGCACTAGTTCATATTGCGATATCGATAAAATTGCGATTCATTGTGCAGCCCTAGCTGCTAGTCTGTTAGGGGCGCACGATTTAAGGGAGTTTCCCCGCTGTGTGTGTATAGTTTTCTAATTAGACTTTAAACTGAGAGACTGGCTGTGCTGCCTGTTGAATCACTGATTTCACGGTGCACTCATAATAGTTTTTTTTTTCTTCCTCCACAAGTAAAATAGCACATCATTGCGGTCCTGTGAAAATCACATATCTCCAAAACATCAACTGTTCACGAGTTAATAAAAACAGATCTGTGTTCAATGCATTTTTTTTAGCTTAAGTATTACAATGGTAAGTGGATTAATGGATTCGTCGATCAACAGGAAAACAAATCTGCAACTGTTCTGATAATCGATCGTTTAAGCCCTTTTTTTCCAATCAAAAGTTTCAACAACTGTGGTTGCAGCTTCTCAAATGTGAGGATTTGCTTGCGTTTCATATCATTGCAAACTGAATATCTTTTAGATTATGGGCTGTTGGTCGGGTGAAACAAGACACCTGATAACAACAACAATGTGATGGGGATTTTCACTATATATTTTTTTTTTTTACATTTTGTTGACCAAACAATTCATCAAGAAAATGATCTGCAGCTTAATCGATGATGAAAACAATCATTCGTTGCAGCCCTATGTCTTAACCCTAACGCTTAATCCTTAGATGTATCTGAAAAATGTAAAATCAACAAATTTGCAGATGTATGGTTTTCACTGACAGCAACAAGCCAAGAGGAGATTTACCTAATCATATTTAGGTTGGCATGAAAAGGGTTAATTTGTCTGTGATGTTCTTTCGAGTAGAAATAGACTACCATTGGTGCATGTCAGCAGCCAGCTGGCCGATGGTTCCAGTCTCCGTGTTGTGTTCAAGGACAACTTTTAACAGAAAACGTGAGACTGCGTTTGACCTTTTTTTGTATTGTGCGCATTTCTTCTGTAGGCTTTGAGATCCCCGACGCAGAAGCAGAGAAGTTGATGACTCCCGAGGACATTGTACAGTACATCGCAGACAAGAAGGACGTTTATGAATAATCTATAATCTGCTGTAGTTCACTACAGAGGCAAGTCTCTGTCACTCCACCACCTCAATTACACACGTGCATTCTGTTGTTGGGTCATTTGTTCCTGTGTAGTCACTACTCACAAGTATTGTATATTTCTTCCAGAGAGGTTGACCCCCAGCGTGACCCCCGCAGGAAGTACATTTCCCACTTCCTCCCCGTCTGCTCTTCTGTGCATTAGGGCATCGTCGACGTCAGCTGCCGTGTCTCTGACTGTATTTAACTGAACATGTTCTTTCGGAGCTTAGAGAAAAACAAAATTTAAAAGGTTATATCACAGTCTTGATTTTTTTCTTTTTTTTTTTTCTTGCAGCTCCACAATGTGGTTTCGATGTATAATTTCTCATGAATAGATCAATAAATACACATGCTGTATAGTTCTGTGTCTCTGCTGTGATATTCATTCCATATGACAGGAGGAGCATTAACATGTCGAGTTAAAATAAATATCGAAATCAGAAATAAACTGTGTGGTAGAGTTTAAACAAGAGTCTCAGTCTGACAGTCACTATTTTCTCAACCCACAAAACGGCATTTAGTCCTTCCAAGATTTGTCATGTTACAGCTGTTTAATGAAGCTTTCAGTCTAGTTTAGAAACTGTGATATGTAGTAAAGCTGAGCACCAACACTAAATGAGGATCTACAGTGGTTTCATTGAATTTATATTCAAATTACTTCTTCACTGAGATCAAATGATATTGTCCCTAAACTGTACAATAAACTTGTTTAAACAGGATACTGAATAAACTCAATGAGGGGAAAAGTAACTGTACATTTACTCAAGTACTATACTTTGGTAGTGTTGAGGTACTTTATGGTTTCTACTTAATTTCTGAGGGAAATATTGTACACCACTATTTATCTGACTGCTGTAGTTACTAGTCACTTTACAGATAACCATAAGTATATAATAACCTTATAAAATACAAATTAAAAATCTTTTCGGCTTGTGACCTCTTAACACTGATAAGTTATGTCACTGGGGCAATTTTCTGCAGAACCAGTACTTTTTATTTTGATACTTTAATTTGATGACATTACTTGTGTACTTATACTTAAGCGGAAGTGTGAATGCAGGACTTTTAATCAAGTAAAGGATCTGAATATTTCGTTACCACTGGTTTAAATGACATTTTAGATTGAAATGATTACAATTACTTGGTTTCACCAAGAAGCAGATGAGAAATAAAGAGCCAAGAGGAAACCGCTGAGTCATTGTTAGTCTTTTATTGTGGGTTGTACCCAAGTTTTACAGCTTTGTATGACGGCTGCAGGAGCCAGAGGGTTACAAACAGTAATCAGTATACGAGTACAGCCAACAGAAGACCTACTACTTACTACTCTACACCTTAGTACAGATTCTCTTAAGAGCACTAAAATCCAGAAAAATAGGAGAAAAAAAAAAATACAGAACAAACCAAGCAACAAAGGAAGGAGAATAAAAAGATTAAATGAAACCAAACAAACAGACAGCATCAGAGGAGACATTCATTATTAGAGCACACTGGAGTTGGTTTTCTATACCTTGTAATATCAGGCGACTTCGTTTTTGTCAATTTTTATACCCATACAAATAAAGATTGTCCTTCAAAAAGTGCAGTTTCCCCCAAAGTTTAAGATAAAATCCTTTGATGACCCGAGGAAGACATTTGAAAATAAAAAGGTACTTCCCGCTTTGTTTGTAAGAGAGGAAGACTTCCTCTGGTTGATTATAGACACTGTTGTTTATATTCTCATATATATATATATATTATATATAGTTTCAACAGTCTCCCAAAGCAATGTGCATAATAGGTTTACAGGTGATCCAACTACACACTGTGGATTGATAGAATCTCTATAAAAAGACATTGTAGTTGTGTAAAATTTGCAGTTTCACCGGCCTCACTCCCCTCGGCTTATCGAGGAGACAAGCTGTGAAAATAAAGAAATGGACTTTGCAAATCTTAACCTGTCCTCCTCTCCTGCTACAACTGGCCCGACGGTTGCTAGGTAATGTTTTTTGTGTTATTAGTAGTAGTACTACGATTAAACGATGGCACAACATGTTTGAGGAATATTACTGGGAATTCCATCCGTTTTTAAAAAAGGTTTGGGATTTTTTTTTTTTTTATTATTATTATTTATTTATTTTTTATGAAAGAAAGCAAAAAACCCAAGGTGGACATGGAAGCCTGGGTTCAACACTCCACTGCATAGTCTCTCTGAGCGACTCCCATTTCCACCCTCAGTACTGTACCCACCCTCCACCCCGATGACCCACCCGCCCCACCCACCCACATCTTTGTGCTGGTTAGACTAAAGCTTTTCAGGGTTTTGTGGATTCATACTGAATGTAAAATGACAACAAAAAAGACAGCAGATTCTCACAGTTTTTCTTTTTCTACTTTTGTGACTAAAAAAAAAAAAAAAATAGCCTTAGCGCTTTTGATCGACAGTAGGAGCAGTTGGGTGTGTATTATGATATAATATAGCATTTGCTCACAGGATAGTTAAGTCAAGAGAAAAACAGAGTCACATTATTTTTATTAAACATTAAAAAGTAGTAGAGTTTCACCAGCCAGCTTCCCTCCTCTCCCACCCTCCTTTCTTTCTTTCTTCCCCTCCTCTGGCCCTATTGGGAAGCTGCTTGGCAGCCTTGGGGATTGTACATTGCTCATGGTGGTTTTCACTTACTGAAAAAGGTTTCCTCACATCATCCTTTTGCAAATGACAATTTTTTTTCTTCAAGCATTTAACATTGTCCAGCTTTTTCAATATACACACTTACACATCAACCAAAAAAAAGAAAAAAAAAAGAAAAAAAATTGTATCAAGCCTTTCCTTCCCTCTCACCCTTGATTTGGCATGAACACACACACACACACACACACACACACACACACACACACACACACACAGCGAGATTAAGCTGGGAAGCAAAACAGTAACATCAACGAGAGGCGATTTACAGATGTTGCTTGTCCCTTCTCTACCAGCATAGCAATGCTGCCTCCTGAGCTGCTGATCAGACGTCAGTTTGTGTCCCACTAATTGGTTAACGTAAGGATACTGAGGAAGGACAAAACTGCGCACAGGTGAGCGCTAGGAGACAAGCACTGTCAAACTCAGAATGAACAAAGTTTTAAATAATTTCATCAAGAGCAGAAAGGGAATATAGACCATTTAGAGTTCACTTGCCCAAGACCTCCTGTCAGTTTTGCGTTTCCTCTCCTGTAATTAAGCTTAGGAGTTGGAGAGGGAGAGCTGATCCTGGATAGGCCATGAAAGCAGCAAGTGTAACCCTGTGTCCCTGAAAAGCCAGGAAGAACCAGCCGATCACAAGTCACACCTCCTTGCCTGAGTCACTACGGGCCAACAAGAAGCCTCGCCCCATTTCAGTCAAGCTCAAGACACGAGCAGCTCCACGGCAACAGCCACCAATGATCACCATGACAACCAGGCGTGGTCAGAACAGTAGTCAAATACTGATTAAAATACATAAACAGTGAGCAATGGTTGCTTTACTCGATTTTTCCCGTGCGGCGGTTCCCGGTTTGAGGCTCATCAGGCGCCAGAGAAGGCAGATCGAGGCTCCAGCCGTCACTTCTACCTTTTAAACCGTTTTCAGCTACATTCTGGCTCAGTTCAGGCGGCGTGGCGATGTCGCCGCTCTGACCGAACGGCCCAGTGAACAGGGAGAGGTAAACCTGGAGAGGACGACAACCCCCTCCCTCTTCTCTCGCTACCTCACTGGGGCCAACAAAGCACCATCTTCTCTAGTCATAACACACACACACAAAACTCAGACACACCTGAAAATTCAACCTACACCACCACGCTGTCTGACCATCCATCTCGGCTTTGCTCTCCAGTCGCTCAGCCTTTCCTCTAATCCACCAAAGTGCAAAATCCAAGGCTCCTCAGTTCAATTAGTCCAATTAAGTCAACTCAAAAACAAATGACAAACATGGTTTAGATGTTCCACTTGATGACATTTGTTAAACAAGACAAAATACAAATAATATATATATATATATAGTTTAAGCAAAGAGATCTGGAATTAAGTAAACTAGTCTTTTGTATGATTGAATTATTTGGTAGAGAGCAGTTCAATACTGGCACACACCACTGTCAAGTCTGGCTAATACTCAAGGTTCTGTCTCACTATGCATGCTTTAAAAGTTGTTAAATATTTACGACTAAACTTAAAAACACAACTTAAGCCAATGTTTCTAGTACTTCTGAAATAAAAACCCATATCGGAGGGGGGAAACACGCGCACACAACAGGCTTAACACAGATTAATTACACAATGAAGAAAAGAAATTAAGGTCCATGGCTTCCGCTAATGCTGACTTCTCGTTAACGCACTCTCTGAAGCTTTCGTTTTCCCCCGATAATTGTGCATCATAGTAACTTAACAATCACTGGTAGATAGGTAAATCTATTATTCACACGTGTATTTTGTCGACAAACACCCCTGGTGGATTTACATTCACGCTGTTCTCACACACACACACACACACACACAACTCCTTCCTTCCCTCCCACACCTTCCCCTCCAGCGGTAGAACTCACATCTGCCGGTACAGAGCCTCCACACACACATACATATACACACACACACGATTCATCAGGTCTTGAACTTCAGACGAGTACCCCTCCCTCCCCCACCCAAAGAAGGAAAAAAAAAAAAAAAAAAAAAACAGTACAACAATACAATCATATTCTATTTGTAAACAGGTAGAAGCCACTTGACTTGTTGTTGCATCTTCGGACACAATTAGGATCAAGGCAATGAAATGTGGACGACTTTTGCACTGTTAAAATATTATCTTCAACCAAAACGAAAAGATTTTTAAAGTTTTTCTTTCCTTTTTTTCAAAACACCATTTGTGGCAATGAGAGCGATTAAAAAAAAAAAAAACAAGTTATAGTTCGCATTTTGTTGTACTTAATGAAACATTTAAAACATTTTGTGAGACACGGGGAAAAAGAAAAAAATGAAGGAAAAAAAAAACGCCTCTCAGTAGGCATGTGAGAGGCTACAGTATGCATAGATACAGATTTGCCTTTCTCTTGGTTTATAAGTCTGACAAGACAGAACGTTTTCAACTGACAGTCACACACTCACACAATAAACACTCCCCACTTTTCAGTGGAGTGGAGGAAGAGGAGGAGAGAGGGAGCGTTGGGATTTCTACAGCCCGTCCTCCACCCCCCCACATTAGGACCCCCCGTCCCCCGTCCCTCAAAAAACAGCATATTGAAAGCAGTGTGTTGAGCTTCTCCAGCTTAAAGCAGTTATTTGGCAGAGAAAATAAAACTTACAGACCTATACATAGTTTTCAGTGCTAGAAGTTGGATTTTCCTTTCCTACAAGGAGTAGTAGTTTTTTTTAATTCACCTACAAGGGGGGGAAAACTGGCTTGATTTCCTGAGAACCATTGCTGGTTATTTAGCAGACAAAGAGGAATAGTTCAAATAACCAACGCCATGGCCAAAAACACTGATCCGAATTCCCAGAGTTACAAAGCATCGTCTTCATCCTCAATAAGAGTTTACATTTTTTGTAGTTTTTCATTTGTTTTGTACATTTTTTTTTGAAGTTTTTATTATAGTTTTTTTTTTTTTTTTTTTTGAGTATTTTATATTTTATTCCATCTTCTCTTTAAAATGAAGAATGAACACACGTTCCGCCTCCTAAGTCTTGTAAACAAGAGGTTGCAGTGTGGCACCTCCAAAACATTGAAAGCCTATTCTGAAAGTGCTGTTTCCCCCCTGCCCACTAGGGGGCTAGTGGGAGGGCTTGCTAGATAGGCCCCGCCCCCTACATTAGGGCGGGCGGGGCTTGCTAGTCCCAGCTGCGGCTACAGTCCTTTGCACTGCAGAGCTCAACGTTCTTTAGTTTTAAAACAAAATTGGTGCAATACTTTTTAATGTCACTCTTACTATCACCAGATAATCCTCCTAAGTCAGCTTTTTTTCTTTTCTTTAACTATCTGTTGATCTTGAACTCCACGACAACGCAGTAAGGTAGGCGTGCCAAGGCAGAGAGGAGCGCACACATACTCATTTACACACGCAGTCACATACACACACAAAGTACTTCCACACACATACGTGCGCGTGCACACGCATACACACATACGGTAAGGACCTCAATGAGTAAACAGCTACACTGGAAAAACTGGCTGCTCCCTCTATATTGCAGATTATATATACTGAGAAAAACCACATTCAGTGCAAAGTTAAAAAAGCTCATACTCCAACATTGTCAGCAAACAAATGCAAAAAAAAAAAAACTAAAAGAAAACGTTAAAAATGAAAATAATTGGAATTCAAATAAACATGACGAATGAAACAAACAAAAAAAAATATATATATATAATAATGAGCTTGATTGAAGCTTTTTTCGGTCTGAAAGAGCACTACCTGGAAGCAAATATCCATCCGTTCACATTATAGAATTGGCCTGCATGATTCAAGTATTCCGACTGATATGTTTTTGGGCTAAAACAAAGTGGACATATGTGCAGAGAGAAACGTAACTTGTTTTCCACAGGGGAGACCCCGTTTTGTTTTATATCTTGTAAGTGAGAAAGAGTCCGACTAGTGCCATTGCGTTTAGAACTACTTTTTTTTTTCATTTTCTTCTGCTGATTATTGATAATTCTCTACTGACCCTTCCCCCAACCTGTTTGATTGGCAGGCGGTTCACATGGAGTCCCCACCCCCTGTCAGGTGATCCACCGGGAGGAAGGAGCTCATTGGAGAAGGGCTGCTGATCCTTCCCGCCTCGGTGCCACTGGGGTTCCCCCACAGGCTACTGGAATAGTTGGGCCCACCCCAGAGTGAGGAGCTGCGGAGATCGCTGCTGTTCCACTGGTTAGGTTCAGGAGCGCGGCTGGGAAAGGGGTGAGACTGATCCATTCTGCTCTGAGAGGAGCCAATGGCCTGCCAGCCAGAGGAGGGAGTGGCCAATGACTGTCCTTGTGCAAAGAAACGATTGATTTCCTCCTCGCTGGCAAACTCAGCCAGAATAGTAGTGTTCCCCAAAACACACCTGCAGAGAGACAAGTGAGACACAGCGTGTGAGTGAGTGTGTCTGGTGCTCCAAAACATCTTGTGGCTGGACGCTACAATAGTAAATCAGAGAACACTTTGACATTAGGGCTGTAACGAAATGCGATATGAAACCGAAATCGCGACACTCAGATCCACGAACCCGTGTTGCGGAGTGAGAAGGCAGAATCGCGACACACCCCTTCCAACTCCCAGTTATCCTTCCCATCCAGATCCAATGTTACCACATCTTTAAATTACTATTAGCATTAGTCGTTTTGGTGTCTTATCCCCTTTTATCGTGTAAATTTAGCTGTACAGACGTAACTGTAAAGACGGCTAAACGCGAGGGGGGGAGGGGGGGGGTTAACGCTAACTGGTAACGCTAACAGAAGTGTAACGTTATGAATGGCCGCTGTTCTGACTCGGGTGCGGGCATGGGTCTGTTTCCCGACAGTTCAGTAAACTGCCGTTAGCGTCCTTAGCACCGGAGTTAAGTGCTGACCGGGTTTGGATTGCTGGCTGGCTGGGGGCTGACTGTGGATGTGTCCCTGGGGCTGTTGTCAGCTCTCATCCCGACTGAAGCCTTGCAACGCCAGGAGAGTGAGCAGACAGACAGGGGTGTGCTAGCTGGCTAAAGCATTAGCTACTTGTCAACCAGCACCTTTATAGTAGGCACCAAAGCACTTGTCCTCTTCGTGATACGAACCAAATCGTGGGTTTGGTGTATCGTTACAGCCCTATTTGACATGCACGGTTACTGTAAATCAGTCAATAATTAGAAGTAGAGTGTGTATGTGCCAGATGTCCTTACATGTGCAGGCTCTTCTGGGCCTTCGTGGCCTCATCCTTGGAGCTGTAGCATACCACGGCGTTACCGTGTGGCAGGTTGAGGTGGAATGTGATCAGAGGGCCGTGCTGCATGCACAAGGTCCTCAGGGTAGAGCCGTCAATCTGTGAGACAGACCAAAACAAACACACAGACGGGGAAAACCGGGACAGTTGTTAAGCAACTGCTGACAGATATCGTTTTATTCTCAACTGCAACGCAGACGTGTTTTGAATTCACTAACGCTGTGATTCACGCCTCTGACTGGCTTCTTCTCCATGACAAGGGCTGCCTATGCTCATGGGTATTGTAGTATTCTGAGCCATCCGCCACGACAAAATAACAGACAAAACATGATTTCTCACAAAGTTGAAACAATTAAATCTGGAGCCCATAACATTAACTTATATGGCCACTACATTATCTAGGAGAGTCCCATGTTTCTATGTTAAGTAACATTCAGTGCGTTTACATGCAGTTTAAGAAAACAATTCTATTTGGGTTAGCAATACCCCAATTTCTCAAACGCCCGGTTAAAATCAGAGTTCTCATAACCCAGTTAACAGACCTAGAGAACTCCTTCAGTAACCGGGGTATTCCTCCATGTATACACCTTAACCGGAGTATGGTTGGGTTAAGTGTCTGCTCATGCTCCAACTGCCCCTCCACTCTCCCCTGGAGTGGTTTTTGAACCGGAAATAATCCTTCAGAGCTGTGAATCGTAGTCGTTGCTATGACACCATACAACAAAACAGCGTTGGCCGAATCACCGGGGCCATCGGCAGCAAATAGCCTGGGGTCCATCTGTTTTACTCCCCGCCGGGGCAGCAACGGACAACGGGAGATGGCTTAACCGAATGTCCATCTCCGGGGCTGTCAACGCTGTGTCTCAGCAAAAAAGTGGAGGGACCGAGCTAGCTAGCTAGTTAGCTAACGAAGTTAGTTTGCTAATTCCACCCTACACTGGTTAGATATAATGAGCCAAACAAGTTGTCAGTCATCTGGGGAGAGCACTGTGCTTTCCTATCCTGTGAGAAGAGTGTGTGAATGAAACATGAAGTTGTTAAATTTTACTAATTTAGTGGCCTGTCGTGTAATTTTGACATAGGTCAACCAGAAGAAAAAGACAGTTTTGCGTTGGCAGAGTGCCACCTACTGTACCAAAGGTAGAGTTACTCCTGTCATTTTCCCATTCTTCCCCGCTCATGTATACAGGGAGAACTGGCATAACCCGGTTATTCACCAGTTGTTACTGCTGTGCATGTAAATGCAATGACTGAGGATACGGTTTAAAGTAAAACATTTAAATGGGAATACAGAATAAGGATAAACACCGCCAGAACCAGTGTCCCCTCCCACTTTGCAAGTCTATATAGGATGACAATAAAACAAAAACACGGATTAAATGTTACATTTAAGTACATGCGAGTACCTGAGGTGTGAGATTTTTCAGAACAAGCCATTGGGTTCTCCCTGAGCTGCTGCTGTCACTCCAACTGGAACCTGCCAAAACAAATGGAAGGGTAAAGGTTAGAAGTGTCCTCAAGCCATACAAATATGAAATAATTGTCAGTTACAGTTCTTACATATCCCACTCATGTTCACCTACCACATGTAATGTGTTTGAATGTATACTTAGTGAGTTATTGACCAAAATGAGTTTGCCTTTATTGTAGTTCACCCATACAGAAGAGTTCATGATTAGTTATTTGTGACACAAAAATGTTGACAGAAATTTCCCTTTTCTGCCATTGATGGTTTCTTCCTCCACACAGCCACTTATAACGTATAGTATAGTATATGTGTGTCTTTCTCTGCTCTCACCAGGTGTGTATCTGGATTCAGAGGAGCCCCACCCCCCCAGCCTGAGGGCAGAGCTGTCCCAACCGGATGGGGCAGCACTGGGCTTCTGGCTGGTGAGGCCAGGTGGTGGTCTGGATGGGGCTGCCACAGACAGCGCCTTGGGAGGCAGGGGGACCTTCCACAGCTCATGGGCCAGGGAGGAGTTGGACA
This sequence comes from Sander lucioperca, assembly GCF_008315115.2. Taxonomy (NCBI): domain Eukaryota; kingdom Metazoa; phylum Chordata; class Actinopteri; order Perciformes; family Percidae; genus Sander; species Sander lucioperca. The sequence continues at coordinate 15,330,687 of NC_050193.1, read as the reverse complement.
CAGAACCGCCGCCAGGAGACCACTTTGACTCATTGGGTCTGGCTGCAAGGAGAGACGAGAGCAAAGTGAAACATTTTTTTTTTGCATATAGACAAAAGTGTCTAACTTCCTAACTGATCTCTCAAATTTTGGATTCTACTAACAGATTGTTTTTTTTTTTTTCTATCCAACGTTGTTAAAGATTGTATGGCTCAAAGATGGAGCATACCTGAAGTGCTTTGTGCTGTACTGGTGAGGGAACCGCTGTGGCTGGAGGCACGAATGGATGACCAGGCACTGTTAGAAGGCATCGTGGTGTTTAGTGATGAGGATGGCCCTAGAAAACAGAGAGAGAAGGGTTAGGGTTAGCATTTGATCATATCTGCTCATCAAACATGAATCCTTTCAAATATCTTATTAAAATCTATTCAGGTTTAGCTTTCCATATTTTTTGTAACAAAAATAAATAACTTGATATTTAGGTACTAAAACTCAACTCAGCTCATTTTGTTGGCTCAGAAGGCTAATCTAAATCATGGACCACATAATGTTGACCACCTGAACCTACAACTGGATGAGATACATGTAGCATAACAGATGTAATGTGGACTAAAATTATGTTAATCTGAACCATTACTACAGGTGTGGCTTACAATTCCATTTAAAAACTAGAGACAAAAATCACCGTCTTTATTAATACAAGCTAATGAGGCTCACAAAAAGACAGCCATCTTCATGGTAGGGTGGTACTTCTTTCTCTAAGAAACCATATATGATCTGGCTTAAAATTGCTAAAATCTGTCGGTTTCAAACCGTAAAACAGACAGTTGTTTTAAACGAAGCCCAGACTTCCTAAAGGTTTTACACACTGTTCATTGCTAATAAAGAGATAAAAGATTGGATAGGAGATATAAAAATTTAAAATGGAACTCAAAACAACTAGCAATCCTAGTTTGTGTTTGTCTGGCCGTGTGTGTGAGCTACCGTTGTTCCTGTCCCTGAGGTGGTCTGTGTCACGGACGGTGTTGATGGAGAGGTTGTTGATGACACTGCCGGGGGTCACATAAGGGTCAGTCTCAGGGTCAATGTTGGGGTAACCTTTCCAAGGCTCCCCGGGCCGGAACTCTACAGACAGACAGACAGACAGCGATTAGCAGTTTTCAATGCAAACATTTTCTTTGTTTGTGCATGTGAAAGCTTGTGTACCTGGGGGCCAGGTGACAGTGTTTCCATGGGGCGGGGGGGAGTTGGCACGGGGCGGCCAGCCATCACCCACCGAGCCCATTGATTGGCCGGGGGGACTCAGGGGAGATGGGCCAGGAGAGAGGAAGTCATAGAAGGGAGAGTCTTCCAGACGCAGCCCAGACGACATAGCACCTGTGGGACAAACACACACAAACTTAAGGATACAATCGCACAGACTAAAATGTATTGGTTTGGTTCTTCACCATGGTCCCATCATTTAAATCAAAAGTTTTAGTCATCATATATTTTAATAAGCGCATTTTAATAAAACAAACTTTTTTTTTTAAATAAATTTGTAATGAGCTGACAAATTAAACAGCAACTGTTTTTTCATACATTTACTGCATGGCTGATGTTTAACTGAAACAAATGTATTGCAATCTGTTCAATACTGTGAATTAATTCATTTTTCCCCGTTTCAGCGTTTGTCCAATTACACTGAGATTTTAGGGCAACTTTGTTTGTGGTAGTCCGTACCCCAAAAGTGCATGACCTCCTCTCCTAGATAGATAATCACTTAACAACTCTGAGGGCACTTTTAATATCAACAGCCCAATCTGATGCTACAGCATGTACTGTCACAAACAAACAAAGAAAGGTTATTCTGTACCAGTTTTGCTGTTCTGCTCCAGAGGGTCAGTAGCCCAAAGTTTTTTCAGTCTGGACTGGGGCGGCTCTTTGTAGCTCACAGCTCCGCCACCACTACAACCACCACCCATGTCCAGGGGTACATTCAGGTTAGAGTTCAAGCCTGATGAGAGGGATGAAGGAAGAGAAGAAATTCAGTCACTCTAAATTCATGAAGATAGTCAATAGAAATAGTCAAAACTAAAAAGGTAATTCACATATTTAATCTTACAGGCAAATATCCACAGCTAAATGTATAGTCTTTAAAATGTGGGGGAATATACGGATTTACATTTTTTTTTTTTTTAAACTCTAATAGCAGCTAACGTACTTAAAGGGAAGTTGAAGGATCCGAGAGCAGCAGCATCCTTCTGCATCTCAGGGGTATTGTGGGACAAGTAGTTGTCCAGGTACGGTTTGTGGGGTGGGGCATGTTTCAGCAGGGAGGGGTCCAGGTGCCGTGGCAGCGGCATCATTGATGGAGACGAACCAATAGGACGTGTCTAAGGACAGGAGGTAGGAGGTTAGAGAAACCAATCAATGTGGCAGCACCATGGAGACACTTCTATTTCATGAACTAAAAACTTAAATTTTGGGTGTAATGAAGCAGGATTCAGAGGATTTTTAAACACACACCTGTTCAGTCGGTCGTCCCACAGGCATGGCTCTCTGGCTCTGAGCCTTCTGCTGTTGTTGCTGCTGCTGCTGGAGGAGAAGACGCTGCAGACAGACAAGAAGAAAAATGTAAATAAAAGCAATTTTCTGATATTTTTGTATTTCTGAGATTAGAGTTTTGCAAAACATTTACTGCATACTGCTGTATACTTCAAATACATTTGTAGGCAGATTGACAGAGTTAGTTGCCAGTCTGATATTGTACAAGGTTTACCACTATATGTATTTGAGTGCAGATAAAACATGTATGTGTGTTCAATTGCATGTTCCCATCACTCTACCTGTAACTGGTTGATCTGGTTAAGCTGTGACAGCTGGTTGAGCTGGGAGAGTTGGTTGAGTACAGCCACCTGCTGAGGGCCAAACAGAGGGTTCAGACCTCCGTTACCTCCTGGGTACTTCAACAGGGATGGAGGCACCTGAACACAAACAAGATTTTGGTTTTAGTTTATATCAGGTCGTTCACATTTTCCTATGAATTATAGGTCACAAATCAAACAATGGATGAGCGTGGGAGGAAAAAAAGGGCGGGTAGAATCATTGATCAAATTGAGTAAAAAGTTGATGGTTTTTGGTGGAAAATGTAGCTCCTCAACTCTTACACCCATAACAACATTACAACATAGTAAGCAGTGGATGCAATGGCACCTGAATGAAATGAAGAATCAACAACAGTGTTGTATGTGTGTGTTTTACCTGAGAGGGCAGAATGGGTGGAGGCACTTGGTTACGGAGGTTGGGTTGGGGGGGGACCTGGGACTGGGGGCCGCCTCGGCCCTGTGCTACACTGCTGCCGCCCATCATAGGGTTTACATTCTGAGCAGGGAAGACACAAACACACACAAACAAATGGTCAAACAACTTGCAACAACCTAAAAAATTTGGCTTTGTAATAATGTCATGGGACAGGACAGAGACCATCATAAACACTCTTAGTGTCTTTGTGATCTTAGGCTTATAAAAGGAAACTCACTGGCAAAAACTACGCCAATATAAAAAGCGTTTTTAACTAACGTACTTTCAGAGCTAATATGTTATAAAAGAATTTTAGAATCTGTCCCCTACTGTGCATTTAGAGATGTATCTGGTGGAGCGGCAATTCCGCTGAGCTCCGTTAATCAGCATAAGTGACGAGTGAATTTTAAATCCTTAATTACAAACCCATTTGCCATCTCTTTTCCATCGATCTGACACCTGATAGGTGATGCTTCTTTTGGACACCAGTGGGGATAGCTAAAAGGAGCTACATTAGGTCAGCCCCACAGAATACTGGGGACTAAGTTACAGCAGCTAACATTAACGACCGAGTTTCCCTGGTGCGGAACCTCGCCGCCAACATGACTAATAAACTACATTGATTACATGTACAATAGTCACTAAAGGAGGAAGAGGAAGAAATAGCTAAACATTTGACTAGCCGATCAACAGAGCAGGAGAGGGAGAGAGAGAAGCCATCGCTAAAGTAACCGCTAAAATAGCTAACAGAACGAGAAAGTTGCTAAAAAAGAAGGAGAGCGCTATGGGTGCTTGGCACAGAACTAGTGTAGGCTTAAAAGTAACTAGGATAATTAGCAGCTCTATCAGCAACACAGAGGCGTCCGTAACTAGAAATGAGGCAATACGCTTACTGCAGCACATCAGCCAAGCAGGAGGCAGGACAGCCAAGCCGTTGTAGCCAGTTTCATGATTATGGTGGAAGCATAGTGTTGCAGCAGCTGCTCTGCAAATGGTCCGTGTATGCATACGTTATGTCCAATTACATTCAATGCAGTTGAGTGGATCAGCGATCGAGTAACCACGATTGGACGATATGAAAATAGAAGCGATCGCCCAAGCCTAGTAACCTGCTAGAATACTATAGTGTTTCACATAACATGAATTTCTTATTGTTACTATCTTAGGGTCTGAGGCTCAAGACTTAATGACAACATCCTCTTCATCCTATCACACTCACCTGTCGAGCGCCCCCAGGACTAGAGTGGGCAGGAGACAGCCCAGAGTCGAGACAGGGGATAGGCTGAGCGGAATTGGAAGGGGGAAAGCTCATGCTTTGACTGGAGGAGAGCTCATCAGAAGCTGGGTTATTGTAAGCAGAGGGGGAAACTGACAGCTGCAGAAGCAAGGCCAGGTACAGAGCAGATGGATGGCAAGCACAGAGGGACAGGAAGCACACCAGCAGCCACAAAAGTGCAGAGAGAGAAGGAGAAAAGAAGGAAAAGAGTTAATTTTGCAGAAGAGACGCGGAAGGAAAGAGCAAGTGATGCGAGGACAGAGGAAACAACAGGGGAGAGAGTGTGGGAACACATGATAGAATACGAGTAAAATAAGATGAGTGGGAGAGAAGTAAGCGATGGGGAGAAAGGAAGGGGTTGAAAAAGAGAAGGTGGCACCAGAAGATAGAAGTCAGAAAGATAGAAACAAAGATAAGAGACAAGCAGCGTTAAGTGAAGAAGGAAAAGAAGTAAAGCCAAACAAACCCATAGCTTTGTATATAACCACGCAAGGGAGTTTATCAGTATTGCAAAATTACAAATCACTTGCAAAACGACTCATTGTTATTGCAATCAAGCATTTAAGTGTGCATTAATTATTTGCATTATAATTATAAATTAATTTAATTGGCTTTTGTTGCTCATAAGTGACACAGCCTAACCAATAATTCATAATGATGAGATACAACATCATGCAAACAGCAAGGATCAAATGAAACATCCCTTTTAATAGTCCACACATCAAATGCAGTGTGTTAGAACAGCCACTGTGGGGCACAACAGGGCTGAGAGAGCACTACCCAGGCAGATTTAAAGCAGATGACACAAGAGACTCTTCCACTCCACACCTACTACCTCATGATCACCACAATGGCTTGACCAAACCTTTATCTAGTAATGCCTTGGCACAGTAGTGTGTGTATAATAACCATGCATTAAGTGCCGGTGCTGTATTTCGGCTTGGTAAAACGCGGTTGCTGACTTTCTGTATTCTCAAGATGTGTTGCTGTGATCTGTTCTTTACTTGCCCCCCCCCCATAGTATACCAGGGAAACGTTTTTTCAGCATACCTTGTCATAGTAAGGGCTGCGATCCATGGCAGACTCCTTGTGAAGCTGGTGTCGAGAGCCTGGGTTCTTGCCCATTACTCCATTATAGTCTCCCATACTGCCCATGTCCATACGCTTGTCCTGCACCATCCCTGCTCCTGTCTTCATGGAGTCGTCAGGAGAGTCTCGCTGCAAGGGGAAAGATGAGAAAATGGGATTATACAGCATAAATATTGCATTTATTCATCATTAGTGAATAAAGTATTAAAACATGAAAAACTAAACTGTGAAGAAAATGCGAATGAATCACATCGCTGCACATGAACAAAGTTGGCTGGCTGAACTGTATGGCTGCTACACAACCATTTAAAGATACTGGATTTTAAAGTGAAAGAGAGCAACAGCAAAACAATGAGAAACAGTACTTACAGAGAAGTTCATGCTGTTGAACTGGTTGATGAAGGGTTTCATCCAGGGTTCATCCTGTTTGTTGACTGGTTTGGTTATCTGAAACATAGCAGACAGAACAATTATTAACTGGAGACACTTGTAGTATTAGCAGAGTTGCCTTTTAAGTGCTTCTGCAGGAAAAAAAAAAAATCCTTGCAGAAAAACGTTTCTAATCTGTTGAAAACACAAGTGGCTAAATAACTCCAAAAGTTAACCCATGATGTGCTTTGCTTTAATGTCAGGTGAGAGCAGGGATCAATGTTTTCATGCTGAACAAATGCCCAAAGGCAAGGTGAACAAACCTTGTTGGAGCCTTTATGTTTGTAGTTCCAGGTGTTTTGGTCGTGGGACCTGTTGTCCTGTTGGCTGTTGCTCCACATGCCAATCTCCACCTCTTCTTCCTGGTCCCAGCTATTGCCCATGGCCGCCTCCTCACCACCCCATGTCTCCATGGGCTTGGGACCTGGAGCTACAAAGAAGGTAAAGACAAAGGAAGAAACTGAATACCAACAAGTGATTGTGTACAGTTATATTGTTCATTTAATGCACTTCCTCCACGAACGTTCTCTCTCCTGCCACTTTGCAAAAAAGTCAGAGTTCAAGGTCAGCCAGAACTTAAAGTTTCAACCTAAACATACTCTTCAGACACAGGTCTTTGTTGAATATTCATGTGCGCCTACCAGACTTGTGCTGGCTGCCCCATCCAGGCCCAGACTCTCTGTTATCCCTGCTGGGTTCTTCCCAGGTGGTGCTGGCTTCCATGGGCTTCCCCCAGGCAGACGTCCCGTTGTCCACTTTCACAGGTGGGGCGGGGGTAGGTTCCCAGGTTGAGGACTCCTTCTTCTGGGGGTAAGTCTCACCCCAAACTAGAGGAAAAAAGCGAGGTACACATTAGAATGAGGATATACTTTCTGTGGTGTTGTCTTGAACCAATTGTGTTTTTTTGCATTAATTTAATCTTAAAACAATGATGATTATAATAATGTCATTATTTTAAGACTCAAACAAATTCGAAGCTCTAAAGCTAAAAAGTACACACAGAAAGGAGAGCTAAAAACATTTATTTATCAACACTCTCCGTTCCTTTACATTTGCTCTTTATCTTTGGCCACAAAGAGACATTTTAGAGAGATGCATTAAGTCACCATGGTCACTCTCTCTGTAAACACAACATTCAGCCTGCAGAAACAATATGACAACATTCCCATTGACCTATTCCACTGCATGTCCTCACAAAATTATCTTGTAAATGTGTCTAACCCTATTTGTTTATTTTCGTACCGGTATCACAGCTCTCCCCATTTGGAGTAGGGATGCAACGATTATAAATTTTGTTGGTACGATTAGTCTGAAAAATAATCACGGTTTCACGATTATCACATTAATTTCACTGCTAATGTATGAAATTACATGAACACTTTAGATTTTAATGTGTTATTTATTGCTGCCTTTTGAAACAGAAATAACACGGTAACAGTTTTGAAAATGATTATATGATCAATCATCAACCTTTTTATTTAAATTCATCTGAAAAGATTAGAGACTAGAGGTGAATCAGTCACACCAAAAACAAAGACAGTGCTGTCCTTAAGAAGAAGTTGGCCCTTTTTGGGCTAGAAACGGCCCTACTAGCTGGTGTCTAAAGTTGAAGGAGCTGCTAGACAAGATGCACCTGTCACAGGGAGATGCGCAGCATGTTGCCAAGGAATATATGTGGAGAGATCTCTTTGCAGCCTTATATCCCATAGGAGATAAAGAGGAGTAACTAAGCAACGTTAAGTGGTAACGTCAGTGACATGATTGAGCTGTTGCAGAGTTTTGCCTCGTACGACTACGAACGTACTGCTATTGTCAGCTCGCTCACTGTAAATGCAAACGTCGGCTTCTGACTTGTTAGCTGTTAACTGTAACGTTACCGTTAACATTAAACAGGCTAACGTTAGCTAACTGGTAACGTTAACAAGCTAACAAACACTTAACGTTAAACAATAAAGTCGCTAGCAAGCTTATCAACTTGGGTTGAATTCCCTGTTGCAGCTGCAGCTGTTGTGAGTTCAGGGGCTGGCTCTGTGTTTTCCTGGTGTTTGCTAACTTCATGTTACATAAAAAAATTGCAGCAGTAAGTTATCCCACCACGGAGAGCGACTGTCACTCTGACAGTCAATACTTACGGTGATCTGACCGGCATCTGATTTCATGTGTGTAGCGCGTGAGCCCAAACACGAGCGTTTATGTTGTCAAGGAAGTTTAATAAGAACTGCACACACTGCTACACATAACTTAGTCAGTTATCACTCGGTGTAGGGGAGCCTTAATGATTAATTAACCGTAACGTTTTAAAGCGCGGTTAATAGTGAAATCGGTTAACCGCTGCATCCCTAATTTGGAGTAGCCATATCAGGCTTGTTTGGACACTTGCAGTTGGAGCGTTGGTGGTATCATGTGGAAAAAGTGACATCAATGCCCCTAATTTAAATATGTAGATGCGTACAATCTTTCTTAGGACGCTACCCACTATAATTTCGATATTTACAATGATGCTACAAGTTAACAGTTTCTCTCTGCAAGAATCAGAGAACCAAGCTCGGAGAGAGCCCTGCTCATTGCCCTGGGGAACCCCGCGTCAACTTGCTTATGTATGTGTTGTTTACTTTAACTCTTGTAGGTGAGTAGATGAGTGCACGGGACCCTATGTGCCCTCAAATGTGAGACTGTGTGTGTGCAAGTATGAGTTCAAAAGGCTCCCATTACAGCTGACCACCCAGACCTGCTACTTTCTCCCTCCACAGGAGGCGTTTGGGGAGATGCCAGGGATACCTCTTAAAAATAGGACAGATCACGGGGTGGCCTCAGGCTCCAGTGTCCCTCATGTGACTGGGCACACAAGTACTTGCACATAACACAAAGAAACATCCACACACAACTGAACAGACATGCAGAGGTAGATGCATATAACCAAATTGGCACATACATGCATGGTATAAAGCAGATGTACACATTTGCTATACACTCACACAAAACAGGGGTGCGTGTGCATTTGCACAGATGCAAACACACACCAACTGACAAGCTGTAACCCTAGCCTGCATCTATTGCTCTGCTTATGTAGGTGCATCAGTTGATCTAATAAAGGGGATGACAAACACAATATGTGTGCATATGTTTATTAAGGTGTCTGACAAGGTATGGATTTTAAGACTAAAAAATATATTCCTTCTAAGACAGAATCAACATTCAAGTCCAATGTTTTTAAAATTGTTTAAATATGTGTGTTTAGTTACACATCTATGAACATATCTATTGTATTGACCTCCTTTCACTCACATAATTTTCTCTCAAATTATTATATTAAAAAAAATCAACTAAAATGAATCAAAATCAGTAGCTGGCTAATCTGCCCCACCCTTCACAGCCATCCACTTTGCTGCTCCAGTTAGCTCGCTAGACAGCAACCCTGAATAACCCCAACCACCCTTTCCTCTTCTCCCCTTCTCAGCCCACTTTTACAGAATAGCTGCCTTACTCGTTTTAGTTTTCTCATCTTGGACCCATTCCTATTACTAGGTCACCAGACCTCCTCCTCTACCACTCATGGTCGCTCTCTTATTCTCAAACCCAACAAAAGCCAGTTTTTCTACAGCAAGCAGAATTGGCGGATGAGAGAGAAAGGGAGGAGGAAAAAAAGGCGAATGAGAGAAGAGAAAAATCGATGCTCTTAGCATTCCAAAGGGATGACTCAACCGGCTTTACAAAAAGCCCTCAACATAGACAACACCGTAGGGAGATGGGGGAGAATGGCTGTACGTGTTTGTTTTCTCTCAATGTTTCTGTACAAATTGTGTATGCTTTTGAATACATTTGTGAATGTGTGTGCATCCACACTCTTTGCATTTATACTGTCTAAATCCTTTTAAGACCTTATTTCATCCATTTCATTTCAAAGAGTGTGGGAGGGACTTGCATCTTTTTATCCATTCAAGGCTTACAGACTGCACCAGAAGGCATGCACTTACATGCTCGCACCATTTTAGATACTGGCACACGTCCCTAGCATTTGTATATGAACCTCAATATCAAACTAAACAAAAAACATGTTGTTAACAATGTTATCTGCTTGCTAATCCACCCAGTCTGTACATATTGTCAGAACTGTCCATTTGAAATTCTGCAGAACTAAGGCATCGATTGACACATTGTCATTTAAGAGTGTAACGATGAAAGAAAGCCCTGCAGGCTAAAAACATCTGGAACATGTAAGTAAGATATCTGGTAACCCGGCTGCTTAATCTATCTGGGCCAACAGTATAAAGTTTCACTCAACAATGTTAAAATAGTCATCTTTTTTTTTTTGTTTACATGAATGTACATGCACATTTTTTTGTACTCCTGTCCATTCGTGTTTTCATAGTCAAAGCTGTGTGAAAGATAGTCTGGCAACTATTGAAACTGGGGTGTTTAACTTTGGTTTATTCATTACTTATTGAGCTTATGTAAAGCATATATTTCTTTTAAAAAAAACAAAGTGATAATTAACAGCCAATTAATTTGGCTGTTAATTATCATTCGTCTGGCCTCTGTCTACTCTTTTCTAACATACAGGTGTGTGCGTGCCTAAATTGTGTGTGCATACATATTCCAACTTACCAGAACTGCTGCTTTTGTCCTGTGTATGAGGCTGCACAGGCTGAGGAGGGGGATGCATCGAGCTGCGTGCTGGGTGGGACTGGTGCTGAGTGGATGGGCCTATGGCCTCCTGGTCTGATTGGCCAGTCCTGTTCCACATGTTGACAGATCCACCGCTGTATTTACCTAAGAAGAAAGTTTAATTACATGTTGAGGCTGAAAATGAAAAGACTGGACTTTCATATGATTTTGTTCAGGCTTTGCACAGCTCTTTTTGAAGAAATTCATAGTGGGCTGAGTGTTTACCAGGATCTCCCCAAGCTGCTGTCCCATCATCGATCTCCATCCTCCGTCGAACAGACTCTGGAGAAGGCTCTTCCCACCCAGTTGCTACTTCCTCTTTCTGACCTGCAGTGGGCATGGGGCCTCCCAGCCAGCCTGATGGAAGAACACATAGTGAGTCATCAATTTTATGTCCTCCCACTTCCTTGCTATACATTGTCAAATTTTGTTAACGGCATGCAACTAAGAAGTACTTGCTCATAAACAAAAGGGGGAAAACATTCTAGACAGAGATTCTTATGGGATGAATAATCCTAATAAGTACCTGTGGGCTTGTTAAGGGCTGGATTGCCTTTGGACATGTTAGATTCTGGACCTTTTCCCCACTCGTTGGAGGGCTTGGGATTCGGCTCGCCCCAGTTCTGGGCTCCGTGGTTGTTCTTCATTGGCTCACCCCAGCCCTGGCTGTTACTCTGAGGATTGGGTTTGTGGACTGTGTCGCCCCAGTTGGAGCCTGGGTTCGGAGTGCTCTGGTCTGGAGTATTTGATCCTCCGCTCCCTACCCAGGTGTTGCTGCTGCTGGTGTTGGTTCGGCTTTGCTCACTCCAACATCCAGAGCCTGACCGGTCGCTGTCGCTGTCCCAGCCCACTGAGCTGGCACCTTTTTGGGGCTCCCCCCAGTGGTTGTTGCCCCCTGTTCTGGCACCATCTCCACCATTACCCCAGCCTTCACTTCCATTTCCACCATTGGAACCCCAGCCCTGATGCGGTTTGGGCACATTAGTCCACGTATTGGACCTAAACAAAAACAATGAAGGTCATCAGTTAGGCATAACATAAAAATTACAGAAAAGAAATTGTAACACTTACTGCAAACAATATGTCTGCCATGGTATGATCAGTATTTCTATAATGCCCAAACATACAACATTACCTGTCATCTTTGTTAATGTTATTGCTCCAGGTGTTGCTGTTGTTGTTGCTCCCCTTGTAGCTGGATCCATCGTTCCAGGCATTTTGCCCACCTCCTCCGCTCGCTGGGACTTTGCTGTCCCACCCAGAGGGTGGCCGCTCTCCCCAGCCAGAACCTCCTGTACCTGGGCCTGAGCTGCCCTGCCCACCCCCCCAACCTGTAAGTACATGAAAGGGAGATCGATCTTTAGCCTACTTTTGTGTTCTGCAATTGAAATGTGTGTTCTTAATTGTAATATTCTCTGTTCAAATCACTAAAATACATTCACACAAAAACGTTTCATACACATTAAAGCCCTACCTCCAGAGGTCTGGGAGGGAGCTGCCGGTGTTGCTGTGCCCCATCCGGAGCCTCCGCTGCTTTGCTTTCTTTCGTCTCTATTGGGAACCTGAAGCCGATTGTTAGCAGGGGAATTGACATCCCAGGTGGTGTTCTGCCGTATGGGTGTCTGTCCCCATCCAGTGTTGGACAGAACCCTCGGGTCCACATCGGCCTGCAACACAGCTGGTAGTATGGTTGCAGCAGGGACGACTTTTCTACGATTTCCCCCTTTTGGCTGGCTGCCGTCTCTGTCTGAGCTGGATCGGCCTCCGGAGCTCTCTACGCTTCCCTCACTTCCTCCAGTGCGACCCCAGCCTCCAGTGACACTCCCCAAGCCATGGCTTCCACCTCCTCCCCCTCCACCTCCCATGCCCATGGCGTCATCCTCCAGGCTCTTCCAGCCATTGTTGGCAGAGTTTCCTTTATGACTTCCAGCATCTGAATGGTTGTTACTAGGAGTTGTTGTTCCCCATTCTCCATTTGACATCTTGTTGTTAGATGTGGAAGAGGACGATGAGGACGAGGAAGAAGACGACGCGCTGCTCCCCCAGGGGCGAGTTAACCCTGCTGGAGGGCCCATCGTAGTTTGGTTCCCATTTCCTGGTGTTTGGCCTACAGAGCCTGTGATTTGATTTGAGCTGATACCCCAAGACAAGTTGCTCTGAGTCTGGTTTGGGTTATTGGCGGGCCCCTGGTCCCAGCGTGGGGCCCCAGTGTTATTGTGGTTATTATTACTCTTGTAAGCAGCAGTAGAGGAGATTTGGGGGTTCCCTGCCTGCATTAAGGCAGGGTTTTGAGAGTTCACAGTGTCTGCATTCGGGGGGGCCTTATCTCCAGGGTAGGTAGTTGCGCCCCAAGGCGTACCGAAGGTCCCAGAACCCCCCAGCTCTCCTTGGGGGTGCTGGGGGGCTGATGAGGGGTTTCCATTGGCCAGCGGACCCCCATTCCCTCCTCTAATAGAGCCCCAGGAACAATCCCCGCTGAGTTGGGGTGAGGCGGTAGAGTTTGGTGGACTAGAGGTCATTGTGGCGTTAGTAGTAGTAGTAGTAGTATTCATCATAATAGTGTTATTTGGTCCATTGGATTCAGTGTTAAGGTTGGTAGGTTGTAGGCCACCATTTCCACTGTTGCTGCTTTCTAACACATTGCTGCTTGCTGTACCATTATTCACCTCAGTGTCTTCCATCATACTGCTGTTTGGAGCTGCCATGCCACCCCAGCCCAGCATGGGGCCCTGTTGGGGAGCTATACCCAGTTTGGAACTCATCCCCTGAGCCTGTGGAGGCCGTTGGCCCTGGGACACTGGGCTTGGATTCTGCGACCAGGCACCATGGTTGGCATTTGGGTTTGAAGTGTTTGGGTTTAACCCTACATTGATGCAGGGGGTGCTTCCACCGGTGGGGATCATGTTGCTGCCCCATACACTACCGTTATTGATGGGCTTGTTGTTATGGTTACCCATGTTATTGCTGCCAATACTGCTGGAACCAGCCACGGAGTAGTGGGAGGACCCGGTGACGTTATTATTTCCATTATTTGCACCGCTGATGGTTCCCATCCCTCCACCAATTACCTGACGACTGTTACCGTTGCTGTCTCCATTCACTGAACCGCTGACAATCATGGCAGAAGTCACCATAGAGGAGGAGGGAGAAGAAGCTGTAGAAGACACAGAGGAAGAAGCATTTGCTGACATCATCATCACTGTTGTCACAGCGGCGAGGTTCTTCTCTGAGCCGATTGAGGAGCTAGAGTCTGCGTCCATGCATTCTGATGCCAACTCAGGGTCTGATCCTGACCCACAGCCAGAAGAGGAAGAAGACGAGGAGCAAGAGAATGAAGAAGAGGAGGGAGGCCAGACAGAAGAGTTAGTTGAAGAAGGGGGGTTGGGTTTGTCGGTGCTTCCTTCTACTAGGACTTTGCCCCAGTTACTGTTGCCGTCACTGCTGCAGGGAGAGCCAGAGGACCAGGGGGAAGGCTCATACTGGGAGTCTAAGCCAGGATGCTCCAGACCTGGAGAGAAAAGAACGGACATGGCAGGGGGTACTGTTAGGATTGGAGTTTTTTTATATTAATAAATTTGAGAAAAAACTTCTCAAGCATTATGCAAAAGATGCCGTATCAAGACAATTATAGCATAGTAAAATATACTACAGTCAATAAAACAACAGATGTGGTTAAAATTCCCCTCATTCAAAGACGCTTTGAGATTTTTTTTAATTTCCTCCAACCTTCAGCTGCCCAACGGTTCTGGATGTGATCAGTGCCAGGCCTGAGCCTGGACACAGCTGCCACCATTTTGTCACCACAGCAGGACTCAAAAGCATGCCAAAGCTATAAACTAGGGTTCAGGGAGGCAGAGGACGACCATCAGCAGGAGAGAAGAGATGGAGGGCAATTGCATGTGAAAAGAGGGAGGGAGTGAGAGGAGTAGGTGGTGGCAGCTGAAAAGATTCAGATTTGGTTTGAACATGAATATATTACAACTGTCTCAGATAATCTGCATGCAGACCTGGCATGTCTCTAAAATTAGACTCCAGAGACCACTTTCGATTTTACTTTCATGGCCATAATGCACACACACTCATTTAGTTGTAATGGCGAGTGCCTGGATTTCCAGTGCTACAGCAACCCTCTGTTCATCGCCTTATTTATCAGCATTTGCCAGCAATCTTTGACACTCAAAACAACAAAAATTAATCGATTTGTTGCCAACTATAAAATAAATCGCCAACTATTTTGATAATGGGTTTAAATATTTTTTTAAGAGAAGAGTTCAAATTCTCTGATTCCAGCATATTAAATGTGAATATTTTCTGGTTTCTTCACTCCTCTATGACAGTAAACTAATAATCCTGAGTTGTGGACAAAACCATACCCTTAAGAACATCATCTTGGACTTTGGGAAATACTGATCAACATTTTTACCATTTTCTGACATGTTACAGAACAAACAACTAATCGATTAATTAAAAATAATAATCAACATGATGAATGAAATAATTGTTAGTTGAAGCCTGAAAACAGCATTCTTGCAGTGGTAGCCTCCATTCAATTGCTGTGGTAATGAATTTAAGTGCTGTTGATACCAACTTTTAGTGAAAGTGTTTTAATGTAGTCGGTGTAGTACTGAATAAGGACTTCATTGTGAAATACTTTCTAAACGTGTTGACAACAAGGTTAGCTAAAGTTACCAAAAGCTGAGTTAATCCAAATCGGACATTTCAGTTTTTCTAACAGTTGGAGATTAGAGACACTGCAAGGCAGTGTATGAAAGGAGAGTGTCTAAATAAAACTAGCAAGGAATTTGGTCTTGTTTTTCCTGGTTTATGAACAAACAATGAACTTTTAGCAACAGAAAAGAAAAAAACATTACGCAGGAGCTTTGCGATTAGCTTTTGGCCTATCTATGACGAAACAGAGGGCAGCATGCCCACAGTATTGGCTCTGAGGCATTTGAATACCAGCTTTTATTTATTTGACAATTCACGCTTGGTCATCATATTCTTTCCATCACAACATCTACTACCTTTTCATGTTTCAATTGGTTCCCCATCTTTGGGTCATTCTCTCACTTCCAAAGCCTTTCACGTAAACTGGTTGCCAGATTTCTGTGGTGCTTATCGTGTTTGCTTGCCAAGTCTCCTCTTGCACCCTTTCCACACCCACTATCTCACTCACTCATCTCGCTCCGTCCCTCTGATATGCTACAAATAAAATGCATCATCTGTCAAAGTCAGGTCAGACAAGGGTACCTACTCTATCGATCACAAAGCTGAGAGCCAAAGTAAGACATTGGGAGGAAGGATGAAACACAAGAAGAATGGGGAAAGAAGAAGGCAATGTGTAGTCACCTGTTTGATTAGGGGAGTGGCTGACGGAATCCCGAATGGGAGCCATGCCTGGAAACAGAGAGAGGAAAGACTGTCAAACAGACTTAGAGGGAGTTAGAGATAGAGCCAGACAAAAACAGTGGGGAAATGTTAGAAATTGTTAGGGACAGTTAGGACATTCAATGAGAATCAAGCAAACAGAAATGAAAACAAGAGTTTTGAAGTCAGAGGGGTTCAAAGTAAGAATGGCTTGCAAGTAGGAGAGTATTAGTGGACAGACCCTGCTAGTTGCTGAATCTAAGTGAGTAGTTACAATTGGTTATCCATATTATAACAAAGGAATTAATTGAATATTTAAATGTAAGTAACTCAGAAAATAAGTAAAAAGTTGTTACATATGTGCAACTCTGATTTGTCAGATTTTTCAAGAGTGTTTCTGATAACAGTATGACTGCACACTAAGAAAAACAGCATGTTCCAGTTATTTTGTGAATTATCGCAGTTGTGATATAAACTAAGAGTAAACAAACACATTTCAAAAACTTCAGGAAATTATAAATGTGTTGTTTTTTAAAGTCAATGTTAAGCACAAAAGCATGTTTAAATTGTCATTTAGAGAAGCCATAACTCAATAGTCTTATGCAAATTGAAAATCTGAATTGTATTAGAATAGTAGTACAAGTAGAAACTCATCAGCTATGAGCAAGAACACACCCACATTTTAACATTTACTGCCATTTAAATGTAACTGTACAACTGTTTTCTTGCTTATCCAAGTATGTGATTATTGGCAGACAGAGTGCTTGTGTAGGCTCTGTGTCTCGGTGTGTATTTGAGGATACAGACACATCTAATTGAGTGTAATCCACTGCTGTTTTCTTTTTTTTCTTTTTGTAGTTTACCTGTGAGTGGGGCACGTGGCTGCAGCTCCTGTTTGGGCAGGAGGGCGTCCCTGGGTTGAGTGGAGAACAAGTGACCTCTGGTTCCCAGGTCGACAAAGGGGAGGTCAAAAGTCAAAGCTCAGCGGGCACAGGCTCAAGGGTGTGAGGTGAAGAGGCAGGGCTTGTCAGAGCGGGCAGCAGGCTGATCAGGCCCCCTTGGCATTGCTGAGGACTGTATGTGTGTGCGTTTGTGTGTGTATGTGGGGAGGGGGAAGAGATGTGGTTTAGATTTAAGACTGCCTTGACTTGGTATGCTCTGGCACTGCAAAGAGAGACAGAAAGAGACAAGAGGAGAGAAAGATGGTTTGTCAACATATTGTATGTATGTATTACCAATTACTTCAAAAATAATCATTTCAAACCACTCAATTACAACACATTGTCATCGTCACTCAGGTGTCTCATGGCACATACTTTTCTATCAATCCACAGTGAATGTGCGTCGTGCATGATCAAACATCACACACGTCATTTATGACACAGCAACAACGGGAAGTTGGACTTGTCTAGCTATGGAAAAAAAGCCTACTGTTGTGCAGTTATTAATAGCCAAATTAATTGTGTATACCTTTTTCCATTCCCTGTGACAGAGTGAAGATCGCCACAAGGAGGTTTGCGCATTACTGAAAATGAGACAAATGGCTTTGCTTGATGTCTTCACTGTGAACAATCTACCAGCCCCACCCTACACAAAAACTAAGTTGATCACTGTTCTTATGGTTTCCACGTGGCATCTCCTTAGCTTTGATGCATGGTTACATTTTAATTAATCAAATGGAGGCTACAGCATACATACGAGTGTTGGCTCTGCAGCCAAAAACTTCTATTTCGCTGGAGTAGCCACTTCCACTATGCCAATACAATGATGTTATGGATATATATTAGTAGCATTTTTGACGCAGATAACATGGCCTTATCCTTTCCCTCTGTTCTCCTGTCGAAGAACAATTATTTCCATCTCTCTGGTACACTACAGTGTAAGATAAGTATGTGAGTAAGGTTAATCAGAAAAGTAGCATGAAGAAGTTGTGAGAGGATGACTGACCACTGTTCACACCTTCTCGTCTTGAAGGGGGATGAATGTGTATGGTTTAGACTAGATTAGGGTTATAGAACAGGCTTAAAGCTGGCAGCAATGCCCCGGGACGCCAAAACCCGGAAAGAGGAGCCACATACATCCTTCAGTAAAAGTGGACCAGTGTATTAGACAGCAAGAGGGGGGAAGAGAGAGAGAATTCTGACCTTTTCCTGGTGCTGGTTAGCTTTCTCTGCCTGCTGCAGCAGTACACAAGTCTATTTATAAACCTCCAGTTCAAATAGCAACCGCTCTGTTCACTAGCCAATGTGATAAGACAGCAAACAAACCCATGTGTGGACAATAAGCAAGTTTGCAGATGCAATGACGTATGCATGCGTTACAAGTTTGGAGCATTTGCTACAGATTTTAGTGACTCCAATATTCAATGCAGTGGCATGTTGTAATGTAAGAATAACCTTTTTGCAACAAGCCAGTATAATCTAAGTGCTACGATTCATATGAGGAAAATAATCTTTTAGACAAACAAACTGGCAACCAACACTATAAAACCCTTCATATAGACAAGACGCACTTTACTGAGGCCAAACTCCACCTTTGTTAATTCACAGCTCACTAGCTGCCAGCCAGAAGCTGCTTAGCTACCCACTGGAACAAATCAAAAAACAGACAGGGCAATGATATCCCCATCTTTCCAAAATACTCTCCAAAGAAAGTGGCCAAAAGTATTTTTAAAAAGAAGCATTACAAACAAAAAAGGTAGAGCATTGACCAGGTCCCTCCGGCAGCCACAGCACTAAAAAAGGGCAAGCCCATTCCAACAAACTGAGTTGTTTACTTACACGGATCTTGACTCAACCTTCCTACATGGAAAGACCTCTGTCAACCCCAAAGCATCTGATTCAGAGGCTACGCACGGGGGAAAATGCCTATCCTTATAAGGAGTGTGAATCAAAATAATGTAAAAAGATGTTTAATAACTTGAGGCAGTGCTCATCATGCACTAAACCATTATTGGTTAGTGTTGGGGAAAATGATTTTTGGGACCAGTATTGCGATTTAAAATGAAATAATTTTCCATTGTATATTTTTCTACAAGAGCGGAAGCAATTAGCCAATAAATCGATAAATGTATGAACTTTATTTATTTATTTTTTTAACTATTTTGGTAATCAACTTATTGTTCACGTTTTAAGGAAAAATGCCTCAGGTTTGCTGGTTAGCTTCTCAGAGTGAGGATTTTTTTTTGTGTTATGTGATAGCAAACGTTAATATTTTTCAGGCAAAACAAGCCACTTGATGAAATCATCATGGGGTTTAAGAAATTGTGATGGGCATGGCACATTCTTCCAGACCTTTCAAAAGCCAAATGATTAATAGATGTCTACATACAATTGAATACGTGTTAAGTAATTCATGTCTAAGAGGGCCTATTTATTTGTTTAGCTGGTGACAAACAAGCTACCAAGTTAGCTCAAATTGTGTTGTTCAACCCTGTGTCGTAGAATGACAAATTAACCTTGATTAAAACACACGCCATTTTTAATGAATGCGAAAACATTAATACCGCTCAACTCTAGTGAGTATAAGCATGTTCTTTGCTGCTGCTGACTACATAGAGTACAGTTTGTTCCTCTTTCCCCGCGCTCCCATCTGAGAACAGCTTTCATGAGGGCCCCTGGAGTTGGCAGCAGCTCGACTGCTGCTATCATCTTACAGACAGAGGGTGGAAGGGGGAAGAGGGAATATAGGGACAAGACACAAACAGAGAGCAGCTGAGGGGGAGAGAGAAAGAGAAATGTGAACAGAATAGGAAAAAAACAAGATGTCAAGGTGAGGAGGAGGGAAGACCGAAAGGAGATGTGGAATGTAAAAAAGGAGGGACAAAGAGGCAAAAGAGCCCGTCACTGAGGTCGATGTGAGAGGAATGCAGCTGCAGCTTCGAACATGTATAAAAAGCAAAGAGGTCAACTTCCTGAAGTCAGCAGCACATAAACCAAGTACAATGTGACTCTCTTTAATAAAACAAGAAGCAAAAAAACTAAAGGAGGGAAAGCGGCCAACATGCTGAAACCCAGAAAAGTGGAAAAGGATCAATAGAATTAGCCAAAGTGTTTTGGCTCTGTTTTCTACCTCACCTGTTACATAAACTACCCTGGAGAGTAGGAGCAGAACAGAGGTGGATCTAAACTAAGATACGTACACTAACCAAACGCGCACATAAAAAAAAGTGACAAGACAGAACCTGTAATAAATACAGGTATATTTGTATGGACATTTTAAGCTATTCAAGAGTCCCAAGTACTTTCTATACCGCTAAAAAGATCAAAATTTAAAAAAAAATTAAAAAAAAGAATAGATTTGTTCTATGTTAAGGAGAGAAAATGTGTAGAGAAAGGTTAGCAAATGGAGAAACACTGTCAGTGCATTTTACAAATTGTTTGATTTAACCATCTAAAAAAGTCCCAATCCAGTGACTGTCAACTGAACATTTTTGTTTTTTAGCTGAAGGCTTTTCACATGTCCTGCTGTTGCTATGCAACTACAAAATCTATTTGAAGCATGGTGCTTTGTTACCAAAAGCTGACATATTTCATAATATAATTTGCATGTCAGTAAAACACATCAGGCCCTTAGCAACTAACCTTAACGTTGAAAATGAAAGAAAAGGTTGCACTAAGAGTGGGCGGTATAAGAGGTATAAAAAGCACACTGGTACAGAGGTCATGATAAGGATTGGCTATACGGTTAGTATTGGTAAAAAATGTCGCCAGTCACATTACTTCAAATGCAGCACAAGCATTAGTGCGCTCACTGCAATGCATTTTATGTTAAACAAATGCACACTGATAAAAACTTTGTTGGAACATACATTCATCGTACATGAATATGTTGCCTCAACCTCCTATCCTACCTCTGTAGCACTGTATTTGAAAATTTGCTCCAGCTCTGACACAACCACGTCATCCTCAGACTCACGGACGTGTTTAATTTTGTGGTCTACAGTGCTGGCTCTTTATGCTGTATACACTATATACTATAAATATGCAGTGCATTATTATATATTATCTTTAAACTCTTTAAATGAATCCTTGTTGGTGCAAGACATGTACAATCTATTCTCTAGGCTGAACTAACCAGTAAAAAAAAAAAAATAAAAAAAAAAAAGGGGAAGACCATGTTGTTATGGCAACATTCCTAAACACTCCCAATTCCTCTGGGCTTGTCTGAGCAAGATGACATCAGCGCTGAGAAGCACATGCCAGTGCGTCTCTCTCTCACATATGCAAAAAAAACATAATAATCAATAGCTAAGATGAGGGGAATCTTCGGAGTAAAAGCAAGCAGTCTGTTTCTTTCCTGCTTCAACTGTATTCAACATAGAAGATTGAAGATCATCAGGAAGTGTTAAGAAAAGGCATTAACTTACTGGAATGCAGGGGTTACTGTGTTGTACATGACTGCATCCCTTTCAAAACCATATGCAGTAAATGTACAAATGGCATGTATAATGCAAGTGTGTGCAGGAGCAGATAAGCACACTTGTCACATGGTCCACCGCCGTCACATCAATTTTGGGAGGGGTCTCAAGAGGCACCCAACCACATCAAACTCAAACCAAGGGCAATGTACACAAAAGCACAAGCTTCAGGTGTTGCGTATGACTCATAGGCCGTTTGTCCATTATTCAGTCATCCATTTGACTTCACAGTCACCTGTTCACCCACACCCAGGTTGGTAGTGGTTGCCACCAAGACTGCATAGTTTAAAACAGTCAGGACTATTGGTTGGACCCTTTCTAATTTCTGGGTTGACTACAGCAATAAGGGGATTTTAGTAAGTCTTCTGGGAGTTGAGCATGCTTTGTTTTAGACTGCCCCGATTTCTGAGAAATGCCCATCACAATGTAATGTCTTAAAAACTGCTTATGTCAGATAAACAGTCCAAAACCCAAATATATTCAGTTTACTGTCATATAGGTCATTGACAAGCTGAAAAACCTCACATTTCAGATAAATAAGAATCTCAGTTTATCCTAAATTGATTAGTATGCTATCATAATTATGCAGAGTAATTCTCTTGCAGAATAATATTTCTGTAAATCCACTAAATCGCTAATTGGTGCTAATGTTATATTCTTACTGGATTCAAGACCAAAGATAATCGAACTGGTGCATGCTAAAGAGCTGCTAACAACTGGGGCAAATCAGCCTGTAGACACCAGCTATAGTACAGCACTGTTAAGAATAGACAGTGAGTCTTTCAGAGGTACAGTGATTACACTCTTGTTATTGTATAACCATTATCTGGGAGAGAGAACCACCACGACGATAAATGGCTGTGCCAGTTTACAATTTGGTACTACGGAGACTTAAACTCTGAGCTACTTCTCCGTTTGTACTGGGACAGAGAAATCTAACAATCTAAATCTTACAGACGACAGTGGAGAGGAGTGAAAACAAAAGTAAGAGACAGAGCAACTGAAACAGAGACACACTCAAGGTCAGAGATAGACGCTATCAGACTTCCTGCCTGCGCTAGCCTTGCTAGTAGTTTCAGCTGTACCATCAGGAGTCGATGGAAACTGCAAAGGAAATTCAAATGGAAAACACTACCACGTCACATGGCAAAGTACACCAGCGGTGTCATAAGAGCAAAGCACACTGCACTACAGGGACAGACAAAGAGACAGAACCCAGACCATGCAAGGAAGAAAAAATGTTGGAAAAATAAATATTTTGAAACTCATGAAGGCTTCATTGCTGAAATGGACAAGTAGGAGTTGATATCTTGAGCCAAGCAGTTTGTGGATTTTCAAAGTCTTCTGGGAGTTGAGCATGCTTTGCTATTTTATATAGCGCCAATTTCTACCATGTATTGCCAGAATCATGACTATACAGAAACTGCAGCACTGATGGTTGTGAAACTATTTTTACTATCTAGAGAACAATTCTGTAGATATGCAATATTAATCCCATCCTTGCTTTACTGTGCAGAATTGCATTTGGTGTTTGGAAAAATGGTCCCATTGAACACTATGTGAAGTGGCCCTTACGGATTTAGCAGGACATCGCTCATTATAGATAAATAGTTCTGTGTTAATTGAACGGAGGCTGGTGTCCTAGAAGCAGCAGATGCCGATAAATCACAAGGACTCCGAATCCTCACACAACAACTACATTTGTGATGGAAAATCAATATAAACAGTTAGACCCAGCGCTGAGCAATGACATTATCTTTTATCAACTTTCACACAACACAACGATTCCTCAGCTCCTGACAAGACAGAAGCCATGAATTCTTCTCTCACCTTTTGACCAGTGCTGTATCTTCTTATCCTCTGTCCTCGTCACACTCTCCGTCTTTCTCTCTCTTCCATCCACTGTTCTTCCCTCTATGGGTATGTTCCCTGAGAACAGGAGGAAATACAATTACTTTCATTGTAATTGCTATTGCATTTTATAATGGTTAGATAACAATCTTTATTTATAAAGAACTCTTCAAAATCCATGTTTCAAAGTGCTTCACAAAACAAAAAGTCATAAAATCATCAGGTTTTAAAGAAAACAGATTTGGCAAAGAAACAAACAATCTGGTGTACAGGGTTCCAGACTGCGACAAAATGGTCGCATTTTGCGACCGTTTTTTGTTGAGTACTGCATGGGTAACACATAGATGTGATCTGCACTCGTGTCTCTCTCTTTCGTGGCGTCGCAAGTCCACCATGGCGATAAACGTATGCTGTTGCACAGCGCTGTTGTAACCATGTTTCCCTGAAAATCATGATGTTGCAGTCCATAGTACATTTACGAGTGGTGATCCGTAGCCGAAGTTCATCCATTTGTTTGCTTAAGCCTGTATATTGGCGAGGGCAAATTCTGCCTAGTAATTAGGGATGTCTTGATCCCAAGTATCAGAGCCCATGTGGACATTTTTTAACTGATCGGGGATCGGCATTTACCCCATCTTACATCAATGCTAATGTCAGCTCCGACATTTGCAACACGCTGCGGTACCGCTCCCTCACTTGGGTGAGAAAGGCAGAGATGTGACAGCAGAGCGGAGACCGCTTCTTTGAAAAAAAAAAAAAAAAAAAATATATATACACACACACACACACACACACACACACACACATATAGGCTGCTAAATATATAACTATTTACCTTGTAAAAACAAATAGTGCTTGTGTGTTTTGAGTTTCGTGAGCTCCTCTCTCTGGCTCCATCATCACTCAATATTTCCCACACTGGGTGTTAGATACTCCCCTTTCCATGGAAGTTTAAGCACCTTGATATGATAGCCAATTCAGTGTTAACAAAAAAAAAAAAAGACAGGAGATAAGGAGAGCCTGTATGAGGCAGAGGCAATAATCCAGTCCACTGACAATAATACTTTAATATAGGGCGCCCGGTTAAAATGCTGACAGCTAACGCTAAACAGTGTAAAGTTTGACTGTGTTTTACTGTAGAGGATTCAACACCAGTATGTAACAATCTGCAGCTGCCGTCGGAGAAACAACACAGACGGTGCGTTCAATGAAACTAGTGAACTACAGCCTCGTGGTGCATTTGAAGTTATTGTAAATGTCCTTTTCCCATCTGGTGGTTGTTTTTGTCATTCAACAGCAATTTACTAGTGAAATAAGTTATTGTTAGACATTATTATTAAATCATTTAATTTTGACCATATGGCCTTAGCAATAAACAAGCCATTCTTTAATGTCACCAACTGTTGTTTAGTATCCTTTTACTTGTATGTATGAATGAGAGTGTGTGTGTGTGTGTGTATATATATATGTGTGTGTGTGTATATATATATATATATATATATATATATATATATATATATATATATATATATATATATATATATATATATAAAAAGTTCAAAAGGAGTTCAGGAGAAGCTCAAACTAAAAATATCACCTTGCAGTTGTATGCCTTCAACCACCATTAATGTTGCAGTTTACATCCATGTCTGCCCAGGCTCATAATATGTAGTTAAGACCTTGAAGCAATTTAATAAAGTGTATTTTTTGGCAAAACATAGGACGCTTCACACACTTTCAAGGTGGGCACCCAAGATTAGTGTCACCAATTTAGTATTCGACCAAATGTGAAATATAGTCACAATCCCCCCCTTCTGTTCCTGAGTAATGGCGTTGAATAATGGCCAGAACGTGTTTTTGCAGAACAATATGATGTCCGAGTGAAGTTGACGTCCCAGTGAAGTTCTATTAGGCATTTGTGTACAATGTCATAATTTGCGGATTAATACTTTAAAGTATAAAAAAGGGTGCACTAGTTTCGACAGATTAGAATAGTATTACTCCCAAAAAGAAATAAGATCTTCCTATTAGTGTCTTATTAGTTTGTAACCAGACTGTGGCTTCTATCTCAGTCAGTGTCATTCAGCCTGCAGGAGAAAGCTGCAGGGCGCAGCCTAATCCAATAATGGGATTACAGCACAACACTTACTTTAGCTATAAACAGACAGATGTACAGAGATGCTAGAACAACTCAGACAGACACCATGGCTGTAACATTAAATGTGTAATCATTTAGTTTAGTTTGATAATGACACAGTGGCTCATAGAAATTGAAATGTTACTATAACTGTCAAAGACAAGATGCTGATAGAAGATTATGCATTAAAAATGTAATAAAAGATGCAAACTACTTTTTCCTCTCTTTTGACATTTTCACAAAATATATTTTTATATTAATTTAACAGAAATTGTAAAACTGTATTAATTATTGTGAAACAGGCATCCACTTGACATCAGTTAATAGCTAATTTGTCATCGAGCCAGGAGAAAGCAGTTTAATTTCACTTAACACTGGTACATTTACAGTGATCAAAATGCATGTCCCAGTAAAAACTCTATAAATCTTACCAACAGCATTGAGCTACTGTGAGCAGCAGTGATCTGAGCTGATGCTACAGAGTTCTGTATGTTCATAAGACATCTTTATGAGAGAAAGGGGCCTTGAACATCTTCATTACATGACGGACATTTGAGTTTTAGTGGTATGTTTGGTACAGTTGCGGACTGTGATGAGCTGAAATCGGCAAGCCCGTAACAGCAATCTGACAAATAGGTAAGTAGCCTGCACTGCCATTTGACACAGTCATCAAAAGTTGCCAAAGTAAAAAAAAAAAAAATCTGTTTCTACACACAGGGTCTTAAATGTCCCTAAAGTAAGCTGGTCAACATGTTAAATGACAGCGGTTTGCCTAATCTGTTATCATCGAACTGTAGATGCACACCCAGTTGCATCCTTTTCTTGCTGCCACCTTCAGTCCCCACCCTCCTCCCTCTGTTCCCACACTTCCCCCTCCCCGTCTCCTTCCTCCAACCATCAAGTGCTTCAGCAGATGGTTCTGGGTTCAACAACGACAGCAGAGCATGGTGGGGGCCCTCCTGGAGTGCACACATACACACCATGGACAGCATCTGTTTATGAATGGACCGACAATTTCCCATCCCCCGACAGCTACAGCTGACAGAGGGAGGGGGGAACCGCGAGTCACCGAAAGCAAAAGAAGGGATAAAGAAAACAGGGCAATCAGAACAGGGGGAGGGAAAGAAAACGAAAACGTTGCAATTGCATGTTTTATGGTTTGTTTTTTACTAAAATAAAAATAAAAAAGGTTAAGCAAATTTTATCCAAGACCCTATCTATCCTGCATTTAAAAAGCTAACAAATAGGGGCGCCTGAGTAGCTCACCTGGTAGAGTGTGCGCCCCATGTACAGAGGCTCAGTCCTTCCCGCAGCAGCTGCAGGTTCAATTCCGACCTGCGGCCCTTTGCTGCATGTCGTTCCCCCTTTCATGTCTAAGCTGTTCTATCAAATGAAGGCATACAATCTTTAAAAGCTAACAAATAATGCATAAGCTATTAATCTATTTTTTTCTCCTGTAAGCACTTTCCTTAACCCTTTAAAAAGAAGCAGAATAAAACACGAGTAATAGTACATGCTCAATCTGATCCCAAGTCCGTCTTCCCTAATCTAGGTCACCTGAGAGTTAAGTGCAGGTGCTAACCATGTGCTTCCGGTTATTGTTCTTTAAAATCAGAATGGGTAGAATTTGTCTGTTAAGGTTTGTAAACAAAACATTCAAAGTTGGCCCCTCCACCCTGGCTCAATGACACCAGAAGCACCATTTTCACCGTTGCATTCAAATCACCAGACTGATGAAAAGTAATCGCTTTCCAAAAATATCTCATCTCTAAATATGGTCTTTGTTGTGTTTCGAGTGGATAGAATAATCTGGACAGCTGAAACCACTATGCAGATACATTTTGTTTTTTCCGTTGTCAGACAGAGGGAGGGCTGAGGGGGCTAAAGAGCAGCAGACAGATGAAAGATAGATAAATAGTTGTAAAAGGTCACTAGTGATGTTATGTACAACTCTGTAGCACAATACATTAGAGTCCAATTAGTACAGCAGATACACATTTTATTTTGGCTACAAAGGGGTGTGCAAGATAATAGTTATAAACACTTCAGATCACCTACATGTCCTGGTAGTGCATTTCTCTGAACCTGTCTCCCTCTGTCTTCACCTTTATTAACTTTAGGGTGTCTGCTACGTTCGGTTAAGTTAAAAGCTACTTCTACTCTATACTTGTGATATTCACAGTGTAGAACAGATTTCACTGCCACCCACTTGCCTTTTCTGTGAACCCTTTTCTGCCGGCTGTCAAAGAAAGCTGAAAGACTTTAAAAATAATCAAACTATATTTGAAGTGAGTCATGCAGTGAGAGTCAGCAAGGACTTCCACATTTATAGGAGACACGGTATTGATTGCATTTGTAGCCTCGTGTAAGTAGCCGTTTTCACACACACCCAAACATAAACTGATAGACATGAGCATTTAAAAAAAACACTCACAAGAGTTTGTCTGTCTACATAGAACAAAAGCCAGAGGGTAGTCGCGTGGCTAATTTGCATGTTTAACACCACATCATTTGCATCAATTTGCATTAGCATGTTCTCACAGAACACTTGAGGCTCGGTTCAGGAAAGCCATCACTCAATTAGTGAATGACAAAGAGTGTCTCCTCGTCAAAAACAGCTCAACAGCGAAGGCTTTGTGATGCTGACATTGCACGATGTGACATTTCCAGCCTAGCTGCATTAAACCTGTCGTTTCAACAGTGCATTCACAATCTGCCCAGTTAATTTTTGGTCATGGAAAGGCAATGTGATAATTCTGGCTGAAAAACCCAATTAAATTTTGCTGCTAGCAGAGGAGGGTGGGGCAATCTGTGCATCAAGTATTTCCTACAGCAAGAACAAAAGAATGGCTTTATTAGCCAGTCCAGCTTATACAAGCTAATACAAAATATGTAACTATTAAGTGGGCAGTTTACAATGGAGGAAAATAGGACAATACTCTTATAAGCCGCTATGCCAAACTTGCAAATAGATTTTATGGCCATTTTTTGCAGAAGGTG
This sequence comes from Sander lucioperca, assembly GCF_008315115.2. Taxonomy (NCBI): domain Eukaryota; kingdom Metazoa; phylum Chordata; class Actinopteri; order Perciformes; family Percidae; genus Sander; species Sander lucioperca. Next base: position 15,302,193 of record NC_050193.1, on the reverse strand, counting down.
AACATTTGACATGAAGCAACCTGTGACTGGATGGAGTGTATAATAAAGATCCCACTATAATAATAATAATAAATTAAAAAAAAATTAATACTTTAAGGCTTATAATTTAGACATTTTGTTGTACAGATTTGATTCATGACCATCTGCAGGTGTGGCTTTACTGCTTGGAGGGGCAATGGTCAACTACCTGATCCCAACCAATGTAGCAATACCGTAGGAATTTATAGCACTGCCGTATTAAATTCCAAACACGATAATATCAAGTTGGCTATTCCAGCATGGAGTCATTTTATGCAAGTGTACATTGGCTACAACACATCATAAACCAGTTGTGAAAACTCTAGATATTTTTAGAGAATGAAAACATGTTTAGACAACAGTAATTTAAGGAGATGAGCCAGGCAACCAAAAGTGAAAGTAAAGCAAGACATCACATTGTTCTACAAAATCAAAAGGAATGTAACCCCCACTGGTGCCACAAATGGTATAAATATATCAACTGTGGTTTGCCCTTTATAGAAACATCCACCAAATGCTATTCGTAAACTTAAGGACGTGACGAAGTATTTTCAAAAAGCTATGACTTGAAAGAGAAATGATCTCAAGCAACACTGCACTGGTGGCAGTTTGTATTTAATAAGAAATTGCTGCTATTTGAAAAATGTGAGACATCAACCGGCTTTAGTAACCAACTCCAAACAAACCAGAATAATAAAATACCTTACAATATCTGTTTGCTAAAAAAAATTTCAAACCATAAAACACATCAAATACATTACAGAATACATAACAGAAACTGGATTAAATCAGCAAAACAAGGCAGTTGGCATGCTTAAGGTCTCTTGTTGCACAACATCAACAAACACCGACAACTAACTATACAATTTTGGAGATGGGAGGAGAGTTGATGTGTTGGCTCTCTAGTACACACAATAAAACAAGATTTATAACCAGATTTAGGATCTGAAAACGGATTAAACGCGGCCCTTGGAGCGGGTTAATGGACTAGTTGTGGTCCACAGCTCTATTGTGTGCCTGCAACTGTATGGACACAATGAGCTGCACAAACACCTCTCCACGCACAAAACATTAGGACTCTGGCTTCTCATTTAGCAATTTTAAAACAGCAAAGCTTACTCAGCACAATGCAGCCTAGACCAACCCAGACCCTCCAATTCAATTCAAACGGAACTGCATGTGCTTGCATAAGCAGCAGCTGCCCATCCACTGCCCCCTGTCCCACACACACACACACACCCCTTTAGTAGCCCACCATACAGAGACACACACAGGTCATGTTATCATCTAAAGAGAAGTGGCTAGAAATGTAATATAAAGCAATACACATGCTCTTAAAATTAGTAAACTGTACTGATGGCACACTCACCTGTTTCGATGCTTCAGCTTCTTTGGTGGCAACAGCTTTCAATTCCGAATCTCTAAAAGAAGAAATAAGATTCATCTCTCAGAATATAAAAGATTTACCTAAACAAACCTCAATTAACAGATAAAAGATATCCTGGATGTGAGGGTTACAGTTCGGTTGGTTTACTGTGATTAAACACCTTGTAAAAAACGTGAGGTAGTGTAGGCAGACAGGTGATAAACCTGAAATGGTTAACAGGACTCCATTAAAACGTCTCAAATTAATTATTGATGGTGAATGGTGCACAAGTCAAAAGACATGCACCTCACCCACAGAAGCTATGCAAGGACAAGGACAAGCACACACTAACAAATAGTGAAACAGTGAGACAGTCAAAGTATTTCAACTAGTCGATGTTGAAATGCAAGTTGAACTGCATAACAGAACAATGCACGACCAGGGTCCCCTAAAGCTCAGTCTACACAAGGTGAATAAAGTGTGTGTGTGTGTGTGTGTGTGTCAGATAAAGACACAGAGGGAGAGTGTCTGTGTAGGTCAGAGTTACAGCTCGGGTCCTGATCGGCCATTATCTCAGCTGTTGCCTGACTTACAGCTTAACCAACATGGCTTCTCTCGAGCCTGGTATTTTTCCTGGGCAGCCAAAACTAGCAATGGCCTAAAACACGGCATCTAAATACAGTCGATGCAATTATTATGTGATTTAGCAGTGTCTGCAGCGTCGTCAGGCCAGTGTAAAAAGTTAGGTGAAGACGACTGCAAAACCAGCAGAGCGAAGGTCTAGTAAGCTAGCAGCTGTTGTCTTTCTGCCGATAGAGGGTGTTAAACACTATTGGCGAAATACAACTCTGCAGCTTCACAATTTCAACACCAAAATATGCATTAACACTGCGTCTCAACACCAGTTCTTTAATGTGTAATGAACATTTGACCAACTCTGTCCCCTCTGCAAGTCACCAAACATTGGGGCAATCAGTCGGAGTCACCGCCGCGCAACCGTCGTCGTCTAATTAGCATGACTGCTAATTCTAGCTAAAGCTAACGTTACGAAGCGGCTAGTTAACTTACCCGGTCTTATTTCAAATAGCGCGATTATGGTGTTTTAATAAACACAGTTATACATTAAATCCATTAACAATGTTAGTTTACTGATAAACAAATCCATAGAAACAATAATATCGAACGAAAGACATGATTCTCTCTTTTGACATATGTACGCACAACTTGGCTAGCTAAGGTTAACCAATGCTCGTACTAGTTAGCGTTAGCATAACGTTAAGGTGTAACCTGCCAACAAATAAAACGGTTTGCCTGTCACACACGCCTAGAAATGGCCAGACATCTGCAGAAAAATACTATCTCCTGGTTAATCAGTCGATGCGCTTAACGTTTAGCTACGTTTGCAAACCGCAATGCAAGCGAGCCTCCTTGCCAAATGCTAGCCGAACAGGAGGCTAGCTATCTTAGCTCAGTCATGGCTAACTAAACAACAGCGGCATCTTAACTCGTCTACACCAGTCTGGTCTCCCTGTTCACGGCTTTCTGCGTACATTAGCTCGTCAAAACGAAATAGTCTTCTGGTCAAGAAAACAGCGTAAAACCAACCTCACCTCATTGAAGTATAAAGTGCAACAGAGTGGAAAGGAAAGCCGGCAGTAAGGCTAAAATAATTTCAACGCGTTTGCAGCATCTACGAGGGGAGGCATTTGTCCTGCATGATCGCCATTTTCCTAACTCGCTGCTGCCTAACCTTCTTTTGCTTGAGCTCTGTTTTCCCCTCCCCTCCTCTCTCTCTCACTCACTCTCTCTCTCTCTCTCTGCATTCACTTCAGCTCTGACTGGAGGGGGAGATAGAGCAGGAAACACATTCACCACTTCCTCTGACTGAGAAAACCAAACAGCCAAAGAATAGTAGAAGTAATGTATGTAAAGCCAAGCATGCCAACCATGTTCAAGGTAAGGAGTTCAGCCGCTTGAAATGAATAAACCCATAAAACGTTACTATTATGTAACTATATATATATATATATATATATATATATATATATATATATATATATATGTGTGTGTGTGTGTGTGTGTGTGTGTGTGTGTGTGTATTCTAGGTTGTTGACTGTTCTTCATTTTAATTACACCCTGTGATGTCCCATGTGGCAGAAACCTCTATTAATACAATAAAACGCCTCACTGTGAGTCATGAAGAAACATTTAGCTGATGCCATAGCCAATAGCCTAAAATACATGGTAAAGTATTGTGATGATGTGGTATATTTTTTTTTAAATTCATATTTCAACAGAATTATACCATTATTTATTTGAATATCCTGAAAAGTAACACAAGAAGTTTCTGCTCCTATTAACAGACATGATTAGCTAGCTTGTGACAAAAACATTCAAGCATTTCTTTTAGAGTGTAAATAAAGACTGCCAGATATACCACAAATATAAACTATATCAAGTGAAAGTACGGTAAGATCTACAGTTTGCAAATTGGTGTTCAAACATAGTCTATTCCAGACAATAGCATAAATGATTTATTCACTGGGAGTAGGAACAAACAGGCTTTCTGTCGGAGGATCCAGAGTCAAACCCCTACATCAACATACACTAGGCTACATTCACCCTGCTGAAGTGTCTTTGAGCACAACAATGAATAGTAGCCCATCGTCTGTGTTTCTGTCCTTTTGTAGAGGAGAAATCAAGTGAAATAACAACACCCTTTCCAGTTATATTATGAATCTAATTATGTAGTGTGCCGCTGTGTAATGTTTGAGTAGAAATGGTGCGCTACAACTTAGCAATTTGACGTCGTAAAAATTGCAAAAAAATTGAGATTAATATCCACACAACCATGGGAATTCGTTGCAACAAATCAAACGCACATCACACTTGATCATATAAAAATAATTAAAAACTTTAAATTGATCACAAGCCTTGGATCTTTGATTTGGTTAAATCTGCTCTTTGATAACTAGCATGTTTTTTTACGAAATCATAGTTTTCGTTTTATTCCTTTTTAAGACGTTAACATATTTGTAATAACAATGTAATGTAGGCCTATGTAATAACGGCTACTGCTATTTATACTTACACATTAGCACGCATATCACTGCCTGAAGTAGTAGTAGGACTATCTCTGCTGCAAATACTATCTGAACATGCAGACTTACAAGAAGAATTCCAGCATCTCTCTACTTTTTTTTTTTACAAGCTTGTCTTAGCCATCCATGCATGGCTTTGGCTGTTATGTAAGAAAATAACCCTAAAAAGAGACAGACAGAGACAACGGAGAGGAGAGCAGAGGAGCAGCAGAGAAACAAATACAGTGTGGAATCTGCCAACTGCAACGTTTTACCGAGACAAAGGCCGTTGCTGCTTACAGAAAAGACCTGCAATATGTGTGTGTAAAGCAGTGACCATTGACCCGCCAATGGCAAAAACAACCCCCATCCTTGTGCACAAATTGCCTCTCTTATCTCTTTGTATTTGACTGTGAGAGAGAGAGAGAGAGAGGGAGAGAGAGAGAGGGAGAGAGAGAGTGAGTTCATACAGCCAGGTAATGATTTTAATTGACCAGGTATCAAAGACAGGGAGATTACATTTTACAACATATAAGCAAATGGGTAACCTCTCAGTACTAGATGACTGTTGACAAATACTGCCCAATAGATACCTGAGGATGTGTTTGTGACAACTGGGAATTCAGCTATAATTGGCCTCCAAATGGGACAATATTTAATTTATTGTCCCTATTTCTGATATTTGGATTTATTCCTGCCTTCATGCACTTGTTTGAACTTCCTATTGTCCAGCTGTCAAGTCATAATTAAAAATGAGTTAGACACATTGAGGATGTTTACTGTATGAAAGAGTCAATAAAACATCCCACCTCTGAAACTGAGCTAAATGAAAATGTCAGCATGCTAACATGCTCACAATGACACACTGATGTTAAGCAGGTATAGTGTTTACCATGTTCAACTATATCAATAAAAAATGTGTCGTGGGTCTCACTGCCAATCCCACAACTTAACTGGTAGATTGCAAGGAAAGCAAAAAGCCCAGGTGGCTGCATTGTTTTTCGGGTCTTCCACATCTGCGCTCTCAGCGTTTCTGTCATTGCAGCCGGGGAATGACTGTAAAGGCACTGTAGCAGCACATTTTACCTATATATAGTCGGTGGTTGAATGTAACTAAGTACATTCACTCAAGTACTGTACTTAAGTACAAATTTACTTGAGTCTTTACTTTTCATGCCACTTTCTACTTCTACCCCACTACATTTCAGAGAGAAATATTGTACCTTTTACTCCACTACATTAATCTGACAGCTTCAGTTACTAGTTACTTAACAAATTAAGATTTGTACACACTAAACACATGTAGTTTGTAAAATACAATGTTTTATTATAAATTAAACTACCCAACAATATATAGACCTACAAGTACAGCTGAAATGATTAGCCGATTAATTAGGTATTTGACAGAACTGTTCTGTTTGTTTTCGTTTCCAGTTTCTAAAATGTGAAGATTTTCCTGCATTGAATATTTTTACTTTAAAGTACATTTTCCTGATGATACTTACATACTTTTACTTAAGTAACATTTTCAATGCAGGACTTTTACTTGTAACAGAGTATTTTTTACAATGTGGTATTGGTTCTTTTACTTAAGAAAAGGATCTGAATACTTCTTCCACCAATGTATATAGTATAGTCTTATCTAAAAGTAATCTCACTTTAAAAAAAAATTGGGTTCTTTAAAAAGTTGTACTATATGTTACAGGTGCTAATGCAGTTTTCACCTTTAGGATTGTCTCCCTTCTTTATTACCTTGCCAGTAGGTGAAGTTGTGACAGAACCCCAACTCAAAGTTTGGTGAAGTTAAAACATTTGTCAACTACAGTACACATTAGAACTGGGAGTTTGTCTTGCTTGTTCCGTGAGTGTCCACTCATGCATCACAATATACTGAGGCAAACTAGCGTTAGATTAAGCGGGTAGACCGTAACAAAACAGAAAACTCCAGAGACAGCAAGCGTAAAAACCTGAACAAAGCAAGGCAGAGAAGAATAGAACAGTACAGAATAGAGCAAAACAGCTTTGCCACAGTCAGGTCACCAGCATGAGTAAAAATGGTGAATTTCCACAAAAACTATATTTTAAGCTTTTACTATTTATTTTTTAATGTCCCAGAAACAAATACCCGATAGTAACCGTGGTGTGTGTGTTTGAAAGGGCAGAGAAGTAGTTTTTCGCTGCTCGTCACAATGAATGATGAATCTGAGTGAAGCTAAGTGTACACATGAAAAGGTTTACTGGGAGAAGAGCAGGGCAGTGTAGTCTTTTGGGTTTGGTAATAGTCAAGTAACCTTGACAGACAGAGCAGTGTATACAGACATGTTCAAATGCAGGAAATAGATGCTGGTTACTTGGGCAAACAGAATGCGTACGGGTAAACATCCACATTTACTGACTCAGCACTGGCTTTGATAAAGTTATGCAATTGGGTTCTTGTGTACACACACACCCACAACCAACTCAAAAGCTAACAGCACATTTATGAAAACACACACACAACACTTTATGGGATGTAATGTTTTATATTTCCCTGCTTGTTTTTGTAGGTTTGGCTAAACCACAGTCACACACACAAACTTGCAGGAACATACACACAGGTCACAGTGATCAGTTGCAGCTGCAGGAGTTAGGGAGCGTGTAAAAATGGGAAGACCATTGTACTGGAGAGAGAAAAAGGGGCATAGAAAATCGGACTGAAATGTGAATGTACTGGAGAAAAAGGAAAAGCGAGTAGGCAGGAGAAGGGAAGAGAAAGTTAGTGAGAAAAGAGAGAGAGATTATGTGGAGGGGTTGAGAGTGCTAGAGAGCGACAGACAGACTGACAGACAGAAGGAGGTCAGAAAAGAGATTTGCATGTCAAGTAGTAATAGGCTTGTCCTGCGTACAGACACGCACACTACTAAGCTACAGTGTTCGTGGTGCTGCAGTGAGTGTTCATGTGCATGCAGTGCATTATTTCTCCTGTGGACCGCCTGCCACTGCTCCTATCAAAATGACATTTATACCTTCAGTCTTACTACTGTGTCTCGAAAGCCTGTAAAACAACATCATATAAAAATATATATGTATTGTGTTTGTGTGTCAGTGAGTTTAATGCTGCTCAGCTTCCTCTTCACTCCTTTAAATCTGATTCAAATCATTCATCACTCTTTTCAAACTGCCTCCCCCATCCAGTCCACACTTATCACCACAACCCCTTCATATTTCATGTTCTCCCTGTCCAACCTCATTATCCACACACACACGCACGCAACACACACACACACAAGCTGTCTGTCTCTTATTCTTCTCTATTTATTTAACTATTTTTTTTTCCTCCATCAATGTGTTTTCTTTGACCTTGTCAAGTGAAAACCATCCATTGTTAATTTGAATTTTTGATATTCTGCAACACATATGATTTAAAGTGCATTTGCTCTAAGTAATGAATTGCCTTCATGAATTGAAACAGTTTATCCACCAGTATAAAACCCACATTTATAAATATGAATGGGCCAGTGAGAGACATTAATGCCAATTAGTCCACTACATTTTAGATGGACCCATATTTTGCTTTCTGCTCTGAATGTACTGGGTATCCACACAGTATCTCATAATTTGAAAGCCTCTCTCCCTTGATTCCCTGTCTTCTCTCTACTCTCAGCTCTAAAACTAAGATACACAAACACACACACACACACATATATATATATATATATATATATATATACACAAAGATAAAAATGCGCCCCAAATGTATTACATTATTATACAGTATTACTTTGTGTTATGTTGAAAAAAGTGCCACTAGAGATGACTGCACAGAAAATCTACCAAATGTAGCTATTTTCTTTATTCTGTATGGAGCTGTATAGTCTCTTTTTCTTCTCCACCTCTCTGCCTCTCTCTCTGACAGGGTACCAGCTTTGAAATGGATTTGTTGTGGCTAAAATTACACCTGCTCCTCAACCAGTTACCTGAACATTCACCCTCTCTTCAGCTCTCAGTGCATTTACACAAAACAAGCCGAATACCAACCTAATCCATCAACTGTTTTGCCTGTGATTTCTTTTTTTTTTTTACACACAGATAACTTTCATTCACCCTTGCAGACTTTGTTTTGCGTGCACACAACATATGCACAAATACAGGTTATTCTGCAATTTAAACAGGTACTATTATGTTTTTTTTTCCAGGCGATTTTCCCATTTCTGTCCCTGTAATCCATCACAAGGCCTTGAATATGCAGATAGTCTTGATAAGTGTGCTGGGTGACAGTAAAACATATTCAAATGTACCCCTTTATTTAAATCCACCCTCATTTATATTCATATCACTGATCCAATGCTGGCGTTGCTCCTCTATAACCACAGGAACTCATGCAGATCGGTGGTCACAGGGTACAGTGATTGTCTGGTCTCATTGCCTTTCTTCTCTGGTGGACGTATTTTTCTGTGCAGAGAAAGGTGACACTGGGCGGAGAAACAAACACACAGACATTGATGCACACAGTTACACATTTAATCACATAGACACATGCTCTGCACCCCACAAAGTGCTAACATCAGTCCATGAAAGTGGCAAAGACAGGCCTGGCACACTTATATTGTTAATTCAGTGAAGTGCATGTATCCGTAGGGGCAAGGGGGTAGATGTAGGGGGAGGGAAGGAAACATGAGAAGAAGAATGTCCTTTTGGCCCATTTGTCTACATTCAAAGGCCAGTCACACCAACAGTGGAACAACATGTTCACTTAAGCCCCTTTCACACATGCACAGCAGACCTACCTATAACGAGACATTACCTGGAGGAGCTGTTTCTGAGAACGCAAATGCCCAAATCAGTTGGACCGGACACAGACTATTTCTTGGCTGGGCTCAGTGACTATGCTTAAGGTTTTGTATGAATTAAACAAACAAAATATAACGTGTTTTCCTCCCTTTAGATTGTTACTTTCATCAACATGCTAACTGTAATTTATAACGACAGTTTATTACTGTAAAACATTTTACGGTACTGTGCTGTACAAATAAGCTTTACAGTAAATAATGGCAGTTACATTTACCTGCTCTTACCTTAATTCTACAGTGTACCTACTGTAAATTATAACAACAGTTTGTTGCTGTAAAGTTTGTTATGGTACTGTGTTGTATAAATAGAAAGCTTTACAGTAAGATAATGTCATCTGTTTGTTTGCCATACTGTTATTTTAGTGTTCCTATCTCCATTATCAATGTATTACTGTAAAACGTATTTTTAAAGCACTATTGAATGTGATCTTCACAGTATAACACGTCTAAAACTTATTATTTCAAAATTGTACATTTCAAAATGATAATCCATTCAAAATTGCTTAATATAAAAATGACTTCATCAAGAAATGGCCTTTGGCTGTATTCGGCTTTAACAATCAAACACAACTCATACATATAAAGATAATGTCATTTGGGGAAACTAAAATCCATAAAAACCATGAACATTACTCAGGCTTATATCACCATACAAAAATACATTTGTTAAAAAACACAGTCATAACACATTTTATTTAATGGAACAACAAATCAACAACTAACCTGGAACTGCACAATTTGACTGATCAGAACTTAACTGAAGAACACCAACATCTTGTGTGGCGATGGTTTGTCGGCTACATGAAGCCCTGCTCAAAATCCAAGAAGTTTTTGATGAGAGTTGCCACATGGGGGATTCACACTAGCTGCCTTTTTATGGACCTGCCTCCTCTTCCTCTTTGACACCACCTTCCCCTGGGTGGCCTTTGTTCCCCTCTTGGGGTTGATTCCAAGAAGCGCCTAAAAATGTAATAACAGAGAAAGCATGTATTAGATTATCAAAGTAATTAAGACCTGGACATTCATTTCTCAGCATGTGGCAATAAAGATCAAATAATTTGGCATGTGACTATTAACACTGGTAACACAGTTTAGCTAGCCTACTAGCTAATGATAATTTGGCGACAAAACATTAGGGTGCATGCTTGCAAAAAAACCCAAAACAATGCAAATTCAAACCACAATGACAAAATTCAGGGTAAAGCTGAATGTTATAAGAACACAATTACCTTGTTAAATTACCTTTAGGAGCAGGATGGCTGAGGATGTGCGGTGTGCGTGTAGTATGTGAGCCAGGTAGGTGATGCGCGCCGTCAACCTCTGTGCTGGCCTAGCAGAGTCACTCACAATCAGGGTAAAATTTCTCTCCTTTCTCTCTTTCTCCTCTTATTATTTTTTGTACTTCTTCGTATTAAATCTCTGTTTTAATATTATATTTTTCCGATTACTCTCTTCATGAAGTGGTGGGGACTTGATGCCACATGATTTTAAAAGAGTTGTGGGCGGACTCAACCCGGCTACTGAAAAAGAAAAAAATACTGTACTATACCGTAAAATTGTACTGTAGCTTGCTGTTAATATTTTGTTCCTCAAATGCCTCAACATTTACAGTATTGCACTGTATTTAGGAAGAACGGTCAATTACTGTAAGAAAAATCCCGTTATTTGTTACAGTGTATCTATGTTCACTATCAGTGAATGCAAATCACTGCTGCCTCTGTTGGTCAGTCCATATAAAAGTCCTTCACACATGGCGCAGTGTGTCTAGCTTTACTTGAATGAGCGGAATCACCTGACTGTGAAAATAATCAAGCAAAATTGGTGAGCAGACTTGCCAACAGGTTTTGATTAAACCACAGAAAGCAGCTGGGGTTCTACTCACAGGCATTCATTTATTCATATTCTTTTACAAAGCTATTCCGTATCAGGGTCTACAGTTCAAGAGGTTGTATCATAGACGTCAGAGAAAACACACCAACACATTGAGTTTGTAGTTCATTTGGGGAGACATTTGCAAGCAGACTGTAAATCTGTCAGTCTCTTTAAAATTACTGAGAATCTGTCTTGTTTCCAGATATCAGCTGGATCTCTGCCAAGTTGAACTTAGAATAGACGAAACATTTTAAACATAAAGCAGGCAAAAATTGCTCAGAGAATAGAGACCAAACTCCTGCCTTGCAAAGTAAACAAGTACAGAGGAAGTACAGAGGAAATGAGTTCAGATTGTACCCTGAATGGAGTGAAGTCTCATTTGAAGTCACACCACAGCTCGGCTGAAGCAGAAGAGGTTCAGTAATAATACATCTTGATATATTCAGCACAGGAAATCCATGTTAAGTATAATGAATGTGATCTATGTTAGGCCTGAGGATCAGCATAGAGCGTAACAATTTCACTTTGTAGCATGTTTCAAACAAGACATTTAGCTCAAAGTTTTAAGTAAAATGTCCAAAAGTACACATTTTGATTGGACATTGGTTTATGACTAAATACCTGCATAACTAATGCCATTTCCCATCAGCCTCGCCTGTGCTTTGTGTTTAGTGCTAGTTAGCAAATGGTATGTTTGCTATGTATGTACGTAATGTATGCTAACACACTAAACTAAGATGATAAATATATAGCCCCCTTGGGCCTAAAACCATTTCACACCGAGGGCTCAACCAGGGTTGACTGTGCTTGAAAGGGTTATAACCCGCTTGATAGACTGGGCTTCACATCCCATTCCCCTCCCTCCCCACCCCTCTCTTTTTTTAAATGAGTTGGGAAGCCGAAAACTTTAGTGATTCTGTTTCAACTTTATTCGGCATCCCCTGTGGTCCCCCTACCCACATTCACAATGCCTGATTTGGTGTGAATGCAGACTCTTTAGTCTCGTTTAAATATTTAAAGTAATTGATTAAGTTTTTGTTAGTACAGAACCTGTACAGCTACTAGGATGTGCATTTGGATTTTGCTACTTTGTTGAGTTTGCTATTCATATTAACTAATAAATTGAGCTGCAGATACACTCCAAACTAAGTGGTGTTTGTTGCGTTAAAATGTTAAAATGAGTTATTTTCTTTTGCAATGTATGCAAAAACTACAGCAACGAGCTATAGTTTTTTCAACTCTAATTTTCTGAAGTTTGAATTGCTGTAGGTATTCTGTTCAACCTCAAGGTAATCATTCAACAAAAGGAAAAGATCAACATTGGTTTATACAGTATAATAAAAGAAAATGGCAGTATTTGATTCATGGAGGATTAAGCTTTCAAATGTTAGAAGTAAGGAGTGTGCCAGGCAGTAAATATCTAATTGTTTGGTAGAGTTTGTTACATAAAGCACGCTTTAGTGTCTCTGTTGGGCTATGATGCAATGTGTGGCACGCAGGCTGACCTGAGAGCTATTATCATGGACAGAGCCACTGCTGGCCTTTTGTTAATGCTGGACAGGCCATCAGACCTCTTGTGGAGAAACAGTGTGTGTGTAACTGCAGTTCAAAGTGTGAATGACAAAGAGGAGAATGATGTGATGGGAGGGGAAACAGTGGCAGACACAGGAGATGAGAGGGGGAAATGAAGGCAGAGAGAAGCTGACAGAAATGACTGAGCGCTCAACCCAACAGTAAAGGTTTTCATCACATTCAACGCTCCACACACTCACTTAAATCTGACATGTAGCCATTATAGAAGACTATCCTATCCTTTTTTTCCAATTCCACTATCCTGTTGTCTATATTTGTTGCAAAGAGGCCAATTAAGTGTAATGACATTGAAGGCAATCTTCCAAAAGAGAAGATGTTATTATAGTTTTCTTTTTAGCATTCCTCTTTTTCATTGAAGGGAATTTAACTTGTTTGCTCTTGTCGCTTTCTTTCTACCTTCCTCCAACACACACACACACACACACACTGCCCCAACCCCCATGCCAGTCTGAGCAGTGAATGTGTGTGTGTGCTCAGAATGTTCTAGTGCATGGGGGGGATGTGTGCGTCGTAGATTGTCCTGGCATGCTGCCAGTCTCTCCAGCTCTCATTACCACTGTGTCAGTATAAGTGTCTGTGTGTGTGTGGGTCTGTGTGTGTGTGTGTTTGAGTGCACAACTGGGGCCTGCCAGCGTAACGGGTGTTACCATGGCAACGCCAGAGCAGGTTCCAGATGCAATGCATCATATTTCTACAGGAAGGTACACACACACACACACACACACACACACACACACACACACACACACACACACACTGAATGGGCAGTAGCCATGCAGATTATTGTGATGGACCAACTCTCATTTTATATTTTTTCCTTTTATTTCCCTCCGTTCTGAAATGGATGATTGGCTGCCTGGATCCAGCAATCATTCTGGATACATACACTCACACACTCATATCTGTTAAATATGATGCTATGCATAAAGGGTGGAACTTTTCAGACTATTAAATCATTTTTGGATCACAATCTGGACATTCAGCAGCTATATACTGTAGTGTTGTAGTTTCACCTCAATAAAAAAGATGTGTGTTTTCATTTCTATCTGTGCTGTTTTTACCTACTTAGGTGGTGTCCTAAAAATACACTCATTACCCTAAAATGTTCCTTCCCCTGTCTCCGTCTCCCATTTTCATCTCCGCAGTGACTCACAGCAGCTCTAATAAAATCTGGATACTAGGTCTGTTAACCGGGTAATGACAACTCTGATTTTTACCGGGGTAAGGTGTATACATGCATGCCTTAACCCAAATATAATTTTTTTTTTTTTTAACACTGCATGTAAACACACTGACTGTTAAGCACCATCAGTGAAGAGGACCCCGTGTGTGTGTGATTGTGTGTGTGAGAGAGAGAGACACACACACACACACACACACACACACACACACACACACACACACACACACACACACGTGTATAAAAAGGGGGAGGATAAAAGTATGTGTCGTGTATCCACAGGAATTCTTCTGTGTTTATGCAAGTGTGTGTGTGTGTGTGTGTGTGTGTGTAGAGTTTCTGTCTGCATGACTTATTCATAACATTACAGAGTTAGAGTCAGCCCAAACACAAACATTTCCACAGCAGGCTCCCTCAGACTAACCTGACAACAACATTTCTAAACCACACACCATGACCCGAGGAGGACATTGTCGGAAATTCTCCTATAAGTGCACTACTGCACCAAGTCTTCAGTAGACTTGTAATCCCAGTCATCCATTTCTAAATTGATGTCCTTGGAAGCAAAATAAGAAGGTTGAGAAAATGCTTGCAAGCTATTTGGAGTAAAACCTGTCTATGTTGATTTTCTGATCCCTCAAAAAAATCTTACCTTAATCTGACTTTAGTCCTATCATCAATACAAACACGTTATATTGTGTAGCCTAAATAACAGTGATGCAGACAAAGAATAGATGTGTGAGATCACAGAAAGTGAGTTGTGCGTCTACTTGCTTTATTTAATTCCACTTTAATTCTGCACATATACCTCACAATGATCTAATTTATCTGTGCGATTTTTAAAGATGAGAACTTCTTCAGAAAGCACCAGGAGACCATGTTAGCCACCAGGCTGATGACATGGAGGTTGCACTTAGTCAGACCTGATCTCCACCTAAAATGTGTGGGAGGTGTTGTGACACTTTTAATGACATTTTCTCATTATTTTCACAGTAAGTACCTTTAACATGACTTGCTTCAAGTGGGGTGTTAATATCAACAGATCAATAGCGTCAGTTGGACATGTGTGTGTGTGTGTGTGTGTGTGTGTGTGTGTGTGTGTGTGTCATCAACAACAGATACCACAGATACCACTACCTGACATTTATTCACTCCAGTCTTAATAAACTGATATTTGGAGGAATAATGTTCATAAAATGATGCCTGAATAAGTACATTAAGTTTGCAATTTCTAGATGAACAGGCAGATGGATAGATAGATGAGAGGGCTACTCCGTTTTTGACTTTCCTGGATCAATAAGGGTTTACTTTGAAAATGAATGAGAATCTCTCTCACTCTGTGTATACAAGTATATGCGTGTGTGCTCACCTTCCCATGTCTTTGGATTTTGGCTCAGTGCCAAACGGCAATTGGTTCTCATTCTGCTAGAAACAAAAGACCAGCAATGACATGTCGAGAGCGAGAGAGTGTGCGAGTGTGTGAGCAAGGGAGAGAAAGAGAGGTAGAAAAAGAGCAAGAGAGTGAAAGACGTAAAAGAAGTGCAAAAGGAAGAGGGAATAACAGGGGGAAGGGTCTCTACAGACTTCACATCTCAGTGAGCACAGAGGGCAGAGTGAGAAACGACTGGAGATTAGAAATGGAGAGTGTGAGAGAAAAAAATCAAGACACGGGGGAGGGAGGGGGAGCTGAAGTGAAGTGAGTTTTATTTCCTTTAAGTTTGTTAAATTTACAATTAAGCTACTAAATGACAAGAAGAGTAAGTCATGCGTTGACATCCAGAAATGCTTTGAAATGCATGCTGTAATGCTAAAAGAGCATATTTAGGATGACCATGTTTACGGGTAGTATCTTTAAATAACAAAAGCCCCCTCAGGTACCAACCAACTTTTTCAATACAAAGGCCTCCGACTGTATGTTAAAAGTCATTACCTCAACAGAAAGGCGAACCCAGCAATGTTGAGGTTCCATTGTCTTAAAGGGGATTTTGCTAGCTTAAAGACAGCAGAGTATCCAGGTGATACTGGAGGTTTTCTCTTTCAGCCCAATGCTGTTTGCTTCTACAGCGCTGCTTAGATCAAAAACCAGAGCAACATTTCTGGTTATGTAGTTGGGGATGTAAAGTGTTTAACCAACAGATATTTTATCATCACATAATATCAGTTACAGTATCTAAAGCCCTTGGTCATATTCATCTTTACATAATTCTCTTATGCTACATCCTTTGTCTTGTCCTTGTTGTCCAAGTTTGTCTTGTCCAAGTTTCTGCACATTGATCTTTAAATTCACCTCATGTTTTATTGTGAACATGTTAGACGGTACGGCTATTGGATACGTGTTTATTGTAATTACAGAGACATGAGACAATGTCAAAAGAGTGGATGTTGATATACCAGGGTCCAGGGACAGAATTCTGCATTTAATTCATTCATGCTTTGTTTGTTGCATCCCAAATTTGTTGTGGCTGTGATCATTTAATTTAGTTCAGGATACAATTAACTAGTGTGTTAGATTTTTTACAACACCCTAAATGTTTATGATTTAATTCTACTACAGCAGGAAACACACACACACACACACACACACACACACACACACACACACACACACACACACACACACACACACACGCACACACACACACCGCTCCTTTCTTCCCTCTCCATCTCCATATCAATGGGTGCAGGACAATCAACTCCCTGATTCACACCAGCAGTCTGGCAGGCAGGCACGTGCACGCACGCACATACACATGTATACACACACACACACACACACACACACGCACACACACGCACACACACACACACACACACACACACACACACACACACACACACACACACACACACACACACACAGCTTCTTTCTTCTACATCCTCAGACTCTTTCTTTTGTGTGTCTCACTCACAAGTGGTGATAGGGCAAAACCAAACATATCACCAAACACATTCATATTTTAACCATTAGGTTGACACTTTCATCCACAGCAGTTTACCATCAAACACTAAACAACACGACACCCTCCAATAAGGCGACATGTGGTGGATATTACTGTTGTCATGAAATACAGCTACATAGGCAAAAACAAACATCAGACACTAATCAATGTCACAGTGGCTCAGTGCAGTATTAATATAAGCTATGTGTATATAAATGTGTGTGTGTGTGTGTGTATGTGTGTGTCAGAATGTTGCTCCTGCTTGATTTTGATGTCAAGACAGCACGCCAATTTACATAATTCCCATAACCACCCCTCTTTTCTCTCCCCTCTGCATGTTAATGAGCCATCGCCTTGGACATGCTGATTAAACAGGATGCTGCACACTCACCCAATCATGAGTACAGAGGAATGCAGACATCACACAAACACATTACACTCACTGGTACATCTTTTCTTACTGGCCGATCTGTTGCAAGTAACAGCGCACAAATGGACAACAGCAGACACACGCGTACAAATACTGGAGACGAACACGAATCAGACACGTTTTAAGGAAGATACGCTGTAGGTAAATACTGTGTGTGTGTGTGTGTGTGGCCACAAGTGACCTAGGACCTTTCTTTCTCTCTCTCTCTCTCTCTCTCTCTCTCTCTCTCA
Source organism: Sander lucioperca (assembly GCF_008315115.2). Lineage (NCBI taxonomy): Eukaryota > Metazoa > Chordata > Actinopteri > Perciformes > Percidae > Sander > Sander lucioperca. The sequence continues at coordinate 15,284,656 of NC_050193.1, read as the reverse complement.
CACACACACACACACACACACACACACACACACACACACACACACACACACAACCATAAATAAGGTGTCTAGACAGCACAGCTGCCAGTCTGCCCTCTGGTGTGTGTTTTAAATACAAATCAACAGAGTGACAAAGAGGGAGAGGGGCAGGGGTGGCTGGTTTGAACAGTCACACGCACACATAAGACATGTTTCACACCACAACTGGATCACTTATGATCACTTTAGGTGTTTCCACCTTTGTCGTTCTGTTGATCTTCCTCTGATTTGATCTTTCTACTGCTTTTTTTTTGTATAAAGAATGTCCCACTTTCTGTTTCTATTTGTATCCATCCATCTACCTCTGTCTCCAATGTCTTCTTTTCAAACACTAGATCTTGGACCACAACTGTGGTTTTACACGTATTACCATAATGAATACAGTCTTAACACTCACACGTCAAGTTTAAAGCCAACATGAATGAGGAGTCCTTAAAGTGCTCAGAAAAAAATGGAAATTTCTGCAATTTCATGAAAATAAACCTTAGTTGAGGAAATCCATGACATATGATTGAAAGCTCCCAAGGAAAGCTTCAAAGGCCATGAATGAACTTTTACATCAATTTACATGTTATTGCTACTTACTGCTCGCACATGTATCACAATGAAAAAATAAAGCTGACTAAATGTGCACAGTGATGATTTAGTTCACATACTGTATCTTGAGTGAGTTTCTGCAAGTCTCTGCAAACAGATTTTTATAGTGCATTGAAATAAAGGGAAACTAATAGCTTACTCAAAGGTAGGGAATAAAAAAAAAAGATTACCGGTTTTGGAAATGCTGAGCAGTAATGTTTTAATGGGATAAAATATGCATGACGACCTGCATACTGGAATGGAGAGGAGAGAATCTGTCCTTAAATTCAATAGGGCAATACTAGCCCCTGGCACACACGCACACACACACACGCACGCACAGTCTGGGTAGCCTGAGATGCTCATTGTTATTCTGCACACAGTTTCGATCACAGACAGGGCCAGGCAGGACAGGAGTGCACACAGACACACAGACACACAGACACACAGACACACACACAGACACACAGACACATACAGACACACAGACACACACACACACACGTTGTCATGACACATTACAAATGCTAAATACCATACAGGATTAAGAAATACAAAAGCAGCACTAATTTGCATACACCGCCACACACACACACACACACACACACACACACACACACACACACACACACACACACACACACACACACACACACACACACACACACACATTCCATCACTGCCTCAGTAACATCTGCCACCAATAGACTCTTTCTCTCAGAGCAAGCTTTCCTCCTGGCACTTCATGAAACAGAGTGAGAGTGAAGAGACAGCAAACCGCAAAAATACAAAGTATAGAAACAGTACAAACTGTATGCAGCAACAATGTCACCTTACAAATCACTCTTTGGGGTGTATAAGTAATTGTGTCCATTTTTATTTGTTTTGTGTTTTAGTTCAACCTGTCCGCACAATAAATATCCACTCATAGTACAAGAATGCCAATTAACTGTGACTTTGGAATTCATGGAATTTAATTTTTACTTTAATTTAATTTTAACCTTAATGTAACTGTTTAAGCAACTGCAGCCTGTTTGCCACAACTCTCCACTAGAGGCTGTTAAACCCAAGACTTGGTGCTAGTGAGAGACATAAAGCATTAGTCATGTAACAGCTAAATATAAGCAATGTGTTGTCGTCTCTTAGACCTCAGAGGGTCCAGCGTATCTCCTACTAATCTGCTGTTAACTGTGGCGTTACGGCGTCCTCTCAGTGTGTTACTGTGCTGGAGTCCTTGAGCAAGGCACATAATCTAACAGTTATTACAGCTGATGGCTGGCCTAACATAAACATTAGTCAATGTTCACCTGTTTCCTGCCTGTTACTATGGGCTGCTAACTTCTTTCTCTCTAGAAAAGTCAACTGAACTCTAGTCAACAACTAACAACATATGAAAACTATCACTTGGCATGAGTTTTAATTCACTGCACCTTATATTGTTGTGGGTGCAAAGAAATTTTGAGCCCCAATTCCTCCCCTTCCAGTATTAGAGCCACAAATGCCGCATCTGCTGTTAAAGAAAAACAGATACAGATTGCAATGCCTTTCTTTTTCTAGATGAGATCATATTCTCATGTATTTTCATGTACAGACCACCCTGAAACTTCATCCTACCTTAAATACTTCATCTTGATGTTTTGCTGTAACTCTAACAACTATAAATGCATCTTATGAATGCCTTTTTGTTGTTTTACCCTGGTCTGTCACTGTACTTTACAGATTTACATATAATACATATAATTAGTTATAGAATATGATGTAATGTTACAGATTAAACTACCCAACAGTAGCTGTATAAAATACTTAAAGTTAGCTCCACTTCGACCAACTATAACTGTTAAATGCTGCTTACTTGAGTACTTTTACTTTAGATATTTTAGGTAGAATTTGCAGATATTACTTAAACAGTATGTACTTTTACTTTTACTGTACTATTTTTATTGCAGAATTTTTACTTGTAATGTAGTATTTTATATTGCAGCATTGCTACTTTCACACATTGATAAAATACACAACATGTCTTCAAACTGATTTTGTTTCTGGTTTCTATTTATCTCAGTTTCCATTTATGTGACTAAAGACACATGATATTGTGTAACAATGCATTCAAGAGCATTGGCTACTAAGAATTCTTCTTGCAGTTTTACTTAAAGATGCTGCAACATCAAAACTGCTAAAGAGCATTGTGCTGTATGAAAAAAACGAATCAAGGAGTAAAATTATAACATGAATTTAGTTTGAGTGACCTTTAATTAACTAAATTATAACTCTTTTGAAAGTCTCGTTCTTAATCTTCAGCATCCAACATGGAAAACAGTACAGCCTATTATATTTGTTGTTGTCTACCGAGCACCAGGTCCATATTCTGAATTTTTATCGGAATTCTCAGAGTTTTTATCATGTGTAGTCCTAAAATCAGACAAAGTACTTATTGTAGGTGATTTTAATATCCATGTGGACGTTGACAGCAATAGCCTTAGTACTGCCTTCAACTCACTACTAGATTCAACTGGTTTCAGTCAGAGTGTGCATGAGGCCACGCACTGTTTTAACCACACCCTTGACCTTGTGCTGGCATATGGCATCAAAATTGAAGACGTAATAGTATTCCCGCAAAATCCTTTATTATCAGACCACTTCTTAATAACTTTTGAATTCTTACTACCCGATTATACGAAATTAGATAAAAGCTTCTACGCTAGAAGCCTATCTGACAGTGCTATAGCTAAATTCAAGGAAGATATTCCAACAGCACTAAACTCATTACCGTGCCGTATTATAACAGAGGATCTTTATGTAAACTTTAGTCCCTCTCAAATTGATAATTTCGTAGACGGTGCTACGGCCTGCCTACAGACTACTTTAGACTCTGTTGCTCCCCTTAAAAAGAAGACGATGAAGCAAAGGAAACTAGCACCTTGGTATAACTCCCAAACTCGTAAATTAAAGCAAATCTCGCGCAAACTTGAAAGTAAATGGCGTTCCACCAAACTGGAAGAATCTCGTTTAGACTGGCAAGACAGTCTGAAAACCTATAGGAAGACCCTAAGAAAGGCCAGATCAGACTACTATTCATCACTAATAGAAGAAAATAAGAACAACCCAAGGTTTCTTTTCAGCACTGTAGCCAGGCTGACAGATAGCCACAGCTCTATTGAGCCATCTATTCCTATAGCTCTGAGTAGTGATGACTTCATGAGTTTCTTTAACGATAAAATTATAACAATTAGAGATACTATTCATCACCTCTTGCCCTCAACCTCTAATGGGTCACCTTTAACTGACAGACTGCTAGAAAGAACGACTAGACCTGACATATACTTAGACTGCTTTTATCCTATAAACCCTCAACAATTAATGCTAAAGGTCTCTTCAGCAAAGCCATCTACCTGTCTCTTGGACCCCATCCCAACGAGGCTACTTAAAGAAGCGTTACCCGTGGTTAACACTTCATTGCTAGATATGATAAATATGTCTTTATTGACAGGTTATGTACCGCAGTCATTTAAAGTAGCTGTGATAAAACCTCTACTGAAAAAACCCACCCTCGATCCTGAGGTCTTAGCCAACTATAGACCTATATCTAACCTTCCCTTTCTCTCCAAGATCCTTGAGAAAGTAGTCGCTAATCAGTTATGTGATTTTCTATATAGCAATAGCTTATTTGAGGACTTTCAGTCAGGATTTAGAAAGCATCATAGCACAGAGACGGCACTGGTGAAAATTACTAACGACCTTCTAACTGCATCAGACAAAGGACTTGTCTCCGTACTTGTCTTACTAGATCTTATTCAATTCAATTCAATTCAATTTAATTTATTTATAGTATCAAATCATAACAAGAGTTATCTCGAGACACTTTACAGATAGAGTAGGTCTAGACCACACTCTATAAAGCCCCAACAATTCCAATAGTTCCCCCAAGAGCAAGCATTAGCAGTGGCTATTGCGACAGTGGCGAGGAAAAACTCCCTTTTAGGAAGAAACCTCGGCAGACCCAGACTCTTGGTGGGCGGTGTCTGACAGTTGGGGTTATGACGGTACAGGATGTAGCGTGGCACAGCAGAGCATGGGTGGACGCGGTGGACGCAGCAGGACGTAGCCGGGCATTGCAGGGAATCGCAGAGCGTAGCAGGGTGTAGCAGGTCCATAGCCACAGCTGCACCCAAGACCCAGGTCTTGGTGTCGCCCTAATCCGAGGCGATGTTCTGGGCGAAATCTTAGTGCTGCATTCGATACTATTGACCATACCATCCTCTTACAGAGACTGGAACATTTAGTTGGCATTAAAGGAATCGCACTAAACTGGTTTAAGTCCTACTTCTCTGATCGATCGCAATTTGTTAATGTTAACAATAAACCCTCCAATTACGCTAAAATTAACCATGGCGTTCCTCAAGGCTCAGTGCTTGGACCAATTCTATTCTCCTTATATATGCTTCCTCTAGGCAACATTATTAGGAAACACTCAATTAACTTTCACTGTTATGCGGATGACACCCAATTATATCTGTCAATCAAGCCAGACGAAACCAGCCAGCTAGCTAAACTTCAAGCTTGCATTAAAGATATAAAATCATGGATGGCCTACAATTTCCTGATGTTAAACTCAAACAAAACGGAAGTTATTGTGCTGGGCCCGAAACACCTACGAACCTCATTAGCCGAAGATATAATTACTCTGGATGGTATTGCCCTGGCCTCCAGTACTACTGTCAGAAATCTAGGAGTTATTTTTGATCAGGATCTATCCTTTAACGCCCATCTAAAACAAACCTCTAGAACAGCCTTTTTTCACCTTCGTAACATTGCTAAAATTAGGAACATGCTATCTCAAAACGATGCAGAAAAACTAGTCCATGCATTCGTTACTTCCAGGCTGGACTACTGTAATTCCTTATTATCAGGATGCTCAAATAAGTCCCTTAGGACTCTCCAGCTGATCCAGAATGCTGCAGCGCGTGTTCTGACAAGAACTAAGAAAAGAGATCATATTTCTCCTGTATTAGCTTCTCTCCATTGGCTTCCTGTAAAATCCAGGATTGAATTTAAAATCCTTCTTCTGACCTATAAAGCTCTAAATGGCCACGCTCCTTCATATCTTGAGGACCTCTTAGTACCTTATTGTCCCACTAGAGCCCTACGCTCCCAGAATGCAGAGTTACTTGTGGTTCCTAGAGTCTCTAAAAGTAGAATGGGAGGCAGAGCCTTCAGCTATCAGGCTCCTCTCCTGTGGAACCAGCTCCCAATCTGGGTTTGGGGGGCAGACACCGTCGTTACATTTAAGACTAAACTGAAAACTCTCCTCTTTGATAAAGCTTATAGTTAGGGAGTGAGGAGTAGCAGTGAACGCCTAGACCGGCGGGGCAGGGTGTATAGCTGCAGACACAGCACCCCTGCTTCTCTCTGCTTCTCTGTACAGTCATCAGATTTACCTATCGTATAATCAATAATATAGTGCCTCTCCTAGTTATGCTGTTATAATTCTAGACTGCCGAGGAAGTTCCTTCTTATGACACGCTCTTTTCTTTTGTTTCCTTTTATGCACATCCTGTCCCAGAAGTGCTTGTTACTAACCTAGCTCTGGGGAGTTTACTCCCCGGAGTCCTTATGTTTCTTCTTCGCCCAGAACATCGCCTCGGATTAGGGCGACACCAAGACCTGTGTAGCTGTGGCTATGGACCTGCTACACCCTGCTACGCTCTGCGATTCCCTGCAATGCCCGGCTACGTCCTGCTGCGTCCACCGCGTCCACCCATGCTCTGCTGTGCCACGCTACATCCCGTACCGTCATAACCCCAACCGTCAGACACCGCCCACCAAGAGTCTGGGTCTGCCGAGGTTTATATATTACAGTCGCAATAGCCACTGCTAATGCTTGCTCTTGGGGGAACTATTGGAATTGTTGGGGCTTTATAGAGTGTGGTCTAGACCTACTCTATCTGTAAAGTGTCTCGAGATAACTCTTGTTATGATTTGATACTATAAATAAAATTGAATTGAATTGAATTGAAATTGAATTGAATTGAATATAATGGACCAAAACGGATAGTTTTATTAATATTTCGCCATGCTTGCAATTGCAGAATTGTGCACTGTCATGGATTACATAGTGTCTATTTTATACATCCTGCACTCTGCATGTTTTCCCTTTTGCTTATTGGACATTGCATGTTTTCCCTTCTTTGCAGCCTAATGTTTGCTACATATGCTTATTTTTTATTTTCTCTTACATACAACATTTTGAATGTATAAAAATGTTTTTTCACAACACAAAATTATGAAGTAAGACTGAGTAATCTTAAAGGGCAGTCAGGTAGCGGTTCCTTTTCTCAATCCCCACATGGATGTAATGCCACAAATAGAGTATTTGCAGCTTCCCCCGGTCCCAAACAAGCCAATCTGCATTTCCCGACCCACCCACACACACACACACACACACACACACACATACACACACACACACACACACACACACACACACACACACAAACAAGAGCATCCACAGCTTGGTCTACATCAGGCAGCGTTGGCACAGAGCCCTGAGACATCGGCACACATCACGGGCACAAAGGAGCGAAGAAAACCCAGACAAAATGAAAATTAAGACAAAACAAAAAAAGAAAATAAAGAGGCTACAATAAGAACACAGGAAGAAACAAAGCGCAGCGGATGGCGGGACGACAAAGAAATAAAGAAGGATGAAAGAAAGCGTACCTCGTTTCTGATCCTCAGCACACATGGAGAGCAGGAGGGATGTTGCTCTTGATTGCTACAGGGTCCACCTGTCTGTCTGTCTGTCTGTCTGTCTGTCTGTCCTTCTGCCAGCCTGGATCTTTGTGTGTATGTCTGTGTATGTGTCTGCCATCTGTACCTGTCTGTCTGATGTCTCATATTTTCTAATGTGCCTTTGTGTTATGCAGGGTCAGTGTCCTGGAGTTTTTCACATCTTAATCTGCAGTTTATTGTACTGTGTGTCTATCTGAACTGGTATCTGTCTGTCTAGATGTGTCGCTGTGTATCTGTCTCTATCTCTCACACACACACACACACACACACACACACACACACACACACACACACACACACACACACACACAGAGGAGCATAGACGGACAGACAACCATGTTAGGCTCAACAGCACAAAAACAGTCAGATGGGATAAGGGGAGCCCATGAAGTTTAGCGGCCATCTTAGAGGACACGCAGCAGTGCACAACAAGCCAGTGGCAGATGATACCTTTTGTTATGAAAGCTTAAGCGATGCCCGACTGTCCTAGCTAGCACCCCTCCATCTAAGGTTTGGACACAAGCCAAGTGGGCATCCGACACTGACCAGATTTCCTCTGTTCAATCCCAGCATGCCTTGGCACGACAACGAGTGACTGCAGTCACAACAGCAAAACAGAGAGGAGACAGGGAGGCTGGATCTCTGCCATGTCTTCCTTGTAGTCAGTTAATGAAGCAAGAAAAGCTTGGATACACATCAAGCATCAACTTTCTCACACGCACACACACACACACACACACACACACACACACACACACACACACACACACACACACACACACACACACACACACACACACACACACACACACACACACACACACACACACACAGCAGGCATATTGAACACATCTTTCATATTTACTTTTTAAATGTTTCCACTTCCTGCACAAACAAAAGCTCTAACAGGCGAACAGCCATTAAACCTGCTGGAAAAAACTGGACGTCTTTGTTTATGGTTAAGTCGTGTTTGTTCGATGTATCAATTTCAGTGCTTTTCTAGTTAAAGCAGGATCCCTGTGCAAAGAGGAAATAAGGAAAAGCCAAGAAATACATTTCTTGCATTCAGCGTGGGCATCCTTACCTGGCATATACAGTAAGTGATGAGTGGAGGGGAGGTGTTGTTGCATCCAATCTCTGGCCGACTGTCTGAGCTTTAGGGATGGGAAGCTAACATGGTGTCAGAAATAAAGGGTGGACAGAGGAGGAAGAGGAACTGGAGATCGAAGCCAAAGAAGAGCACAGAGATGGTGGTAAAAGCATGTTACTTCAGGGATCCTTCATTCCACACTTCATCTGTAATAACAAATTAATAATCATGAAATAGATGGCTCAAAAAATGCTTTTTTCCCCCATTAGGATTTACAAATGTTCAGTTAGCACTGCTACAGAAAGAGTAGTTATGGTAGTCTTTTTTTATATATTTCTGATCAAACATTAGTTGATTTGTTTATTCAGAGTAAGAAAAACAGAACTTTTCATATTCTGATGTGAAATAATATTAATACATAACCATCATATCATAACTCCGAAAAGACAAACAATAAGCAAGTGTTCTTAAACCCAGATCTTACTAAAATTAAGTTTTCATTTTTGCAATGTTAACAGTTGTCAGGACAACTTAATTTATGTAGAAATGAAATGGCCTTTCGTTTCCGGTTTGTGCTGTAGGATTTCATTAATTAGTGAAGTTACTGTGCTGTGTGATCCATGTGTAAATGCAAATTGTACCTCTCTCAATTTTAAGTGCACATATCATCCACTAATGTTACCCATAAATCATAAAATAAACCATAAATAAATGTTGTATTTTAAGACATTTCAATCTATAATAGGTTTATACATAAATACATTGTGTAGCAAAATGAAAAGGGCAAAACCAGATGTTTGTAATTAAGAAGAGGTGAGTGTGCACATGCCACCCCTCTGGCCTCACTAGCAGCTCTGTGAGGCAGAATGTCAGAATGCTAACATCTTATATTCCCTGCTATTTATCTTTTACATTTTAGTTGGTCTGGATTTTTTTTTCTCCCCCAATACACCCTGTGCTGTTATTTCTTTTGCAGTTTTATTGTGGCTTTAATAAAGTTGGTGGTAGGAGAAAAATGTTAATGTTCACTATCTTAGTTTAGGGCAGAGCAGGGACCCCTTACTACATATATTGTATAAAATAACGTTGCATATAAAACTTTATACATAGTTTTTTTTTTGCATAGAATACAAGGATATTAAAATAATCGTTGGCATGATTTTATGAATCAATGTTAAACATTCATGTGGCACAGTGAATCCTTAGGATGAACTGTATCTGTGGATGGCTACGTTTGTGACTGCCTAACCTATAGGCCATTAAGCCTATCCTCAGTGTTTTTCACAAATAGGCTGATTTATATTTTGCTAACAATATGTTGGTTTCATGTTAAGACATTTTAAATTTGGAAAAAAATATATTTTATTTTAATTTATAATTTGGTGCCCCCCCTGCAGTAACTCTGAGGACCACCTAGGGGTCCCGGACCCCCTGTTAATAATCTCTGGTCTAGGGTGTTAACATGCAAACATTTGCTAACTAGAGCCATAACAATAGCATGACTAAAACTACTGTCAGGTGACTACTCAGTTAAACATCCACTTCTGTTGCCCAATATAATGATGATCTCAAAGAACTGTTGATTTTTTTTTTTTTTTTTTTTTTTACTGTTGCTTGTTAACGTGTAACAGCAGCAGAAAGCATGTCATCTAGACAGAAAAAAACAAACACATTATGTGTAGATATTTCTTTTTTATTTCCTTCAAAACAGGAAAAAACTAAACTTTACTCTGGTACATATTTTATCCATCCAGCAGTTATTTTTAAATTAAACATTACAAAATAAAATACAACACAGAGGTTCAAATCATAAATATTCACAGTATGTTTCAAATTAATCATACACTCTTTTCAATAATCCTCTATATGCACTCCTGTGCTTCTGTGTTAGGCAAATCAAATTACTGACTGGCCTCTTGTCAAAATAAAAGATATCCTCCATGCAAGCTGTAACATCACAGGTTCAGTATATAAACCATAGTTGGTGGCAGTCCTGAGCAAGTTGAGAGCATGTGCAAATTCCTTGAACTCTAAATAATTCAAGAGGTCCTAGGTTTAACATTTGCTTTCATTCACATTCATTTTCTTATCTATAGTATAAAGTGCTTTTCCTTCACATTTTGTTCACTTTCAGTTTGGATGATGCATATTTGATATGACATATCTCAAGGTGATACAAAAAAGTATCCTGGCAAAACAAAATAAAGTTGAAAAAAATAAATAAATAAAATAAATCCAGGCACTTTTTGGACAGAGAAAGGAAAAACATCATTCAAGTAAATTTCATTTTCTTTTCTCTGAGAGTCAACATAACATAACTGAGCAGGGCTTAGCGTGGTCTTTCTACCTGTCTTCCACCTCTGCACTACTCTCCTCTTCCCCTCCATCTCTGCTTTTCTTTGACGTCTTCTTCTTGTGTTTGTGTTTCTTCAGCTCCCCTTCCTCCAGCAGCTCTGGGGAGGCTCGTCTCTTCTCCTTTTGGCGCTTTTGGTTCTTATTCTCTTTTCTCCCGCCGTCCCTGCTGTTCTCCTGGCTTGCTGATGAACTGACGCTGTTGCTGCGGCTGCTGGGCCTCTCCCCTTCCTCCAGCTCTCTCCCTCCCTCCCACTTGGTCTGTCCGTCCAATTCGTCGGCTCCATCCTTGCATCGACTACCTCCTTCTCTCTCAGACACCATCTCTTGACTTTCTCTCTCTCCTTTGCCTTTAATTGCCTTCCTTTGCTTCCACTCCTCCTTTTCAACCTTGCTCTCATTTCTGCTTCTGTTCTGCATGAACTCCTGACCAGGGCTGCTCATTCTGGGCTTACCCAGCTCTGCCCCGTCTCTCTCCTTACCCCGGCTGTGAGAGAGGGAAGGTGGGGAGTGGTGGCTCCCTGTAGGTCTGTAGTTCCCTGATGGATCTTGGCGATTGTGGCAGTAGTGGGGATGATCTTTGTCTTTAAATTTCGAATCCAGTGGCATGTCTCTGTATGATTTGTGCGTATTTTGACCAAGCAGTTCGGTAGCTCTGCTTATCGCGCTGCTTTCCCTGCTTCTGCCACCAGAGAATTTCCCGCCGGGACAGGATGAACTCTTGTTGCCGTCCGTGGCGCCCCCTCTCTGCCTGTCTCTCCTCTCTGTGTCGTGTGTCTGTGTCGAATAAGAGTAGGAGTGAGAAGAGGAGGGAGGATTCCTCTTTTGGGCAGAGGCAATGCTGCTGTGCCCTCTCTCTCTCTTTCTGTCTCTCCCATTCTCTTCCTCCCTTGCTCTCTCTTTTGACTTTTTGCTCTCTTTCTGCCTATCGCTCGGCCTCTCACTCTCCCTCCCTCTCTCTCTGTCCCTCTGTCTCTCCATCACCATCCTTTTCTCCCCGTCTCTGTCTGTGCACAAGGCGCTGTCAGTTCTATCTTTGCCACTAGAGGGAGCCACACTTCTCTGTGAACTGGACAAAATGGGGGTTTTCTCTCCCTCTCTCTCCCTGTCCCTACCTCTCTCCATCGCGCTGGCCTCCTCTCTCTCCGTTTCCACTGACCTCTCTCTCTTCTCTTCATTCTCTGTATCCCTGTTGGTGGTTGTATCTGTCGTCACGGACATGGCTGGTGAAGGCAGAAACATTGCAAGGGCATCTGTTTGAACTTTGATCACTCCTTCAACCCGCTCCTCTTCCTCAGACTCTTCCTTCTCCCATTTGGAGCGAGGGACCTAAGACGGAGAGGGAAAGCGTGAGTGGATATCATGCAATTTGTGTTGCTGCATGTATGTATGTGTGAGTTCAAAGTAATTGATTTTTTTTTCTTCCCCATAATGATGCGACTCCCCACCTTATTTTACAGTCTATACTCCCCACACATTTCAAATAATCCTGGCCCACAGGCTGTGCTCACAGACACACCTGTATGAGTTTGAGCTCGTCCTCTAGGTCTGCAGCTCTGTCCTGGGTGTACTCTTCCAGAGTTTTCAACCCTGCGTTCCCTTCCTGATGATCCTCGTAGCTGCTGTATTACACACACACACACACACACACACACACTTTAAATCACTACTCGTCTCTACATTAGAAAAAAAACTGATAAAGCAACACTTTCTGTGCTATTCTGACAGGAAATGATGTCCTGTTTGAAAACCCAACTCATTGTGTGTTTACGAAATGACAGTTGATTAACACGCTACTCCTATCCTTGGTTTACGGATGTGGATGAGTGTACTTGTGTACCTGTATACATACAAGAAAGTGAATGAAAGAAACTGAAGGTAAAGCAGATAATTCCAGTTATAATTCTTAAGATTTTCAAGAAATCAAACTATGTTTTGACCCAATTTACAGTCTGTTTTTCTTCAGCAATATCCATACAATGCATTTACATTCTGAATGTACCTCTCTATATATTCGTTTTCATTGTTAGTAGCAGAGTCTGACACTTTCCACTGTCTTTAAAAATGGTATTAGTGCTGTATTACTTTACTGCTACTCTCGCATTGCCAGACCTTTCTCCACAGCGCTGCGTAGGAGGGTCTGGCTAGTCCACACAGCATTCCGGGATGGGAGAAAAACATGCTCTGGTTTATTGGCATTTTTTTAAACCAATCACAATCGTCATGGGCGGCGCTAAGCACCGGACAGAGCCTCGTGGCCGCTGCAAAAATAGCCTCGGGAAGGAACTTGTTTTGGTGGAACGTGTGTACGTTCAAAAGTTGTTTTAGTCGTGCAACAGAAAACTCAGATTGGACAGATAGTCTAGCTAGCTGTCTGGATTTACCCTGCAGAGATCTGAGGAGCAGTTAACCATAGTCCTCATAGGGACATCCGGTGAAATTTCCGGCGGCAATGGAACAATCTTGGAATTGAAACGTCGTCGATATAGACTACTTTACTGCTAATACAAACTGAAAATGTCAAAATGCTGCTGGTTCACATAATAAGCATTTAAACTGGCAAAACACGGAGTAGCTTTAACTGTGAGGCAGTCACAGGAAATGCATTTTTTTTGCATCTTTTGACAGTGCATCCGTTTTAAATCTTGCACGGTGTAATGGGCCAAGAAGGAGCAGCCACAGCGAGCTGTAGGATTCTAACTTTGAAGAAAAAAGCAGAAACATTCTGACCTGCTATCGTGCACCGCGGCGTTTGGTGTGTCATGGTGGCTCTCGTTTCTGCCCCTTTGTGACTCGGACCTCATTGTGTTGTCGTCGTCGTCGTCTTCTTCGTCTTTCCTCATCCTCCACTTCACTCCCTTTATCAGCTCCTCCTTTGGCTTTGACTCCCACGGCGGGATTCCTCTGTTTTCCTGGCATGTGCTTTCTCCCTCTGCCCTCTCCTTCCAGGTACCTAAGAATAACTCTACCATCGCTTGTCCTTCCTTCCTCTCCTTTTCCTCCTCCACTCCTCTAAGGGGGCTGTGCCATAAGTCAAAGTCTTCCTTTTCTCTGTCCTCTTTCTTCTCCCCAACATCTTTTTTCTCTCCTGCAATTTTCTCCAACATCTCTCCTGTATCATCTCTGAAGGTAGCTTTCTCCCATTTCCGTCTTGCCTCTCCACCTGGTTTGATTTTTTCTTCAGACCAACCTTCCATGTCTCTGCTGGATTCATTCTTTTCATTCCTCATCTCCTCCTCTCCATTACCAGCCCTCTCGATTTCTTCCTTTGATTTTCTTGTGACGCTCTCTGAATAAGACACGTCCCGTTTTTCGGTTTTCCCGTCCTTCCTCGTTCCTTCCAGGTTTATGTTGATGCTTATCTTCTTCTGTGGTTTCACCTTTATCCCTCCCTCCCAGATTTCTCTCTCTGTCAGAGGACATGTTTTCCACTCCTTTTTCTTCTCCGTTTTTGGCTTTGTTCTCTCAAATGGATTCGGGGATTCGCTCTTGCGGGTTTTGGGGTCCTCTGCAACTCTAGTTTTCAGGCATTTGCTGCTTTGAGCCTTTACAGAACTTCTCCCAATGTCCTCTCCTTTTCTTTTTCTATTCTTCTCTGATCTTGAGTCATAATCTCTGCTGCCTCCAGGGTATCTGTATCTGTCTGGATCCACCCTGCTTGCCTCTTTACTGGGCCTTTCTTTGTGCCGTCTCCCCACATCGTGCCGGGAGTCTGAATGTTTGCCTCTTCTCCATCCTTTCTCGATTTCCAAATTCCTCTGCTCTCTGCTTCTTCTTTCACAGTCTTTATCCAAACGTTTATCTGGTTTCACTGGTTCTAAGGCATCGCTGGCAGTTGCTTGGTCCCGTGCTGGGGTGCCATCCTTGCAGGCATTTGGTCCAGTGTTGTGCCTCCTCTTGTTCTTTCTGCTGTCATCCGTTGAGTCCGCAGCATTAGGGGATGATGACTCCCCTCCTCGTCCTTCCTCATGTTTCTTCATGCTCTTCTGCTCACGTTTTAAGGCGCTGAGGTTCTCCAAATTCTTCGCCATCAGCTGCTTACCGTCCTCACTTCTTTCTTGCAGTTTCGCTTCCTTCCTGCCCTTTGTAAGTGTGATTGGCAGGTGGCTGGATTTCTCAGCGCACCTCTGCGGATATGTCGTCGGCGGAGCTCCGTTTTCGGATGGTGTAGAGCGTCCGCCGCTGGACGACCGAGAGGCAGGGGACCGGCTGTCGTTGGACGAATGCGACGGAGAGGAGCGACTGTCACTGGAGGACTGAGATGGCGTGGAGCAGCTGTCCCGTGAAGACTGAGATGGAGGGGAGCGGCTGTCACTGGATGACTGCGATGGAGGGGAGCAGCCGTCCATCCGCGCGGCGCGTCTACCTTGGAATCGGTCGCGTGAGCGGGAGTTAGGATGCGAGGGATTTCCGCTTCCTTCTCTGTCCCCCCACTGAGGAGGAGGAGGAAGATTGAGGAGGGGAAGAGGCAGCTGGAAGTGGCCGACATAGCTGCGGAAATATTTATCGTACCACTCTTTGTACTCCCTTTTCCACTGCAGGTAGCGCTCTCTGTCCAGGTCCAGGCTGCTACTTTGATTTGCGTGCTGAGCATACAGGTAACTTCCCACCGAGCCCCCCGCTTCCCTCTGGGAGCGTTCTCCTCGCCTCTTGGAGTTGTAGCTGCTCGAAGCGGATTTCTTATCGTGATGCCGACTATGGTGGCTGTTTTTGCGGTGACCTGATGGTGACTTGGACGTGGCACGGTAACCCACTCGAGGTGAAGATGACGAGGACGGCGTAGGGGAACGTTTGTAACCATAGCTATAGGAGTGGGAGGAATGAGAGCGGGTTTGGAGGTCTCTTTCGCGGGAGTAAGGAGATTGGGGCCTGGAAAAGAAAAAAGAAGAAAACATTTAGTCATGTCATATGTCGCACACATTTTAAGGCACCATTGCCACGTTGTGGTTTGAGTCGTCTCTATCTCATTTGCCATTTCACCTTGTCTATAAAAGAAAGGCATAATGGGTACAGTATAAAATACAGTACCGGACCTTTTTGAGCTTAAACAAAGCTTGCTGCATGCACTTTATGTCCCTTAAGTCCTGCAGGAACCACATTCATTCCATGTTTATTTCTACTCAAAGTCACATCGGATATTCTGTCCAATGGGAGAGAGAGTACTGACAAGTTGAACTGTAAAACGTTCCCAGTATGTATGTGAAGGGATCTGTATCAAGCTTGTTTGTTTAGGTTATGTGTGTTTTTTCCCCCAGAGATAGGACAGCACAATAAAAGGTAAGAATCATTGTATGAATCATTTTTGGTAAAAAAAAAAAAAATAGAATTAACACCAACAAAAAAACTGTAAAAAAAAATAAATAAATAAACAAATAAATAAAGAAGCACGAAATACCTTGATCTGCCTTGGGACCTGGACCGGGATCTGGATCTGCTCGAAGAACGAGAGTACGAGCGAGAAGACTTGGACTTGGAAGACTTTGAATAAGAACGAGAGGAGGAGCGTCTGTGGGAAGATCCTCGGTGAGGTGACCTGAGTAACAAAGATAGAGGAGGTAGCAAGTGAGGGGAGGTGTATATTTTCATATTTTATATATATATATAGTATATTGTCCTAATACTAGCATACCTCTGCAGCAGTTACTAAATCTGATTGGAACCAATATCCTATAAGTAATCTCCTTAAAAACTGAATCTGCAAGATTCAATAAGTCCACTTTAAAGTGTCTTTTGTTGCCTGGAGTTGAAGTAAAGACCATTTTCAAAAAGAATGAAACAACAATTAAACAAGGTATGTCATATTATTTAAGAGGTTTTCTAGGGCTGCAACTAACGATTATTTTCATAGTCGATTAATCTGTCGATTATTTTCTCGATTAATCCATTAGTTGTTTGATCTATAAAAATGTCAAAACATGGTGAAAAATGTGGATCAGTGTTTCCCAAAGCCTAAGAGGACGTCCTCAAATGTCTTGTTTTGTCCAAAACTCAAAGATATTCAGTTTACTGTCACAAAGGAGAGACGAAACTAGAAGATATTCACATTTAACAAGCTGGAATCAGAGAAATCTTATTTCTTTTAATAAAAAAATGACTCAAACGATTAATTGATTATCAAAATAGTTGGCGATTAATTTAATAGTTGACAACTAATCGATTCATTGATTCATCGTTGCACCTCTAATGTTTTCAGCAACTAAAAGATACCTTGTCCAGGTAATGACTGCTTGGGAACCTCACCTTTCCTTCTTCTTTTTCTGATGCCTGTACCACTCCTTGGGGATGAGGGCAGGGATGGAGGTAGAGGGGCACAGTGAAGGGATGGGGGCACCCTGGAGGTTTGGGAATGTCCAGACGGGTGCGGGGGGTGGGTATCCAGGGGGGTAACTGCTGAGAGGCTGATGAGCGGCGAGGAATGTGTGGAAATTGGGGGAGGGAAAGAGAGGAGGTGGAGGAGTTGCTGGATATGAAGAGGAGGAGGGAGGGGGCTGCTGGGTGTTAGACTCATTCCAGCCTCCAACAGGACAACCCGAGGAGGAAGAGGGGCTGTAGGGAAAAGAGGAAGGAAAAGGTTATGACATCGGTCTTGAAACAGTGGGCAGTAGGGCTACACGACACTGGAAAAAACTGACATTGCGATATTGTTTTCTTCATGCGATATATATTGCGATATGAAAAAAGACGTAAGATGACATAAATAGCATTATTTGGAAATAATAAATCATTCCTGACTAGGCTACTGGGGGGATTTTGTAGGGGAGTGCATCTACATAGAAAATAAAAATGAAAAAAAAAAAATTTCTTATGTGAACTATTCTTTGTTGAACTTTAATGCTTTCCAAACACCAAAGCAAGTAAGCGCTGTGACTACTCTTCTGAAGTGATTTTGGAGAGGGAAATTAGGTAGTTACATACACATGGTTGACTTACATGACAGCATTGTGTTCATGTAATCACCCACGGGAGAGCCTCACTTCCTCGTCGGACTAACGTTACGTTCACACACGTTGCCCACACGGCCACCTGTCTTAACGGGGAAGGGTCGGCCGCTAACAATCATGTAAAAGGAGAACGGTGAAAGTTGACTTTTCTATCAAGCAGCAAAGAAAGTTGTAGCGTTAACGTCGCGCGACCTGCGATGTGACTATCGCACATGCGCACAGCGCAATGTAGACGATGAAACACAATATCGTGCAGCCCTAGTGGGCAGAGTCAGAGTCGTTACAGACTCATACTTAAATAACCACGCTTCACTGACCTGTCCCACGACGCCGATGGCCCATAGGGTCTTGGGGCTGGACCTGTGGATTCAGGTAAAACATGTTTGCTTTTATTCATTAGCGATGCTACTGCAGTTCTCGACATTACAATCATTCAATAATGTGTTTGCGCAACAGTATAACGAATGGACAGAAAGAGAAACTGCTTCATAGTCACTCACCTGAGGAGGGCTGCTGTAGATTTACACTGACGGTCTGGGGCTGCTCTGCCACTGGAGTAGGGATAACCTGAGCAGACACAAACATCACAGATTTCATACCGAGAAACTTTGCTGCACAGATATAGGGCCCTATTTTAACAATCTAAGCGCACGGCGTGAAGCGCCTGGCGCAGGTGTATTTATGGCGTGTCCAAATCCACTTTTGCTAGTTTGACGGCGGAAAAAAGGGTCTGTGCGTTGGGTGCATGTTTCAAAAGGGTTGTACTTAGTGTCTTCATCAATTCATAGGTGTGTTTTGGGCGTAACATGCAATAAACCAATCAGAGTGTCAGCTCCCATTCCCTTTAAAAGCCAGGCACGTTTGTACTAGAGATGTTCCGATACCGATACCAGAATCGGTATCGGCTCCGATACTGCATAAAACGCTGGTATCGGGAAGTACTGGAGTTTATGCACCGATCCGATACCACGTAATAAAGCCCTAAAGAAAATCTACGTTAAAGTAGTTTATTTATGTTCTTTTATAACTGACTGTCAAACTGGATAATGAAAGAAAGTTCTGTGGCATTCATTGTTTGTGTTTGTTCATGTTTCACAAAGAGTTTAACCTGAGCCAGACCGACAACAAAGATAGAAATAATATCACATCCATACAGGGATAGTAGTATACACTTGTTAAAACATAATAAAATATATGACACACTGGTATCGGATCAGTACTTGGTATCGGCCGATACCCAAGTTCAGGTATCAGAATCGGTATCGGGAAGCAAAAAATGGTATCGGACCATTGCATTGCTATTATGATGGCGGATTTGCACCGTAATATTTTTATTTGTGTGTGTGTAACAAGCATAGTGTGCGCGCGCTGTGCACGAGCCTAGGCACATTTTACTAATGCGCTGTTAAAATAACAATGAAATGCTGCGCTATTGACTTTAGACCAGGTTTTTGTTGGTCAAATGCACGATCACTTCCCGCTGCCTCAAGATAGCAATACGCCAAGAATTCACCTGAACACACCTCTCTGTAAGACCAGCACACCCATGGGTGCAGGTGCATTTGCTATTTAAATGACGTGGGCGCTGGATGGGAAATTGACAACTGCGATGGTCTTAAACTAGCAAAGACACTTGCGTCGGGCTTTGCGCCGCGCTGCGCTGGGTGCAAGATAGGGCCTTTTGTGTGTTGGTGTCTGTATAGCCCCTCACCATTGGTTTCAGCTGCGATGGAGCATCAGTGGGTTCTTCCGGTGAAACCGGCACAGACGGGGCGGCAGCAGCCGCTGAGTCATCGTGTGTCTTTTCTTCAGCCTCTCTGAATAAACGGCAGATACATCACAATACCACATGAGCGCAACATCAGGGTGAATGTTTACACGGTCATCAATCTCAAATCCATAGTGCCATGATTTGATTGCACCAAATGTTCTGTGGGTACAGAAGGCTGTTCTAAATGTTTTAACATTAACACTACAAATGTTTATTTCATGCTACACGCCATAACACAGTTATTTCAAGTTTCCTTCTTAATGGCACTCCTGTGAGGAACCCTATACCACATTCAGAACACCATGTCACACTTAAAACTGTTCCTACTACTCTCTACAGTTGGCAAACAACTAAACTGCACATCACAGCCAACATCTGGTAAGGAGTGGGACAAACAACACAGCTGACCAATCATTTGATGCCCGTCTGACCAAATCAGCATACATAAGAGGTTAACAGCTAGGCTGTGCCATCGGCTATACCAACCGATTATTATTATTATTATTATTATATTATACCAACTATTACAGAGAAAGTTAGAATCGACACAAAGTTGTGTTCTTAACTTTGCTGCCACACAGCTAATTGGGCAGCTCCAGACACAGCCGGAGTGTCAGCCCGTTACACCTGTGATCACCTATACTGCATTTTAAGAAGGCAGAATTGACAATATATTTGTATATATATATATATTTACATATTGTTCCGTTTCTGTTGTCAGACAACGTATATCGAGTATGACATACTGACTTATTCATGGCTCTCAAAGACTACATGTTAACCAGAAGTCATTCCCTGCAGTAATAAAAAAAATATTTTCTCTTTTTAATCACATGAGTGAACTCCAGGCGAACTCTCTGCTCCTCACCACAGGGCTTCAGGTGCTGCTAGCAAATCACTCCGCCCAAGTAGCAGAAGTAGCAGTGCTTCGCCTTTCTGAGAATATAGTTCCCAGTATGTATACGGTTCGAAGATGGCTGTGTCTCATGTGACCTTGTTATTTGTACACCCTGTGACTATACAAATCACAACATGTAAATAGGAAAATGTTGGTGTTATTTTGTCACTTATTGGGAGCAGTAGGCTAGATGGAGCCGGTTACCTCCAGGATCTGTGCTAGGCTTAGCTAGCGTTGGTGGCGTCAGACAGAGTTACAACACGCACAGAGATGAGAAGGGTATGTATCGACTTGTCTAACTCTGGGGGTTACGGTGAATAAGCTAAAGTCCCAATAAGTCGGCGTGTTCCTTTAAGATTTACACACTCTTGAGGCTGTTTTGGAAAAGCTCTGTTTTGGGGCAAGCAAAACGCTATTTTGGTCCCTGGACGTTGGACTGAGAGAATGGCTTTATAAATGTAATGGCGCTTTTCCATTACATGGTACCAGCTTGACTCGCCTCGACTCTACTCGCCTTTTTTGGTTTTCCATTACGAAAAAAATTACCTGGAACCTGCTAACAGGTACTTTTTTTAGTACCTCCTCAGTCGAGGTTCCAAGCGAGCTGAGGCGAGCCGAAAAGGTGACATGAAAGCGACAGACGGGGGTGTCCTGAACAAACCCGCTATTTTTAAACAGTTTAGCCAGCTGTTTTTTTTTGCTGCCTCCAGCTTAAATTTGAAACAAAATGTGTCTTCTCACAACACACATCTTCGACGTTCTGTGTGTGTGTCGCGTTAGGTCACAGTAGTTTACTGCAGCGCCGCTTGTTTACAGTTCTGCGGAGGCTCCGGCAGAGTTTTCGCCGTAGCCTAACTACACACACACATGGCCGGCTCCACGCACACACCAGCGCACAAGTATAAACATCAGGCCACTTTTACATAGGCTACACAGGCTACGGAGAAAGCTCTGCGTGGAGCCTCCACAGAACTGTAAAACAAACTCAAGTGGCCTGATGTTTATACTTGTGCGCTGGTGTGTGCATCGATACGGCATAACGACCAGCCACGCTGAGACGGTACTAAAAACTGCAATGGAAAACGGACGCATAGTGTGTCGAGTCGAGTCGAGGCGAGTAGAGTCGAGTCGAGGCGAGTCGAGCAGGTACCATGTAAAAAACGCCATAACAGGCTTAGTGTGGACATACTCCAGTCTAATTTGCAGTAGCTGAAAGCAGGGCGAGGCCGGTGTCATTATCTTTACCTCCATCACATCTACAGTGGCTGACAGTCCCATTTGCTATATGAGCAAAATCACGCTTTCACTTTCTGTTCCCAATACAAATTAAACACACACACAAAAAATACACATTCCATCTGTAATAATTTGTTTAAATTTAAAAAGTGCAGTCTATAAAAACCATTTGAATCACTTTGCCCAGCAGGGGGTGCTCATTTAGTAAACTAGTCTTTGGTTGTTCTCTTTGATTATGTAAACTGGAGGAAACTGTGCTGAATGGATAACCCTAACATCAAAGCATCTGAAATTAATTATTTTTTATTCTACACCATAGAGGGGTAAAAGTATGGGTAAGATAAGGCCATTTGCTGTCTTTGTAATGTGCAACTGCCTCAAAATTGTAACCATCAAGATATCATTCCTGGGTGATTTTTGCAACACGCATGGTAGCAAACTCTTGAGCATCTGCTTTGTCAGAAACAGAAGAGGACTACAACTTCAGTATTAAAACTTTAAGGTACCACATCAATACATCTAAGGAGTCACAAGTTAGCTTGTTAAGCAGGGGGAGGCAGCAGAGCACCACAAAGTAATTGTACTGCTGTGTGAGTATGTTTATGTGTGTAGGTACTTGTCAGGTATCTCCAGGTGGCTTTGCGCAGGCTGGAGGGAAGTGCTTGGCGTGTTGGGAGCAGAGGCGGGGCCTGTAGCTGTGGGCGGAGCCCCACACACCTGAGACGATAGGGGTGTGTCTGCAGCCTGTGGGCGGAGAGGGTCCTAAAGAAGGGACACAACAAGAGAACAAAGCAGGGATCAGAATATGGTAGAGCAAGCAAGACAAAAAGTAAATTATTTTTGGGAAAACAGAGCTGAGATATAATAATTAACAATTCCAAAGAATATCTACACATGACAAAATAAATGACAATACATTATTATAATACATTTCTTGTTTCTTGTTGCTAGTTTTAATATAGAGAATGCTGTTTAAAACTTGCAATATAATGTCCTTTCTAACACGTTTTTCGGAAGATAACTATCACTCTGAGACCAGACATAACATCTGATTGTGAAAAGACAACAGTAATTATTCTCTTTGCTCCTGAGTCATGCAGGTACAGTGCTACTCTTATTTCTGCCTCCCCATATGAGACGTCATTATGAGGTTCACCTGCTGGCTGTGGGTTGGCAGGTGAGGCTTCTGAGGTTGGCTCAGCACAGTGAGAGGGGGCGGGGTGGGGACAGGGCTCGGTGTCGGGGTTGGATTTTGGGATTGGGAGGTACCACACCCTTTTCTCAGACTTTTAGCGAAGCCTCGCTCTTTCTTAAAATTGTCCACAGCCTGTGTTAGGAGAAACAGACAGACAAAATCACGTCGGAATATTTCTTTATCGGGGTTAAATACTATGAAAAGCTTCTGGTCTGACATTTAAGGATGAAACAAAGAGATACAGTAATACACAAAACCCACCTTCAAAAACCATTTACTTAATTCTCTCCATTCCCCTCTAACTCTAACATTAACCAGTCCCTCCAGAAAAACGCGATTATGCGATCGCATAATTCAATGCATAATCAGCCAAAGTCCGCATATTTATGCAGGGGCCGCATTTTTTCAAATACGCCGCACTTTTGCCGCATAAATTGCCGATTTCCGCGCAAAATATGCGGGGCTTGCATGATTTCATAATCCCCGCATTTTCGTTGCAAAAAAGTCACATATATCTTAGCAGAAAGTTGAAAAATGTTGCGTTTACTTCACACAAGAGCAGCCATTTTCCCCTGTTGCCATGGGAACATTATGAAGTGACGTAATTACGCGACGTGAACGTCATCAAAAAGCTGCAAACCCCGCGATGAAGCCATGATGAAACCGCAGTTTTTGCAAGTTCGTGCAATTTCATTGCATAAAATTGCATAAATATCCCGCATATTCCATCGCATTTTTTAAGAAAATGTGCCGCATAATCAAGGATTGTTGCCCGCAACAATCACAAAATCACAATCTGCAAGGACTGCTTAATGCATATTTTCATCTGTCAAATCACCTGTCGGAGAAATTTATTGGCTATCAGGGTATCAGGTGAGACATCTGATTGGCTGCAAGTGGGGCAGACGTGTTCCTCTGAATCCAGTAGGGCAGTGCGAATACCTGAGCAAGAGATAAAGACGGTTGAGATGTAAATATGGAGACTCAGACTGAAGAACGACCACAGCATGCACATTTAACACGTTTTGCTGGACACAGGAAATCAGGATAAGAATGACTTATTATTTAAAGCACAGCAAGTGTACATACAGTATGTGTG
Organism: Sander lucioperca; assembly: GCF_008315115.2. Lineage (NCBI taxonomy): Eukaryota > Metazoa > Chordata > Actinopteri > Perciformes > Percidae > Sander > Sander lucioperca. The sequence goes on along the minus strand of NC_050193.1, from coordinate 15,260,670 downwards.
TGTGTGTGTGTGTGTGTGTGTGTGTGTGTGTGTGTGTGTGTGTGTGTGTGTGTAGCAGACACTCACAGTCATCACAGTAGCTGTTTCCACAGCAGGGTATGACCACAGCGTCACTCAGCAGGTCATGGCAGATCAGACAGTGGAGTTCCTCAGGTACAGGATCCTCCTCGCCTTCTGACTTAGTCTCCTCCTGTGGACCGAATGGAGGCCTCTCCTTCTTGCCAATAGCGTATGCCTCACTGCGGACACATAATGGCACACACACTGCGCGTTGGCTTTTTAGGTGTTTAAAAGATGCCTTGAACCAGAGTGACTTTTAAAGTGTAAGTTTGAAAGAAGGTTGGTGTTGGAATTGAACTTTTGACATTTCATATGTCTTTCATCTTCATCTTGCTAATTGTGCCTATGACTATTCCGTTATCCAGGCCATAGGATATCTACAAGGATTTCGCTGCTCATCCAAGAGGCAAAAGGTGGGAATCCTGGTCACATTCACATGCGTGATGTGCTCAGGTGATGAAGCAGCAAATCCAGTTGCCTTTGACTTGACTTGGTAATTACTATTTTGTGCCTCAGATATGACACATTGTAAATAAACCATTTACAGTAATAATTTAGGGATTAAGTTTAGGATGAGTGCGATCATTAAAATTCAAGTGACGAAACAGTTAAAAGGACAGAGGGTATTGTGGAATGGGGCCATTCCTAGTGGTTTTGGTGATGTCAGTACTTTCAGGTGTGAACTATGAAAAGCTCTGCTAAGTTTGTCATGCCAACCTTTTGGAGTTGCTAAAAAAAAATAAAAATAATTTTAAAAAAAAACTCTCTTGAACGAGCCACTCTGAAAAAAGCATGTAAATAGTTTGCACACTTTGAGTGAACTTTAAAAAGGTACTGGTAGGTGGAATTTGTAACCTCTGGACAGAGCCAGACTAGCTGTTCCCCGCTGTTTCCAGTCCTTATGCCATTTCCCAAAATGTCAAACCATTCCTTTAAAACAAAAGACACACAAACATTGACTCTTTTGTCTCACGCGTCTATGGTAGGAATCGCGTAGCGTCCAGAGTTGGTCAGCATTGCTCCCTTTATGTTTGGATCGTCCACCTCTACCATGAAGGAACGAGGGATGCCTGTGCTTTTCTTTATTTTCAGAGGGGCCTCTGAGGTTTTATCCTGTTGTCAAACACACACACACACACACACACACACACACACACAGACACACACACACACACACACAACCGAAGTTTAAAATAATAATATATAAATAATTAAAATAAGTACTAGATAGCAAAACATGTAAAGACACACACCAATCAAATCATTTTCTTGGTATCTTTGTACTAGATTGCAACAGAAACTGTCTCCCTTCAGAGATACCACATGTTCTGTCCTTACCCCGCTGGTGGGACAGTTCCTGATGTGGTGTCCAGTATTTCCACAGCGATAACAGGTGTAGTTTGCAGGAAGTACAGTACCAAACTTCTTGTTGTAACTAGAGCGAGAAAGAGACAGAAAATGAGATAGGGATAGATGTAGAAAGAAATTGAGAGAAAAGCAGGTAGATTGAAAAAAGAATACATAATGTACAAAATACAGGAAGAGGAACAGAATTAAGGGGGGAAAAAAAAGTAGGAATATGGAGCGTGGGATGGAGATGGAGTGTAATGGAGTAATAAAGTAATGGAAGCTGAGCGACAAAGTGACACATTGAGATACAGAATTTAAGAAAAGCAAGTGGAGAAAAATACTAAGGAGACATGAATAGGGATGAGATTTGAAATGATTAGAGAAGTGACTCACTTCATGGAGTCGTAGGTCGACTGATTCATCATAACTTTAATCTTATCCTCTTCTGACGCATCTGCATCAGCCAGGTTCTGCATCTGCGCACGCGCGCACACACACACACACACACACACACACACACACACACACACACAAAGATGTCAGGTCAAACAGGAGGAGCAGTGTTCAATTATAACTGACTCACATGATCCAGCATAAATATGTACAAAAAAACAAATCTATATATATATATATGAGAGAGAGAGTGTACCTTGGAGAAAAAGGGTACGGCTCTGGAAGAATTCTGGTCATCCATCTGTTAGAATTAAACACAATCAGTTTCACTGATGAAGCGATGAGAGCCTCCAGGTTACATGTCTTGGGAAAGGATTGAGAGCTCTATGTTTATGTATATATATATATATATATATTGGGAAAGAGACACTAAACAAGGCCTGCTAATCTTTATGCTTTACCTCCGGCCCCATTAGTAATTTCCTACGTTACCTGCTGTATGTCATATCTCTTCACTTTACTAACCATTTGAGCTGAGATCAAATTGACACCAGCATCCAGGAAGGATTTTGATAGAGTGGACAATTACACGTCTGCTCTCATCCCAGGATTACTACCTCAGCCCCTCCTGCCACCTCTCATCCCTCTAAACTTGCTACCCTAAAAATAAGGAAGACAACAACACAATGCTGCCTCAGATTTTACACCTGTGAGGCCAGCATTTAGTTGGATAAGAAACATCTTTGCTCTCATCACCTAAAGTCTACCTCGGTGCCTCCTTTCACCTCAATTCTTTCTTGTTTCTCTGCACTTGTTCTTGGTTCGTTCATACACTGTGCTGGAATAGATAAGTGAAACCACGGCTCTATGGACGGCAATGTCGGTCCGTCGGGCCACAAGTATTGGATTATGAATTGACATTAAATATTGTACAAACTTTTGTGGTTCCCAGAAGATGAATCCTAATCACTTTGTTGATCCCATGACTTTTCATCTAGCTTCACCCTCAGGTCAAAATTTTAATTTTTTTCCAATACCTGCAAAACTAGTTACACTCCAATCAGCCTCAGTAGTGTTTAGTGCTAATTACCATGGTTTAGCATGCTACCAGGCTACACTAACATAGTGAACATGATCAACATTACACCTGCTAAACATCAGCATGTTAGCATGCTGACATTGTAAACATGTTAGCATGCTGACATTAGCATTTAGCTCAAAGCACCACGGCGAGTCTTTTTTTTAAAACAAAAAAATTCACAAATTACAGCACATACAGGACAGTAGGGGTATTGTGATTACCGATCTTTATATTCACTCAATAAATGCATTACTAACTAAATAAGATTTGAAAAACCTTATGAAAAGCCAAATATTCACACACCAACACATTCATAAATCAGAAACATAATATACTTTAAAAGTCAAAGCTGCCATTTAAATTATTATTTCATTTAAAATCCAATATGCTGTAGTACAGACTGACTGCACTATATTATATTGTTTATGGCAATATGACATCAGCCTGGCTTTATTGAAGCTCAACCAAATCTAATAAAAGAAGCTACCAAGTTGCGTTATAGGAAAAGTAGGATTGTTGGAGTGTTTTTAAAGCTTGACCCATCCCAGTAGACTTAAAGTTGATTTGAACTATTCTTTATAAAATGTCTTTTTTTGATTCTCTCAACTTTGGGAAAGTGCAATACTAAATCGTTGGAGTAACAACTTAAGTTTAATATGATATGATTCCAGAATATGTACCATTTCTTTTTGTTGAATTTGTCTTTTCTGCAAAGGAAAAATGTGGACACAAGATTTTAACGAAAATTTTGAAATGTCCGACGTCTTTAAAATGTGTTATCTGAGGTGGCATATCGACTGTGTGCATTAAGCATCATTCTCTCCAGTGAAATCAAACACATAAACAATACATAAGACGGCTTCATACAAATGACTTTATTGGCAGAAAAACACAAAAGAAAAGGTTTGTGTAATCCAACAGACTCAAAGTACTAAGAAGAGTGGCAGACACTTCTCCTACTGTGAAACCAGAGAGAAAATCAGGTCAGGTCACACTACATCAAATAAGAGCTTTTGAGATGTGTTTGACTTAGTTTACAGGATCATAAACAGAACTAACACTGCAAGAATCGGACATAAAAAACAACGGTGCACCACCTGGTTTCTGATTGGGTTTAAGAGAGCCATTGTTTGTGTGCTCCTACTTTAAAGCTCAAACACTGTACATCCAAAATTTAATTATAAACCCTTTTTCACTCTATAGTAAGGGTAGGGTACAATTTGTATTTCAAAAAGTCAAAATGCTTCCAAGAATTTAATTTATTTACAAGGATCTGTAGGTTTTTTTTTATTGTGTGGCCATTTTAGGCCTTTATTTGATAGGACAGCTGAAGTCATGAAAGGGGAGAGAGAGGGGGAATGACATGCAGCAAAGGGCCGCAGGTCGGAGTCGAACATGCGGCCACTGCGTCAAGGCGTAAACCTCTATATGGGCGCGTGCTCTACCAGGTGAACTACCCAGGCGCCCGATTTGAAGAGTTTTGTGGCGCTAAGGATGCATTTCCCCAGCATCGGTTCACTTTGCCAGAGTACTCTGTAGATTTCGATGGTCTGGAGAGTAAATTATTCATTTTGACACATTTGATTCTATTGTGGATGATGGATGCCAATTCTATCTGGGGACTGAATGAAATCCAAAATTTAAAATTGCCTTTATGTAACTTAAAGACTTATACCAGCACAAGCAACGCAGCAATCCAAAGAGGCTACTAATGTATACACCTCCAAATGTTAGAATATGTCTGAAAGCAAGTGAGCAAGTGCTACAGCAGCTCAGGAAGAATAGACGACTGGGCAATGACAATGTCTGTTGCTCATAAAACAACAGTTGGGTTTATCAGCTGTGAGTAGCTGGCCCGCATGATAACGTTTGACCCACCCGAGTAGCTCCCACCACAGATACCGATAGTTTGGAAAATGACCACAGATAGACACTGAATGATCTTCTGGTGACACAGCAGCTTGTTAAATTAACAGCTAAGAGCCTTTATTAGAGAGAATATATACAAATATATTTTCCCTTAGGGTTAATAATACAGCACTGGATTAATTGTAAACTTCTGTTTTCTTTCTTGTACATGATCTAACTGCAATGCTACTGTTAAATAGGCCTGTACCCGACTGTAATTTGGTCAGTCGAATAGGATTTGGCTGCTCAATACGAATATTCTGTCCTTTTTTCCTTCAGGTATTCAGTGTCAAGCAATGTTTTATTGAATGAAGCCAAATAAACATTTATTAACTACCATATTGACAATGGCTGTACATAACACTACAGCTTCACTTCTTATTTTTTTACACTTCACAATAGCCACATTAAGACAATTACAAAGCCTATTATCACTTTAAAGGAACACGCCGACTTATTGGTACTTAAGCTTATTCACCGTATCCCCCAGAGTTAGATAAGTCCATACATACCCTTCTCATCTCCGTGCGTGTCGTAACTCTGATGCACCCACCGCTAGCCTAGCTTAGCACAGATCCTGGAGGTAACCGGTTCCATCTAGCCTACTGCTCCCAATAAGTGACAAAATAACGCTAACATTTTCCTATTTACATGTTGTGACTTGTATAGTCACAGGGTGTACAAATAACAAGGTCACATGAAACACAGCTATATTCAAACCGTATACATGCTGGGAACTATATTCTCAGAAGGTGAAGCACTGCTACTTCTCACTACTAGGCGGAGTGATTTGCTAGCAGCACCTGAAGCCCTGTGGTGAGGAGCAGAGAGTTTGCCTGGAGTTCGCTCAGAGCTGGAGTAATATCACTCCGCCCAAGTAGCAGTGCTTCGCCTTCTGAGAATATAGTTCCCAGTTTGTATACGGTTAGAGTTACAACACGCACGGAGATGAGAAGGGTATGTATGGACTTATCTAACTCTGGGGGATACAGTGAATAAGCTAAAGTCCCAAAAAGTCGGCGTGTTCCTTTAAGAATACCGTATGTCCAATGTTGAAGGACTTATGTCTCAGCAGGATTTGGAAAAACTTCTCCCTCAAAGAATTGCTTTCAAAATACTTCAGTTGGTTTAAAGCACTGAACGGTTTGGGGCCAAAATACATTTCTGATCTGCTGATACATTATGAACCACCCAGACCTTTCAGATTGTCTGGGACACGTCTGCTCTCTGTCCCCAGAGTCCGAAATAAACAGGGAGAAGCAGTGTTCAGTTTATGCTCCACATATCTGGAACAAACACCCAGAAAACTGCAGGTCCGCCGCAATTCTTTTAAATCAATTATTTATTAAATCAATTTATTTTTGATGCTGCCTTTCTTGAAATAAGTGTTCATTTATACACTGCACTGTAACTTTTATTCTCATATTTGATCGGTTTTTATATTTTTCATTGTTTTTAACTGCTCTTTAATGTTTCATGTAAAGCATTTGAATTGCCCTGTTGCTGAAATGTGCTATACAAATAAAGCGGCCTTGCTTTGCCTTCACAATAAAAGCCCAACTTAAATTCGCTCAGAGCATTTTGCTAAGAGGAAACTCAATAAAATAGCTTACACGACGCTAATTTTTTTTGCCGACACTACATATCAAACAAAAGCCAGAGACTACATTGTATTAAGTTGCTGTGAGCTGTAAATTTACCACTTCTAAGCAGAAGATAATGTTATCTCGGAGCCTGACCCGGCAAGGCTTCTCTTCCTCCGGGCCGCTGCCTCCGTCTCACTCAGACTCACCCTGGGTCCGGTTCCGCAGTTGGTAAGGTAAAGGTACTTTATTGTCACATAACACATGTAGCGAAATTCATTCTCTGCATTTAACCCATCCCTCAAGGGAGCAGTGGGAAGCCATTTACAGCACCCGGGGACCAACTCCAGATCTGAGCCAGTGCCTTGATCAAGGGCACTGACTGGAGAACCTAGTACATTACATAATACATTTTGATGGTGGGGGAACCCAGAACCTTCTTGCTGTGAGGCCACAGTGCTAACCATAGGGCCACCATGCTGCCTGTACCATGGATGTATAATAATAACGGCCTGTACCCGTTGCTGACATTTTCATTGAGCGAATGGGCCGACTTGATGTAGTGGAAGGCTTTCACCCCGGAGAGCAGCGTGAACGCGAGGAGTGCTCACTCTGACTGGCAAAACGCTTACAAATAACGACTGCTCGGCTTGAAGAATCTCAGTCGACTGAGGGCTCCCCGGCTGATGATTCGAATATTTGACTTTCAGGGGGCAGCTCTACTTTTTAATAACTATTGTTATTTTCATTGTAAAATATGATTTTATCTCAGAGCAGCAACTCCCTGTAAATCAAATCCTGAGAAGCGCACTACTTCCTCTTTGCAACAGGAACTTAAACTGCAGTACAGGAAATTAGAGGCTTTCAGTGATCTACATTGTGGTTTCATTTCACACCGAAGCACACACTCAATGTATGTTCAAAGAGAGATATTAGGACACGCTAACAACGTGTGTGTTTAGTGGAGCTGCAGGAGTTTGGTTACGTACTGCTTTGTAGGCTCCGAAGGCGTGGTGCTGGACATCTGATCGCTCACTGAAACACAAAAATAAAATCATTTTTAGGCCAGTCGTCCATGACGATTTAACACCCTGGAAACAAAGATTAGGAATGAATATAAATATCATTAATAAAAACCACCCTTGTTGCAGTTTAAAACGTTTTTAAAAGTAGTCAGTGGGAGGAATGGTTCTTGGCTCACCAGCCGACTGGAACGCCACTGGAGGATTTTTGGGCAACTGTGTTCCCCTAAAGGCCGTTTTATGGTTCTGCGTCAACTCCACGGCGTACCTACGGCGTCGCTCCTACGGCGTCGCTCCTACGGCGTCGCTCCTACGGCGTTGTAACCCTTTCGGAGTTCTGCGTCGGGGTTGAACGGGTTTCTTTGCATCGCGGTGCATTTCACCGCCAGAACGCTAGGGGGTGTGTGGTTTCCGGAGGGTCAATCGCGAATCTCTGCCATTTCCGCGAGCGAAAGAGAGAGAGCCAGTTTGTGTTATGTTAGCAAGCAAACTTTAGCACAACTGCCCACAAAGTACTGCTTGCTGGCGAAGTGCTAATTTCAAAACGTTACTGACATATAGACCCTTTACAAACGGATAACCCCGTCATTGTAACCAAAATATGTCTGAGTTTATCTGCGAAGCTTATGTCAGTGAACTAGCATGTTGCTACTCCCCACACTAGGCTGCTTGAAACACCGACTATCAACACACAGGACCAGTTGACCAATCACAGTCCTTGCGGTCTGCGTTGCCTCGACGCAAAGTTACACATTTTTGGAGGTGCACGTCGAGCTACGGCGGAGGGCTCGGAGGGGGGGGTCGCGTCGACGCAGAGGGGATTGGACGCAGAACCATAAAACGGCCTTTAGTCTGGCCTTGTCTATTATCACTTCAGGTGGTGATTTCCTACATTACCCAGAATGCCCCTACAGAAGATATGAACTAATTTTGTTTAGCCGTGACTTGAGTAAGTGTGTATGTCACAGAGTAAAGTCAGTTTGATAACAGATATTCTTAAGCTTTCTTATTTCTCTTATTGTAAAGCTAACATGTTAAAGCACAACATTAAAGCTGTTTATTTCCCTGTCCAGCATGCAGTTTAGATGGAAAACATGATATTACTTTGGCTGAAGAAACTTATAGTGTATGTCTGTTTTGGTTCTCTATTCTCTGCTCAGTGTTGATGACAAAGTATGACTCCAGGAAGAAACCCTCACTCTTTAGTTCTGAAGGACTGACACTCAAACCGGTTGGTGTGTCATCCTGCCTCATTGCAGCATCAAAACCTCAACATTAGGCTTGGTTAACTGCAATAAGACAAACACTCCACCCTAAAAAACTGGCCCATACATGCCAATTATAATCACTCACAACTGTTTTTTCTGTTTACAGTTACAAGATGTACACGTAGTTGAATTTAAGTTGTTTAAATGTAAAAGTCTTTAAAATGACTCAAAGTTAAGGCTTACTTGGAAGCCCTTTGAAGCCGAGTGACTGTCAGTGTGCGCGTGCAGGTGGAGAATTGATTTGCTGCATTTAATCTTGCGGCCAGCGTTGCACCACTCTTTAGCCCTAATTCCCCTCCACCCGTCTGGCATGGTGCTGACAGGGCTAATCACATGACCGCCAGTCTGTTCCAGTGAGGTCCTTTCCTGCTTTCCATGCATAAAACACATGCCACTACTGGCTGTCCTGTCTAAGCCTGACTAATATCTGGGTAATCCCTGTGAGCGTCACCATGGAGTTACAGTCCTTCACTTTTCCTGTGAGCATATATTATCATGGAAGTGTTACACAAAAAAACCCTCGTTAATCAACTGTCGACCATCAAGTGAAAGATTCAGGCCTCTGCATTGATTTATCATTCAGCATTGTTTTCTTCTCCTTTGTGATCCTCTACCTGCAAACACACGCTGCTGATCAAAACCATCCCAATTAGCAAAAACAAGAAGGACCCATCCTATAAGGTGTTTACATGCATTCTACTTTTTAAACTGCTAACACCTTAGGATCTACATTTAATGTCAAGTTTGTAATGCCGGCCTTTAAAAGCAATATGTACATTTTAGACAATAATTTAGAATAATTTCCTTATTTATAAATGTTACTATTACTAACTAAGGGCCCTTTCACCCCTACCTCATTTGATCTGGACTTTCTGACTTTCTGGTATAATCTGAACCAAAATAATAGGTGGGAAACCCCCCGGGGATCTTGGTCCGGACCAAATAGCCGAACCTTGGTCCAACACGGAAAAGGCGGTCTCGGCCCGGGAAAATTTTTGGATGGTTCGGAATTTCGAAAAAAAAAAAAAAAAAAGGAAAATAAAGCAAAGCAAAAGGAGCCGCGGTAGCACACGGTGAGAGGAGGAGATCAAATGTTTAACTGACATTTGGTCTGGCGACTTTATTAAGAGTCAGCTGGAAAAAATACTCACAAAAGGCATTTTTTTAATTTTTTGAGAGGATGAGAGAGAGGATACAAGAGGACGAGAGAGCCTGTCTACAAATTGTCTGGTATTGGGAGACACAGCTCACGTAGGTGATGATGACAAGACGTATGTCATGTAGAGCCCGACCGATATATCATATTTTATAACACATTTTATACATTTTATTTATCAGAACTTTAATATATTTTGATGTTCCTCTGTTCTGTATGTGACAATAAAACAAACTATTAACTAAACTGCATTATCATATTATTTTAGTGAGGACTCATAAATAACTACAAATAACTAATGTTAGGGAAATCTGTTTGTATTTCGTTACGCGTTTCTGGATTTTAAAGAAAAATATATATCGGCCGATATATCGGAATATTGGATTTTTAAATCACCAAATATTTGTATTGATATCGGCCTTATAAATCCTTTATCGGTCGGGCTCTAATGTCATGTATAGGTCTCTAGTGCGCTCACATAATTGCAATGTGAAATCACAACATACCGAATCAAATGTATACAACGTAACAAAAACAAGACCCTTGATTCAGACCTTGAGGTGTGAAAAGGCCGTAGACTTGTAGGTCCCATGTGGTAGCAGTGTTTAGCATTTGCAGTGGGCAGGGATATCGACACTAGTAACAGTGCAGGAATTCAGCTACAGCATACGTGCCAAACCAAAAAACACACTTACACGTTGCGGGTCTTGCTGCTGCTGGATTTTCCTCCAATGATTGGGATTCTCCTGACGATGACGGAGGAGCCTTTGGGGATTGAACTGTCATCATCTGTGTACTCTGAGAGGGAGAGATGAAGAAAGTGTGTGAGATCAGCTCACGCTAAATCATTTTTGTGCTGTAAATATTTAACATAAGAAGATCTCCCTTCTTCAATGTTATTAAGAAATCATGCAGTTAATGTGAGAATGACTCTTTGGTACAGTCATACAACGCACAACTAGTCTGGGACTGTAACAAGAACGATTTGATTTAAAATCTTGGCTTGATAAATCTACGACTGCAACTCATGATTACTTTCATTATCGATTGATCTGCTGATGCAGAACAAGAAAAACCTAATATTAACTATACAGCCTGGGAAACTCTGTCAACACTGTAGGTTTGAATTGTGATTCAAACGATTCAAAGTTGTAGAAATATTGACACCCTCTGGATCCTGCAGCGTGGTCTTCAGACAACCACAGGCTCATGACGCAGCACTGTTGTAAGACTGACATCTGATGAAAGAAGCCTGAAAAGTCTGACTCCCTTAACCCCCTAACCATAATGTATGATACTATGGTTTTTGACCTTTTTGTAAACTTTCTGTAAACTCTGACATAGCAGTTGTATTACTCACACAATGGGTGGGGTGTGCATTCAGTGGAAACACATTACTCAGCGTATGATGGGTTTCAGAGCTTATCTGCAGGATGTTAACACACTCTAAGGTGACACTTCGTTATGCATAGCTGATTATAACGTTTGATCCTTTTTCTCTTCAGCCTTCTTTTGCTTCTGTGAGTTTACTTTACCCATTATGCAGCACATTTTCATTACCGATGATTCATGTATTGATGATTTTCATGTGTTTGTGTGAGACTGCAGAAAACTGGTCTGGACTTTTATCTTATGGTCATGACTAGGCTGTGCTCCTACCCTACCTTTGCTATTTTTATCCCACCTCTCTTTTGGGACTTGTACAGGCATGGCACTGACAGGGCTGATCCCGCACCATCAGGCCGTTTGATTAAGGGCATGAAGCGTAAATGCAGCAGGAATGTGCCCCATTCATAACACCCTTTTGTTCTTAGTTGACTTTTCTGGACCCCCCCCTCCGTCAAGCTGAAAGAGGTGACGCAACCCTCTCACCGGGCAGCTGTCAAACCTGGACCACGTGTTTTCTACCAAAGTTCAAACTGTCAGGATAAACACACTCTCATCAGTCCATACATATGTTTTAATTACCTTCTTTGTTCTGTGCGTTTGTGATCTGCAGGTCGCAGTCCCCGGCTCGGAGCTTCTCCCTGCCCATGATCTGCCTCTTCAGATCCCTCAGGGTGACGTGCGGGCCGTCAAAAACCACAGTGTCATAGCTGAGTTTGGAGGAGAATTTATAATGAATATGAGTCATGGTGAAACGAAACAAAAACCTCGCCCTCCACTGTCAGAAAACAGGCAGTTTGTCTGCGATGACAGAACACCTGTATCGTGGTAGTTGCTATGGCAGTACAAAGTTAGCTAGCTAGCTGGCGTTAGCAGCCGGCTGCGTCGAGCGTCACTGATATGCAGTTAACAAGCTAGGTTGTTAATTAACAACTCCCTGATAAAGTGGCGTCTACAGGATGACATTTCCCGGCGTCTGATGGAACAGCAGCAGAGAGTCAACTCAAAGCGCACTCAGTCAGTTTCGAGTCTAATTTGAACTTTTAATTCTACTAAAGCTGCTCTCAACCCGAAGTGTTCGCTGACAGAAACCACCAGCTGTTTCCACAAGCAACGGCTCGTCAGCACAGTGCACGCACAATCTGATGCTGCGTTCAAGTGACCCCCGCACACTCCAACTTTCAAGAATCTGAATCAGAATTAGCTTTAATGGCCAAGGAAGCCTGAGTGTAAACGCACACAGGGAATTTTGCTCTTAAAGGACATAGCTATACAGAAATAGACATACGGCTAAAAACAAGGACAACAAAGCGGAACAAGTTAAACATAAACATTTGACTACTATGTACTATTATATATGTTTGTATATAAAACATGTATATATAGCCTACATATACAAATAATTAAAGCAACCTGTTATAGTCATAATTTGTATATAGAAAAGAAGATGCATAACATTATATATCAGCCTGCACAGCATGCCAAACAAAAACAAAAGGAAACAAAACTTAACTTAAAAAAAGTATATATGTACACAACCACTTACATAAACATTTGTGATAATGTCTTAAACCCCTTATGTCTATCTTTAAGCCTACACGTAACTATCCAATTTAGGATTATGAAATTTACGAATTTCCTTCCTACACCTGAAGGCAACATTTTGCCTCTACGCCCAAACAGTGCACCTGTTTGGGCTCATGGGACAAACATTATACATCCATGGGGACAACAGGCAGGCTGGCACAAAGAAAAACAAATATACACTCAATAAAGATTAAATAATTGCTTTCACTTCCCTCTTGGAAGATTTGACGTGACGATGTTGCTTTTCAAACTGCATAATCCGTCACATTCCAAAGCAGCCAAGCTCACTGAGATTCAATACCACAGAAAAAGAAACATACAATTTTTATACCCTATCACAAACTTATTAATTTCTCATAAACATCACGTTCAACTAAACTAAATTGCTGACTGCAGTTCTGTCGTTGGTGTAGCCTAAAGTATCCACTAGATAGAGACAAAGCTCCATTTATGATGCTGTTTTGTGTGTGTGTGTGTGTGTGTGTGTGTGTGTGTGTGTGTGTGTGTGTGTGTGTTAGCTGTGCTGCAGTGTGTAAGCCTTGTGTTATTTGACTGTAGACTATATGCAAACATCTGCTCTTCAACCAGGTTCCTTTACAGAGAATGAGGATGCCATTGATATTTTGCATTACAGTCTGTGTGTGTGTGTGTGTGTGTGTGTGTGTGTGTGTGTGTGTGTGTGTGTGTGTGTGTGTGTGTGTGTGTGTGTGTGTGTGTGTGTGTGTGTGTGTGTGTGTGTGTGTGTGTGTGTGTGTGTGTGTGTGTGTGTGTGTGTGTGTGTGTGTGAGTACAGTCACAAACCAATGTTCCAAATCTTTATTTAAAAAATCCATTATAGTTGGATTTAATTACATTTGGACCGGCTAAAATGGAAATTATTCATATTAGCAATTACATTCTTGATAATCACAGTTGAATTCTTGGCTTCGGAAAATGAAATTCAACTAGGCTACATTTTTCACCATTGATACATTCCTTTTTGATTTCAAGAAATTATTTTGAACTTGACATTTTGTGAAATGTGCTTATTTGCTTTCTTGCAGAGGAAATTGATACCACACTCATGTTTGTATGGCGACTATGAAGCTACAGCCAGCAGCCGGTTAGCTTAGCTTAGCATAAAGACTGGAAACAGGGGGAAACAGCTCGCCTGGCTCTTTCTGAAGGTATCAAAGTCTACCTTTTAGCACATCTAAAGCTCACTAATTAACATGTTATATTTTCTGTTTTAAAACCTGAGACGGGCTGTGTCCGAAATCACTCACCACTATCTACAATAGGCCTATATTAAGTGTCTGTTCATTAATGAGCTTACAGTAAGAGGTGCTGGTAGACAGAGCCAGACTTGTTGTTTTCAGTTGTTATGCTAAGCTAACTAGCTACTGTACCTTTACATTTACTGTACAGACACGAGAGTGGTATCTAACTTCTCATCAAACTCCGCCAAAAAGGAAATGCCAGTAAGCGTATTTCCCAAAATGTCAAACTATACCTTTATCTAGTCAAAACTGGACTATAACTAGTACTACTTTCTGATAAATTAAAACATCACATCAAAAATATACGTGAAGCTAAACTAGCTTTCCTCACACTCGTGGGAAAAGCAGAAATGTATAGCCTATAAATTAGGAGGGAAGGAGGCAAGGTGGTGAGGATGTGAGGGAACACACACACACACACACACACACACACACACACACACACACACACACACACACACACACACACATACACATGATGAAGAAAACAGAGGTTTACTTAAGCCGATTGGTTTGTTTCAGATAAATGGAGGGAGAAAGGAGTGGTGAGAGAAGAGTGTTTGAGGAAGTGTTTTGCACTCAGTCCTCTCTCTCCTCCGCTCCTCAGTCTCTGTCTCTGTCTCTCTCTCTCTCTTCTGCCTGCTCTGCTCAGAGGATGGATTTGCCCTATCTTCCCTGGCTTAGCACACCATTGTGAAAGCAGTGGGAGGATGGAGAGATGCAGAAGGAGAGAGAGGATGAAAGGGAAACAGCTGCTGCCTTTAAACTGATGTTCTTCTTATCGTGATATGATACAGGACATGTTCAGTGACTCAGCCATCAAAGAGCTGCTTGGAAACAATTATATCCTCAGCTTTATGTGTGTGTATGTGTGTGTGTGTGTGTGTGTGTGTGTGTGTGTGTGTGTGTGTGTGTGCATGTGTAAAATCTGAAAGGCATATGACGTGTTTAAAGGGGGGTACATTGCAGTTTTCATGTGTTTGTCTGTGTAGGCCCATTTCTGCCAGAAGAAAAAAAAAAGGGTGACATATTAGGAATGACAAAAAATAAAGAATACCCAATTGTAAATCTAAATTATGACATGATAAGACAAAGGCTCGATTCATTGGAGATAGTGAGTCACAACTTTGACTTTCTATCTCATTATTTTAATTTACCTTATGAGTATTTTTTTTTTATTTTTTAGCTTTCCTAATTCATTAGCAGTTTTTTTTCTTTTTCTGACAGAAATGGACTTCCAATACAATGTATAGGCTTTTGTAACATTTATTATAATGCATATAATCTGTAATAACCATTCTGAATGGCTGGCCACTTACTGAACTTGCCGACTGGCAGACTATGTAAGTAAAAGAGTTCTAATGAGTTAGTGGGTGGGAAGAAATATCACCTTTGATGGTAGAACTGTACTTAAGTACAATTTTGAGTAGTTTATCCCTTTTCTGCTAACTTGTACTCCAGTATTTATTTGATGACTTAAAGGAGAAATCCGGCGCAAAATGAACCTAGGGGTGAATAACACATGATTACGGACTCGACCGTTCTCTGGGATATGTTTTCATGCTAATTGAATGTGACCAGTTTTAGCCCAAAGCGCTAATTAGCTTATAAAAATAGTCGTCAGGGCACAGGTAAAGTACACCGTCGAACGACGAACACCGTGCTTGAGCTATGTTACTGGTTACACGGCGTTCGTTGTTCGACTGGTCGTGACTGTTTTCCCAAGATGGCGCCTGCCTGTATACGCGAACGGTACTGTCTTTATAAACAATCTTTTTAATAAACTGTCTGTACACTTACAAAGTTCTCAATGCTTCGGTTTACATGTAGGGACCCTCATTATGCTACCGTTGAAGTGTGGTGCTATTTTGAGCCTTGTTAGTGGTGTAGAAATCACGATTTCTTTTTACTTTACCTGTGCCCCGACGACTAGCTTTATAAGCTAATTAGCGGTTTGGGCTAAAACTGGTCACATTCGATTAGCATGAAAACATATCCAAGAGAACGGTTGACTCGGTACACATGTTATTAACCCCTAGGTTCATTTTGTGCCAGATTTCTCCTTCAAGTTACTAGTAAGAAATAAAACATGATTTATTAGTATAGGTCAAGATAAGTTAATAGGGAAATCCACAAGCTAGCAGTAAGTAGTTAAAATTAGTCCCACCTTTTACCGGCTGCAAGATTAAAGTGTAAATATGAATGCATCAAAAATTATAATCCAATGATACATTATTTTTTAATGGAACATTTTGCATTTTGTACTTTTACTTAAATTCAATTTTGAATGCAGGACTTATACTTGTAAAAAAAAGTGTTTCTACACTGTAGTATTGCTACTTTTACTTAAGTAAAAGATCTCAATACGTCTTCTACCACTGCTTAATCATCATCATCAAATGATCAAGTGTAAAATTTATTTAATCTCATACTGTCACAGCATGTTTTGTTTTTGGCGCTTCATGAAGGTCCATGACTGAAACATTACATCTTTAATGAAGTCAGTGCTGGAATTCAACCATTTATTTCACATGATTTCATTTTCCTACAAGGTGTAGCATTAGATAATGATTAGTTTGACCATTATTATTGAATCAATCATGTTTTCAAGTAATTGTAAAGTGTACAAAATATTTAAAAAATATGAAACATGTTAATCACAAGTATTCAGAGCCCACAAGGATGTGTTTAAATAGCTCATTTTGCCTGGTTTAAAAACCTAAAGATTTGACTTCCCAGTAATTCCTCAGATATGAGTCACTTAAACCCGAGAATATTTGGCATTTTAACTGGATAAATGACTTACATGATTAATCAGTTTTTCACATTTTTTGTTAATTAATTTGCTAATTGTTTCCCTTATCACTCATCTCTGCTTTCCTCATCATCACAACAACACAAGGCTGGTGTTTTCCATGTTAGTGTGGCTGGAAAACCAAAACGTGAGAGGAAGCCAACTGTTCGGACCAAACTGATAAACGGACTGACTTCTTTAAAAAAAAAAAAAATTCTCTTTTCATTCTTCATCGCTCCTTCTCTCTGTCTCTTGTTTCTTGGTATCTTTGACTTTCTTTCTTTCTTTTGATATCTCACCTCCGAACACGTCCTTCTCTTCTTGCTCGTTCTTTCTCTCATCCTCCCCTCCACCTTACACTCTCTCCTTCTTGTCTTTCTGCTTGAGCAGTGTTCACGGCTCCAAGGCTTTTTTTTTTCACACTGCAGATGGCCATAGTGTTACTCCACTCAAGGCACACACACACACACACACACACACACACACACACACACACACACACACACACACACACACACACACACACACACACACACACACACACACACACACACACACACACACACACACACACACACACACACACACACACACACACGCATTGCTCTCTTTGTCAGTGAAAATGGTTCAGAGTGCTTTTCTCTCAGTTTGCCCTTCTCAGAGAGCAGAAGTGTCTCTTGTCCTCAAAAACTCAACTAACAGAAGATTTGTCAACCCAGTCACTGATCTGATGCTTTGTGTCTTCAAGTTCAGACTGTGTGGCAATTATCAACAACAGGCTAACATCACATGGGAAGCTTTTTGGTGGATTTTTAGCAGCATGGCTCTAGGGTTGATGTCAATGTCAGTTGGTCCATAACTTTGGTGGACAGACTGAATTATCCCAAGATTGACTGGATGGATTGGCACAAAGTTTGGTGCAGACATTCGTGGTTCCCAGGTGATGAATCCTAATTAGCTTGGTGATCTCCTGACTTTTCATCTAGTGCCATAATCAGGTCAAAAGTTTTACTGTAATCTGTCCAGTACTTCTGTATCTGCTAATATCTGCAAAACTATTGACTTTCCCATCAACCTCTGCTACTAAACTAAGATGGTGGACATGGTAAACATTCTACATGCTAAGATTGTGTGAACAACTTTCACATAAAATCAACTCTGGTCTTTACTTGACACCAACATGTTCAATTTCCAGAACATTTATAGTGCTTCTATACATTTTCGTAAAATGTAATTATATATGTGTCTGCTGAATGAAATGAAGGAAAGTACATTTGATCTCTAAATAGCAGTTTGAGCAGATAAGGGACTAGGCACAGTGTTTCAAGTTTCAGGTTCACAACACGGTGACAACGAAATGCACATGCACTCATGCTTTCATAGATAGATAGATAGATAGATAGATAGATAGATAGATAGATAGATAGATTGATAGATAGATCGATAGATAGATATATAGATAGATAGATATATAGATATATAGATTGATAGCTAGAAAGATAGATAGATAGATAGATAGATAGATTGATTGATAGATTGATAGATAGATTGATAGATAGATATATAGATATATAGATAGATAGATAGATAGATACATTGATTAGTAGATAGATAGATAGATAGATAGATAGATAGATAGATAGATGGATGGATGGCTGGATAAATAGATAGATAGATAGATAGATAGATAGATAGATAGATAGATAGATAGATAGATAGATAGATAGATAGATAATTATGACATCAAAGCTGGAAGCAACTCTCCCTCAGAGCATCATTCAGTCACAAACAGCTGTTCTAGCAACATCCAACTGGGACACAAACACAGAAACACAGAAACTTGTATTTGTGGGTAACTTTAGGAGCTTGCCTGCTATAATATCACAACTGTATGTCACATTGCCAGTTGTGTGTGTGTGTGTGTGTGTGTGTGTGTGTGTTAGATGTGATCTTGTATAAACGTTTTTGAAATTTTGTCCCAAATAAACTATTAACTCACTGCAATGAACTTCAGTATTCAGAACAATTCTTTCGCACAAATTCCTGATTTATTTTTAGAGCACATAGAGGTAAGACATTATTGTCTGGTACAGCGCTATAAAATAATGTGATGTGGAATTCCTGCTGGGAAATGCTCAGTGTCTTTTATGGGCTATTAGCGTAAGGGCCCATTTTCTCTTATTGGGCCAATGGAGCTGAAGAAAGCAATTACTACAGTACCATACTGCTCGATGGGAGGGTGGGTTTTCAAAACAGAAAAAATGTGACAGAGGGGAAAATGGCTAAGAGGATCAGCAGAGAAAGCCAGGGTGGAAAGGGGAAAAAGGAAAATGAAAAAATGAAAACGTGGGCGATGGTCACAATATCTTTGTGCAACAGAAGAGATGAGCGGCAAGAGAGATTGAGTGACAAAACGGCACATATAAAGGCAGTTAAGAGGAACAAAAGCAGAGTGGCAGTCAATCCCAGTGTGGGGGAGACTCTCCCATAATCCCGTCATCCACTCTAATCTCTATGACGACGACACGGAGCTCCATCTGTGACGTCACAGTTATGAATATTCATCAGGTGAATCTGAGCTCTCCACTGAATCCTTCCTTCTTACATTACATGCTCTTATGGTCTTGCTGTAACATTCTGATCATATACAATAGCAACTCAAAAACAAATTAGGCTATATATATGAAATGCAAGCACACACATTGAAGTAAAATCACTCCAAATACAGAAATGTTAAAAATATCAAAACATAGTATGACATTAGAGCCCATTGCTCTAAATTCTTGTGGCGTATACTCAAAAAGAAATTGGTTAGTACAAAGTGTCAGTCAACCACGTTGGCGTGGTGACAAGCAAGTGTTCATACCTGTTTTGAATGGCCACACTCGAAGGTGGAGGTGGATAGTACCTGCTACTATTTTTGGTACCACCTCGGTCAAGCCTCCAAGCTAGCTGAGCCGATACTAAAAGGTGGAGTTAAAACACTGCGGACCACTGCAGAGAACTGTCACTAGTGCGACACAGGACATCCTGCACAAACCTGTGATTTTTAAATAACCGAGCTACCGTCAATAGCAAACAAATAGAGCAATCTATACATAAAAAAAAAATGTATTCACTCAACCTAGATTTAAAAAAAATGTAAGCTACAAAAAACTACACCATACACTACATACCTTATACTATCTGTATACTATGTACACTACGTACTACTTCCCTATGAAAGGAAAAGGATTCCGCAAGTGTCATGTTGAAGAGGATGTCATGGCAGTTTCATGTGGCATCACTATGACGATCAGCGGAGAATCCTGCTTACACTGGGAGAGTAGCATCTGCAGTGGAAAACGAAAAGTGAAAAGTACTGGCACCAAAAAAGTGAGTGGAGTCCTGCAGTGGAAACACAACTTTAATGTTGCACATTGCATGCTGCACTTGTTTGAACATGTGAAAAGTGAGATGAATAAAAAAGGGAGCTTGAGAGAAAATGTCACACACTGCCTACTTTCTTACCTCTGCATAACTGGCCAATCATTGGGTTAAAGGTGCAGTAGGTAAGCCTTATAAAACTAACTTTCTGGGGCGACCTCTGGCTCACCCAGTGGGGCCTTCGCCCCATGTTGGCTGGGTCCTGCAGCGGCGCGGGTTCGGGTCCGACCTGCTGCCCTTTGCTGCGTGTCGTCCCCTGTCTCTCTCCCCCTTTCATGCCTATCCACTTGTCTCTGTGTAATAAAGGGAAAAGCCCCAAAAAAAAATATCTATCTGCTGAAACTGCCCCTATGTTCCAGTAGAACTACATGGAGCAGGTAATTTAAAAAAAAAAATCCAGCTCTTCTGGCAAAAATCCACTGCTCCCTGTTCAGATGCACCAATCAGGGCCAGGGGGGGTGTCTAACTGCATGTCAATCACTGCTCATGCACACACATCCATTCTCCCTTGTGGGGGGAGGGGCTTAGGAGACCGTTTTGGGCTTTAGCAGAAAGGGGGGAGGGACTGTTAAGTTGTTGAAGTTCAAATTTTTTGGCTAAATCCTGGATTTTCCCAATCCTACCTACAGCACCTTTAAGTGCACATGCTTATCAGATTGACGGTCTTGGAAAGATGTTTGGGAATCCCCTCTCTCGAAGGAATAAAAACTGAGTTAATTATAACCATAAACACACACACACACACACACACACACACACACACACACACACACACACACACACACACACACACACACACATAGTACGTTATTCACACATAGTCCTGTACATGCTTCCCTCTCTTTATCACCTTCAAACACCTCAAATCTGGCACATCCTCCAGTCTCCTCATTAACTTTTCCTCTCTTCTTCCCATTTCCCCTTTTAACTCTCATCTTCCTCCCACCTGCTTTCTTTCCGTCATTCAGACATCTGTGTGGTGGCTGTGGAGATAAGCAGGGGAGTTATCTATTGGACAGCTAATTCAGGACGGTTGAGACAGCACAGCTGATAAGCATCTAGTGTGTCTGTATGTGTGTGTGTAGGTTTAGGTAGGAGTGTGCGGGCAAGTGTTCGTTTTCTCATAGATATTGTGCAGGTTTATGTTGGTGGTGAGGTTTCTAATGTCCATTTATTTAAAAAAGGCCATTAAAATAAGGGTTGTTATCTGTGTGTGTGTGCACACAATGGAAAAACAGATCACAAAGCTACACATCATACATTCACCTACAGTACACACATTCAAACACAAAATGAACTCACCATAGGCACTTTGAAAAGGTAACTCTTTATTTTCTAATCATTATACTGTATATAATATTCCTTCTCTCTAGATATAGGTATCATATTTATATCATGTAAGTAAAAGTGTGCTTTTATTCACAGCTTGTGTCCGTGTCAGACGGCTGTTGGAGGTTTACATTATAAAGTATACAGTGAAACTGGCTGGCAGCTATGTGTGTGTGTGTGTGTGTGTGTGTGTGTGTGTGTGTGTGTGTGTCTTTATATGTGTGTGTGAGCTGTGAGAGTTGTACAGTCAGTGTGCCTGTGTATAGAAAGACAAATGTGAGTGCCAGCATGTTTCTGCATGCATGTGTGTGTGTGTGTGTGTGTATTTGTTTGTAGAGGACTAAGTACATGTATCTCATGATAGGGCTCAGAGGTATGGAGCAGGATAAAGAGCTGCCCATTGATACAAATTTCAGAACAGTTGATCACCTTCAACCTTTAAACATATCGCCCATCACCACATTTTCAGGTGTTTTAAAATGATGACCCACATTTTTTTT
Source organism: Sander lucioperca (assembly GCF_008315115.2). Taxonomy (NCBI): domain Eukaryota; kingdom Metazoa; phylum Chordata; class Actinopteri; order Perciformes; family Percidae; genus Sander; species Sander lucioperca. The sequence goes on along the minus strand of NC_050193.1, from coordinate 15,238,568 downwards.
TTTGGGGGGGGGGTTTCAATCATTAACTGCTTCAGGTTCCAGCTGCACATTTGTCTTCAGGCTTTCGTTTTTCACTTTCATCACTGCTGCCAGGCAACACTGATGATCCCCAATGTCACCCCTCAAGTCAGAGTAACGGCTGGCTGCTATTTACTCTCCTCATCTCCATCTGAATAGTTTCACCTCAAGGCAAACTGCAACAATGCCTGCAAAATTCACTCCCTAGATTTTTTTTCCAGGTCATTGCTACACATATAATAAACATGATAACAATGACGTATTAAGCTTTGATTTGATTTTACATATATTCTGCATATTTTGCTCTGTTTTTGTGTTCCTTTGAAAGGACTGCTCCATCTATTGTCACTGTACACTAGGACAAAAATTAATGCAATTTCGAATCAATTAAGAAATACATACAAACTTAAAATGTCACTAACTTCACCATCTCTTCTCCTGAGTTTGTGTTCTGGCATTTGTTATCGAACAGTAATTGACTAAGGTCAATTTGAAATGGACAAAGTCAGGTTACAATCATTCACCACTTAAACTACTTTAAATAACAAGACTGAGAGTCTACAGCCATGCTAGTGGCTCTGTGAGGCTGCACAGTGGTGCTTTGAGCTAAATACTAACTACAGCATGCTAACATGCTGACAATGACAGTGCTAACATGGTGATGTTTAGTAGTTTAGCAGTTGTGTAGCACTAAACACTAAGGTGCAGCTGAGGCTGTCGTAAATGTCATTAGTGTCGCAGATATTAAGTCATAAACAAAGATTTGACCTGATGATGGCGCTAGATGAAAACTTAAGGGATCACCAAAGTTATTACAATTCATCCTGAGGGAAACGTGAATGTCTATTATTAATTTCTTGGCAATCCATCCAACAGTTGTCGAGACATTTCACTTAAAAATGGCGAATGTCAACCTAGAGCAAATGTCAGGGGGTCACCGAAGTCAGCAGGATTTTTCCCTCTAGGCACCATGAATATCTGTAGGTCTACCAAATTTCATGACAATCCATTTAATAGTCAAGATATTTCAGTCTGGACCAAAGTGGTCGATGACCGACATTGCCATCAGCTATGCCGCTAGCCTGGCTAGACCACCTACAGTCTGAGCACTCTGTAATAATACCAAACTTGTGATTGTTCTGTGTTGCTTTCACTGGTCTCTATGCCTGGTAGCCTGACTCTACCCATTACTATGTGGCTCAGTAGAAGGTGATGGGAAATTTAGTCTCTTTGGGGCATGGCTTTCTCAGATGAGAGTTTGACTCATCCAAAAATCTAAATAATGATCCAATAGATCATATATATACATATATATATATATATATATATATATATATATATATATATATATATATACACTGTAGGATTTGGTCTGAAAATCTATAGTGACAATTTTAGAAAACATCAATGAAAACTAATGTCAACTAAATAAGACCAACTCATGAGTTCACTCATAACCCCAAAACACAAGAAGAATAAACCTTTAACGTGTACTGTTGCCAGTGCTCATGAGCAATTTATGCAAAAGGGAGCCTGAATGCACCTAATGCAGAGCGAAACTCTCGAAGCCTGGTTAAACTTCCTGCCATTTTGGGCCTTTCATCCTTGGTCAGTCAACCATGCCAGCCTTGGATATGTTCTGCATGTAAACAACACTGTCTGAACGCGGGGTTTGAGGCAAAACTGTAAAAAGCAGATTTGAATCGCTCTGTACTTCCTGTCAAAATAATATGTGTAAAATGCAAGACAGGTACGAAATCTCTCTAGCTAAAGGGCTAAAGCCTGGCACACAAAAAAAAACCCGGAAGAGGGTGGTCTGAAAAACGGGCTTAATAGGCACCAAGGCCAGAATAATATGTGAAATCGTGGCTGCTATTTGAATCTGAGATTCTGTTAAGGGAACTTTTTTTTGGAAACCTTTCTTTCTGTAAAATATCCCACATGAAGAACATTTAATTCTAATTGGCAGTACAAGTTGGATGACCTCTCACGTCATCTGAAAGAAGAAACGCTCTGATGTAGGAGCTCCTACAGACAAATCCTCAGCAACACAATAGTTTTACAAGCAAGTATTGAAGACAAGCTAGTCCCCTTTTTTTTTAGCTGATATTTGGGAAGTTTGAGAACACGAGGAACAGCAAGCTACACCAGGTTGTGCTGATTGAAGACCAGCTGTCATTGGGGACTCGATAGATTTGGGTCTATCCTGCTAAGCCCCCTCTGCCGATCCTAAATCAGCCTCACAGAATAAAAGGCAACAGTCCAGTCAGACCATAGAAATTAAAAAATGAACTGAAACTCATCATGAATACATTTTGTACACAATATCCACCAGAAACCACTGACTCCAAAACAGTCCTTGAATCTTGTATGGCTGCGTCTGCTGAGGAATGAGCGGGGCAGTTAGCTCTAAAACTGATCCCAGTGTAACCGTTAAAGGTTGTGGGAATGCAGAGGAGGTTATACTGGAAGCCCCATGGCTGATCTGGGAGCAGTCTGAAGGCAGGACAGGCAGGCACTGGGTGCATGGGTGAGGAGAGGCTAACTGCACAAACACACACACACGCGCACAAGCACGCGCGCGCGCGCACGCACACGCACACACACACACACACACACACACACACACACACACACACACACACACACACACACACACACACACATACACACATGGATATTAACGCACAAACATGCAGGCACATAACTCCACCTGTAAGCCCTCCTCACACAGTAACCTTGTCTGTGTGTGTGTGTGTGTATGTGTTGGGTGCTTATAGCATGTGTTTGTCTATTCCACTAAATTCACATTTCTCAAACATTTCTTCTGGACCTCTGCATTTGATTAGCTGGCTCAAGTTCCTTTAAGGAGCGACCCATCAGCGACATTTGTTGTTTTTCTACAAAAGAAACACTTAAAATGATTTTTTTTCCAAACATGACACAGTGATTTTTCTTTTAACAGGACACATTTATCCACACACTGCACTGGCCGAAGTTGCGAGTGTGTGTTGTGTAAGTGCGTGTATCTGTGCATAAATGAATGTCAGTGTATATGTTTGTGACCATTAATGAGTGTGTGTATTGCTATGTGTTGTGTTCTTGGGTTTCTATACTCATGAGGACCTATATCGCACACATTTCTTTTTTTAGGGTCCCTTTTTTAAGTAAGTTAGGTCATAGTTACGATTTGGTAAGGATGGGCATTGTTCAGAGCACATTATTAATGCAATAATATTAATATCTCAATTTGCTACATTTGTAATACATTTTGGTTTTATTTTAAAGAATACATACGAGTGCAAACAGCAAAACCAACCCCTGTACAATGAAAAACAATCTATCATGGAAGTCCTGCAAAAACATTACTTCTGTGAAATCAAAAGTCGTTGTTTTGGTGACACTGTTGAAGAGGCTGTGGTTCAAATCTATGGTATTTTTGAGGCTGTGGTTGAGTTGTATTATAGTGTTAACTGTTTCTATTATGTTGCCTCTGTCAGTCTTGACAAAAGTGGATACTTTGAAGCGTTATAAAGTATTTGTTTTTACAGACTTCTGTATTAGATTGCATTATTTTCTGTATCCAGGTAACAAAGTTTGGTCTGGTGAATAGGTCCTCAAAGGTATAGAAACCTTACTTTGAATGCATGTATGTGTGTGTGTGTGTGTGTGTGTGTGTGTGTGTATTGCACTTTCAGTGTTGAATGTCCCGCTGAAAAACTGTAAAGTTGACCTCTGGCACCAGTGAGGTGAGGTTAATGTCCACGACAGATCGTCCGAGCGCTCCATTGTCTCTTCCTCTCCTCCCGTCAGAGGCTTCAGATGTGATTAAACGACACAATCTCACAAACCACATCAAAGTAGAAAATGAAACTAGAATAATATAATATTACAAAGACTACGATCCCTGCTTCCCAACTCTGCTCCCTTTCCACTAAACCCCCCATTAATAGATTAATAACTATAATATGTGACAGAGTTTGTCATCCTCTGCACAGTGGCACCTTTAGAGTAGAATATATATATATATATTTTTTTACTAATAATACAATTATTTGTTGTTGATATCAGAGTATCAAAGCTGTATGGCGGTAAGAAGAGATAGACAGAGGTCTAGTCTCAAAAAGCACCCTGTGCTCTATTGGAGTAAACATTGTTAAACACGGCACAGGCTTACGGGCCCACACACCCTTGTAAGGCGTCTTAAATGTAGCAGTCCAGTGTCCCTTACGGAGTATAGAGATTAGGGTGCCATTTGAGACTGGATTAGAGATATAGAGCGAATGTACGCACTGGAAGCGGATGGATATGGCATGCATGGTTTGAAAGATTAATGTTGACATGGCTCATGGATGCGGTTCTGAATTCTGACCCCTATAGGGGCCACGGATGTGCTGAGCTACATAGCTACCACTGCTGTGAGTATACTGCAGGAAACCCTATGCAAAAAAAAAAAAAAAAGAGTACTTAGAGTAGTGAACCAATAATCTAAAGCTAACCTGGAGACCATGATATACAGGAAACATTTTGAGTAATATTTGGCACCAAGTTTGATTAACAATATTTTGCTAATATATGTTTAATCCTTAAGCTAAATCAAATAATTCTTAACCAAAAGTATCCTACCTCGGCTTAAGGCAATACTCTTTATCTCTAATTACTTCAGAAAGTTACCCATCTAACCTAAAGTTAGACAGAAAAAGCAGCTAAAGACTAACCTGTAGCTAACATGATTAGAAGAGTCTATTTCTCTTCCTCCGCTTCTCTTTTTGCATGAAGCGTGTTATATCGTTAGTTAGCTACTCAGCTGGTTTAAAAACAGTCGTTCCTGTGCAAATGTACTTTACCTTTCCTTCCACACAATACCCTTTAAAACGACGCTGCTGCTGCAGCGCTGAGCATAAAAAGCCCTTGTGTGCTCCTGTCCTTTAAAAATTAAAAGCCCTTGCTGGAGAAAAACAGTTTTTCCCTTTCACAGCCCATGACAACTGCTGATGTTGTAGTTAGCTTGCAAAATTAATATTTACACGTGGAGGACAGCAAGAGCAAGTCTGCGGTGATGCATGTGTGTCCCTTTAAGCTCCCTTTATGGCGTAAAAAGACAGCGGATAAAAGAGCAGCGTCATAAATTAAACAGTATGACTGAGATTTAAAACATATTTTATTATCAGGGTAATATCTCTCAAAGTAGTGGTGTGACGGTTTCAGCTTGGTGATGTTTCATGGTTAGTTTATACAAAACAGTGCAATGGTGGCTTAGGGAGGTAACGAAGAAAACAAAAATGCATTTCCCCCCTCTCTTTGAGTTCACACTCACTTTTTACTCACAGCCCCAGAAAAGGTTTGAGAAAAAAAGCTGTTAACATTTACACTAGCTACTCATGCTCTCCCTCCACAACTCTCTCTGTATTATGGCTATTTTGTCTCCTCCCCTTGTATCTGTGTGTGTGTGTGTGAGTGATCAGGTGTTGTCCAGTGATGTGATAAATGGTTTAATGTGAACTCAGACAACACTATAAATACTAAAACATGAAAAAAGTGTTGCAAAGTATATATTTTTGGATCTTTGTATGTGTTGCAACAGCCTGCTAATTCTTTGCAAACATTTACATTGAACAGAGGTAGCGACAGATCACCAATTATTAGGAGATCTAGTGGAGAACTGACTGTGTGCAAATACTATTTACCATATATATATATATATGGTATAGTACTTAAAGAACACAATTTTCAAAAGCAAAAATAAAGCCTGCTAACCTTACTAGTTACTGAAACAAGTGTTCCAGTATGTTGGGAAGTGATCAGATCCCAGTCAAAAACGTCTTTCCTCCTATCTTTGTCTTATTTATCCAATAACATGGCATGGCTTCAGTACAAGCTGGTGCCAACACAGTATGCAGAGGGTCAGACAGTGCACCAACTTTGTGTTCAATGTTTTCATACGTCTGAAAGAGAGCAAAAGAGAGCGAGGGATACATGTAAATGTATTGATGTGTATCTAGACGCTGTCCCAGTAAAAACTGTACAGATGTTTGAAACATGATAGGACCATGACTGTCTGTGCTAATACAGCCAGGAGACGTGTGTATTGGCTTGAGTGTGTGTGTATGTGTTTGTGTTTGTGCAGATGTCTACTGTATGTGCACATGTAAGGGAAATAAAGAGGAGGAGAGGCTGTGAGTGACAGCTGAATGGATGGAGCACAAATCCTCTGAATCATACACAGGACTTCTGCCAATTCCATCTATTTAGCTTTAAATTGTGCGCCACATACAAATTCATTTTCAGCAGATCCTCTATTGGAGAAGAGAGATGTGTACTTTCAACTGAAGGGAGCATTTTCTCAGTGTTTAATTCTGCAGCTGAAATCTTTGACAATTGTTCTGGCAAGAAAAGACAACGTTATATTAAATTCTTCTGTATGATATTCCCAAAGAGGTAGAGGGCAAAAAAAAAAAAAAGTCCATCTGTTTGTTTAATGTCTTTTTGGCTCTGCCTTAAAACATATTCACAGCTCAGTGGTCTCCTCCCACAGTACCCTGAACCAACAACCTCCAGAAAACCCTAACTAGTCTACGAGCAACACCAACGGAAGACAGGACCTAAAAGAGAAAGAAAGGGTGAGAGGAGGTGTGTAGAGAGGGTAGCAGTGAGGTGAGTTATGGGGCTACACAGAAAAATGTGTAAGGTGAAAGGTGACCAGTGAAGGCGGACAGACGGACACACATTTGATCATCTCTTTAAGTTTCAGGTGAAAAATAAATAAATCAAGAGATGACGAGATTTCGGGTGGCTGAAAACAGGGGTAAAAGGAAGCACCAATGATGTAACGTAACAATCTAAAAGAGATTCATTATTTTTGTGGAGTCCCACCTTTTCCTCCCGAACAGCTGATCTGTAGTCAGTGTACCCGTTTCTCTTCATCAAAAACCTCTACGCAGGTTTAACGACTGACCTGGGATCAGAGAGATGGGGGTAAATGTTACCAGGAATGAGCTCAATTCAGTTTCAGTTCAGTCAGTTATGAAGTGAGCATTTCCATCAATCAATATGAAAGGAGTATATATACAATATGTATAGAAAATAATAACTAGTGCCACAAATGTGCTGCCATAAATGGACAAACTGCATCTTCAATTAATATTTTTGAATCCAGCTGAACTGAAAATGAATCAATCCCTATCCTGAGGTGTTAACGTCCGCACTTTTAAATAGCATCGTAATCAGAGAGACAGCTCGGAGCTCAACGGCTGTACCCTGCACTAATCCAACTTCTATCCAAAAGGTCAGGAGGACAGAGATCACACAGAGTCTCTCAACTCTTTCCTCTTCTCCTTTGGTTCACATTATTTTCATTTTTTTTTTTTTTAGGAGAAGTTGTCCCAAACAGCAAACCACTTACGATATGCTTTTAAACTTGGGTCAATCCCGTTTCCCCCGCAAAAAAGCCGGAAAGTCAATTTATGAACATAACACTCATGAACATAAATCGAATGTGCCTTCATATGTAAGGAGTTACAGGTATAAGTACAGTGATATGTGGTAAAGTGGAGTTGGGAACAATTTCTCCATCAAAACCGACGCTGCTACACACACTGAAACTCTCACAGGGCTCAGGATTCACAGTTCAAAGGCTAAAAGTTCACAGTTCACAGTCAAAGTTTATCAAACCCCATTCCCACCCGCGTAACCCTGTGTGTCCCCTGCTTTTGCTTGCACTCCCCCTGTATTTCTCATCATCCTTCTCTTTGATACTTTGATTCGGCGATATCTGCAGCCAGGAACCTCTCAGACAGGCGTGGTCCTGCGGTTGGGGTCCTTGCTGTAGTCTTTAGTGAGCGTGCTGCTCTGGAGGAAATCCCTTTCTGAGTTGAGCAGCCCGCCCATGCCGCTGCCAGGTTTGGTGCCGGGGTTGCCTGCCTCGCGTGGGTTTAGCGTGTACATGGGCATCTCGGAGGCGGCGGGGCCTGTGTAGCCGCCTTTCCCCAGCGGTGAGGTGTCACGGCTCGGGGCCTCGGATGAGCGAACACTGGAGCGACGCCGGAAGCGGTAGCGATAGGAGGGGATGCGGCTGAAGGCGGACTTTTTGATGAGCTCGGTGCGGGACTTGGCCCGTTGCTTGCGGTGCTTCTCGATGAACATGTGCACGGCCAGCACACCCACCATTTCTGCCATGATGAAGGATAGGGCGCCAAAGTAGAAGGACCAGCCGTAGGAGTAGGACTTTTTACTGTCGCTCTGGCCCGGGTCACCCGAGTTGGCTGAGATATAGACAATAATTCCTATGATGTTACTTAGACCTGGAAGGGAAGGAGAGAAAGAGCAAAATAATAAGAGATGTGAGTGGAAAGGGTGGTCACCTACTCATCCAGAAAAACAGCACAAGTGTCAAAAATGGCAAGAGACAGAGATCCATCAGTAAATGAAAACAAAGCACAAATATACAGTTATTGCACAAGAATCAATAAAAACACAAGACTATGCATTTATAGTCATGCTAGCAGCTCTGTAACTTTGGCACAGCAATGCTAGAGGTAAATGTTAACATCTGCATGCCAACATGCTCACACTAACAATGTTAACATGATGATGACTGGAAAGTAGGGGTGTAACGGTACGTGTATTCGTACCGGACCGTTTCGGTACAGGGCGTTCGGTAAGGTGCATGTGTGCACCGAACGGCCGAACGCAATCTTTTGTGTGCGGAACATAGGTCAATTTTCGTGTTTCCACACGAACATATTAAGTGTCGGAAGTCTCCGCGTTCAGCGCAAATCCCGCCCTGCAGCTGATTCTAAAGTTTTCATTGGTCATGTCAATATGTCAATCACTGTACAGACTGCCTACACCAAACACTGATCTCTAAACCTACCCGCCGTCACTGTAACCTAAACCAATGAAATCGACTGCAGGGCGGGATTTCCTCTGAAGTGGTTTGGGGAAAAAAATAAAAATCACACACCACGTGCTGTACAACAACATATACGGCACGCCTTAGCCCAGCCTCTCGCTAGCTAGCGTCATGGCCAATGCAGACAAGCCTATAGACAGTACGGACAAGCCGGAGCTTGAAGAGCCACCCATATCATTAAGGTTTCCCAGTGAAATACGTCAACGGACAAAGACTAGTCGATAAGACGAAAGCAGTGTGCCGACGTTGCTCAGGAATGATCGGGTATGTTTCTGGCAAACACTTCAAACTTGTTAATGCACTTGAAAAGGCATCACGCGAGTGTGAACATCACTACTACAAGGAAAAAAACGACCGTAATTCAAACGCAGCTCCCGTTGGCATTTAAACAGACCTTTGCTGGTAATTCCGATCGGGCCAACGCAATAACGAAAACCATTAAAACCGAGGTACGTACCGAACCGTGATTTTTGCGTACCGTTAAACCCCTACTGGAAAGTATAATGTTCACGATAGTTAACATCTTAGTTTAGCATTTTAGAAACTAATGTCATGTGTTTTGCAGGTATTTGGTCATAAACCAAAGATTTGGACATTGGGTCTCGCTATATGGAAAGCTAAGGGATCCAAAGTTCTTACTCTTCATCCAGAGGGGGACATGAATGTCTGCACCAAAATTCATGGCAATTCATCAAATAGCTGAGATACAGTCTGACCCAACGTGGTGGACCAGTCGAGACAGTTAAAGATACAATCAAGTGGCAGATTAGCGAATGGAAATTTTTGAAAGAAAACATGTCAGAGCAAAGATTTGAGAGAAATTAACAGAGAAGAGGACGACGGGGAGACAGCCAAAGGAAATAAAGCAAAGTAACAGGAGGAGAGAGTGGAGCTTGATAGAAACGCTGGAGAGAGTCATTGCACACAGCTGGGCGCTCTTATTCCATATCATTAGTCCAGAATACAGTGCTCATGCAGTGTGGTGGAATGCACAGAATGGGGACAATTAGCCAGCTGTAATTAACCAGAATCAGCCCCACACTATTGTGGTAAATAATTACCAATTTGGCTCCATGAATTTACTACAAAACCCAATGGGACCCTACACATCCCACTGAACAGCAATTACTGTACAGCCCTTTGTGTTTGTCAGGGGCAAGAGCATAAGTGTGTGTGTTTATGGGAGACCAAGTGTCAACATCCATGTGATAGATTGTGTGTGTGAGCATGTATGTGTGTTGACACTCTCACACCCTCACAGTGCATCACAGCGGCATCATGGTATTCTTGCTGATTGATTAATCAGCTGCTGTGCCCCATTTCCACACTCTGGCTCCTCACACAGGCACTTCTGTGTGCTTTGGATGCCTAACAGGCTCCTTCTACAAATATTTGAGCGCTGCACCTCCTCTATTTAGAGTGGCTCCACAGTAACTACACAACACATACTCATGGACACACACATACATACAGTAGCCCCTTGTTGCTATCTCAAATTCAGCATCCTTGTATTTAAAATAAGAATCATAGTAATTTCTCGATATCAGACATATTTGAATCTGCTCCGCTTCTCCTATCAGGTCAGGCTATTATTTTAAGTCATTGGTACTGCAGCTAAGATGGCTGCTATATTGTGTTTAACAGTGTTGTCATGGAGATGAGCAGTACACAATTCTCATTTCCACTACAGTCTGTAGTCCCCATATAAAGTGTACGGAAGGAGATTAGGGCTCATTACCTTTTTTTTATTGTTTTTTTTTTTTAAGTCTGGGATTTGAGTAATACTTAAAATATCAAAACATCTAAATATTATGTCAAATATTTTTTAATGACGTTGAGGGACTTGTTTGGGGAAGATTATCAGTTTAAACAGATCTGCTCCTTTCAATTAAATTTAACCCACTATACTAAGACCCTTTACATATCTTTCTGTGGGGAAATAGGGTCACTGCAGTGACAAAAGTAATAGGAATCATCATGGAGAAAAAACAAACAGTCAAAAAACTGAATACAAGCAGAAAACACCAAATACAAAACACAAACATAATATCATCAGCGACATAAGCAATCAACAAAATCAATACAACTTCAATATAAAACATGTGCAGCCAAGAAGGTTAAAATTCGGTCAAAAAGGTGACAATTGTTGATCAATAGCCAATGTATTTTTTTGGGAGAAACAATATAATCAATATGTAAAAGATGTGTCCTTCAGCAAAGAACAACAAAATAAAGCCGTACTTTAATAGACAGATAATTCATAATACAGCTCCTGAGAAACACACACACACACACACACACACACACACACACACAAACCTGCAGAGACGAAGAAGATTCCTGCACTGAGGATGACATTGTGTCGGCTCCGGTAAAACTCACTGGCGGCCACACAGAGCCCCCCCAGGAACAGCAGACCCACACTCATGATGGGGAAGATACTGGAGGCCCGCACAGCACCTGTACACACACACACACACACACACACACACACACACACACACACACACACACACACACACACACGCAAACACACGCACACACACGAAAAAGTGTGGAAACACATTTATAATGGAAAGGTATGGAAGTGGAAGTCTTGGGTGAATGTTTTGTTTTGCAGCAAACCCTTTGACTCCATGTTAATGTTTATTTGGAAACAGATCTCAAATACCAAATGTACTGTACAAAATGTGCATTTTCAGTTACTATGGTGGGTACAAATACAGTGTCCAAAACTGTTTTCAAAGGGGCTGTACTCGACATTCAGAACATTAATATAGCAGTAAAATGTGCAATGTACAGATACAGTGGAGCTTCCTGAGCAGAGAATGAAGTCACACTCTCTCTGTGCATGTTAGTGCATGTGAGTGCCTTGTGCGTCAGCATCAGACACTGGGGGCTGTGACAAAGCGTTGATATTTGTCGAGTTAGGGAGCGGTCTGTGAGAGCCATGTGGAGGAAATCCCAGACCACTTTTTTTCAGTATTTCGAGTACAGCACCTTTAAGGTGATGGAAAAAAAGCTGGATTTGAATTTTCAGTTTTGAAAAATTGGGTAATTGGTATGGTAGCTATAGCATCCTATGAGTCTATGCTCAGTAGATTAAAAGGTAGTTTGGACGATGAGATTTCCAAAGGGACCTTTTAAAAAAAAAGTGACTTTTTAGTTACTTTCAATCAGAGGTAAGAACATCCTGTGAATGTTTAATTGTAGTGTTGACTGGGTCCCTCAGTTTTATAAATATGTGCTCCTTACTTTAACTTCATTAATTTATTGTTTTTCTTTCTACACCATAATTTGTAGTAATGTCTTCCCCTGTTACCATGAAATGAGTTAAAGATCTACTTGCTGCCATGTACCAACCTTTTCTTTAAAGTCAAGATGTTGCCTGTGAAGAATAGATTCATTTAATTAAACTGTAATTAAAGTACAAAAACAAAATCACTGAAAATACTGCCAACCTCTGGTCCCATTTTGTAGTATTTTCTGCTGGTTTGCTTTATGGCACCATTCAGGAGGATTACACATCTCAAAATAGCAGATGATATACAGTACTAAACAATGAGTCAATGGAAAGAAAAACAACTTTTACAATATTTGTAGAAAGAAAAAGAAAGAGAGACCATACATACAACCATACATACAATGGTTCACCATGTATGGTAAGACTGTATAATTCTTACACGAATGGGTGTGAATACACCTCAAATCCACTGTGTTGGAGGGCAGAGCTGCATCTCACACACACACACACACACACACACACACACACACACACACACACACACAGGGTGCATTTCACTATCTTTGTGGGGACCTGTCATTGACATAATGCATTCCCTAGCCCCTTACCCTCACCTTAACCATCACAACTAAATGCCTAACCTTAACCCTTACCCTCACCCTAACCATAACCTAATTCTAACCCTAATCCTAAAACCAAGTCTTAACCCTCAAACAACCCTTTAAACTTGTGGGGTCCAGCATTTTGGCCCCACAAAGCTGGTTGGACCCCACAAGTATACTGTATTCCCGGTTTTTGGACCCCACAAATGTAGTTAAACAAGAACACACACACACACACACACACACACACACACACACACACACACACACACACGTACACGCACGCATACGCCAGTGCTGCTACATGCTTGACTGAGTCTGAATCTAGAACATGTTACAGTAAAGCATTCAGAGGCCTTGCTTCAGAGAGAGAGATGGATGTAGAGGAAAAAGATGGACAAAAACCAAGACAGATGGAGAGTCGCACTGACACATATGCAAGGCAAATTAATGAATAGCAGAGATGATGAAAATGGAAGCGAGGCTGCAGTAGGAGTGACATATCTGTCAAAACCCCATATGTGTACATGATGTGACAACATATTGAAGGATATTTGCAAACAGCTTGTCATGCAGAACTGAGCTGTGCGGTATGTTTAGATCGGTTGAACAGCCGATGTGTACTCATTCATCAGGTGTATCATTACAATTATTTTTTAAATCATCTAACTAGTAACATGTTTGCGTTTCTGAATTTCTTTTCTTTAGGCTTCTTGTGTTAAAAAACATTCCCAGCATGACTGACAGAGGCAGTGACCAATAGTGTTGTACGGCTGAGTGTACAAGCCCCGCCCCTGTGGCCCACACCCGTGGGCTGTGTATGAAATGCCGGTCACTAGGTCCCCGCTCCCCATTGGCTGGCCAGCGCTGAGGCCTGTGGTCTAATTGGCTGCCTCTGGGGATGTTGCTCTGTGTTCAGTGGAGCAGTGGAAAAGAAGCATAGGCTGAATCCATTTTCCCTGTGTTTTGTTGTTGCTGTTTTCTCTCTCTGTCCATTTTTACTCTTTGTTTACTGTGGGAGAAAGGACAGAAACAGCCCGCTCCTCTCTTTTTTCCACTAAACCATCCTCTCTCTATCTTCGTGACTGCATCCTTTTTACTTCTGTCCTATTATTCTCTCTGTAAAGGTGCTCCCACATGTCTCTTTTGTCAATTTCATAATGGCAATGTGTATTTCCTCATTTTTCTCATGTATTTGCAGATAAAACCGTGGCATCTGTATATATATGATGTTCTCTCCATTATACCCTCTCTGTTCATCTATCTGGAATGTAATAAGACTTAGATCTCACATTACTTCCTTATATAACACTTTGAATAACTGTACATTGCAATACAAGACAAATGCAATTTATTTTATTGTCATATATTCTACATGTATGATCAAATGATGAGAAAGCTGACTTTTTGCAATGTGCAGCTATTGCCTCAATCTTTTAGCATATCATGCATCGAGTGCAAATTTAAAGGGACAGTTTACCCCAAAATCACAAAATAAATATGTTTCCTTTTACCTGTAGTGCTATTAATCAATCAAGATTATTTTTTTTTGGTGTGAGTTGCCCAGTGCTGGAGATATCGGCAGTAGAAATGTTTGCCTTCTCTCCAATATAATGGAACTAGATGGCTACATTTGAAAAACTCAACAGCAATGGCTCTGTCCAGAAACCCGGTTTCTCGAGATAATCCACCGACCTGGTTGCGCTTTTAGCACCACAAGCTGAGGGCCATATTATTCCATTATATTGGAGAGAAGGCAGACATCTTATTGTTGGAGATATTGCTGATATCTCCAACACTGGAAACAATCTAGATTGATAAATAGCACTACAGGTAAGAGGGAAAATAGGTATTTTTGATTTTAGGGTTTGAACTGTCCCTTTAAGACTCCTTTTAATATTTTTCAACCAACTCATGGAACAAATAATAGCGTAGTTAGCATATTTAGCTAGCCACACAGTTAGCGACAGTTGTCCTTGGTAGATCAGACCCTATTATCATTGTAAACTGCAAAAGTGCTGGAATGAAAAGCTTGACAGACATAGCAACAGTAAGTAAGGGGGACAGAACTTAGAATGGTCAACATAATTATTTCAAGTCAAGTTTTAACCTTTCATATTGGATTGGGTTAGTATACTATTATTATAAATCACGATTTCAGGTCTTATCAATATATTTCCAGGTCTTGTCCAAAATTCATAGCAACCTTGACCTGACAGTGACACCAGATAAAATATTGTCACAATCTGTTAATGATAAAAATGGTCCGAAATACATCATCATATCAAACTTACGGAGGAGGTATTCAGCAGCATCTGCTTCATAGTCCGCATCCTCTGGGAAGTGATCGATCTTCTTACACACACCTCTGAATGTTCCTGCGGAGGAGAAACACAGATTAGTTAAGTTCAGATCTTTATTGTTCCACAAGACAAATTAAGTACTATCGAACACACACACACACACACACACACACACACACACACACACACACACACACACACACACACACACAATTTCTACTAGCCAATTTAGAATATTATAAACCATGCATACTGGTGAAGTCTGGATATTTGATCAATTCTCAGTGGAAGACATCAGTCATCAGTTATGGACAAAACCAGTTATGTCATTGAACAAATTGAAAACAAAACACACTAATAAAACAGAAAGGATTTATTGTGCATATATATATATATATATATATTAGCTGCTAGCTCTGATAAGGCCAACTGTATTCAACTCGCAATAATGACTGGCTTGCTCTACATTATCCCGCCTATTACACAGCTATTTACTAAAGAAATCAATAATTTGACACAAAATATTGATATAAAAATGATTTTATTGAATTAAAAATGGTCCTCCAGAGTCTGTGATCAGAACTCTGGTCATAGAAACAGTCTGCTATACAGACATAACAGACCGTAGAATGCCGTGATTGACCAATCAGAATCGAGTATTCAACAAAGCTGTGCACTGTATTACCGTAACAGGTAGCAGTGTCTACAGCAACATTAAAGGGGCGCTATGCAGTTTTGGCCATTTCTTCGCTGTTTTCTTGCTTTTTGCTGGCAGGTTTCTCTATAGAGCTCCCCCTACAGCTTCGGAATAAATATTTGGCAGCTCCTATGTTAACTCGTGTCTGACTTCTCGCTCGGTCAGTCTGCCGTTTCCTCTTTCTCTGTTCCACCGACAATGCTTTCCTAGCTTTCTGCTTCTTTTTTGCCGGCTCAGCCATGACGATAGTGTGAAAAACTACCATACCATCACTACCTTGTTAGCCGGTTTCTGAATGGGCGTATGTGTGCAGTGCTGTGAAGCAATTTGTTGCATCGTGAGACCTGATATCATGAAATACTTCCTGACGCTGAGGCCGGCGACTCGCCAGCCCAAAGTTGCAAGGGTGGTTTTTCTGTTCACAGGCGCTAGGGGGGAGCGAGACGACCATCATTCAACTCGAAAAAAGTCATATAACCATTCCAATGACTCCGAAGCTGTTCAGTTAAGGTATATTAAGATAAAAAAACTGCATAGTTCCCCTTTAATGTATGGTTAGCACTAGGTTGAAATGGAGCTCGCTTCAGCAGCGGTTTGTTCCTTCCTCGCTGACATTGTTATGAGATGGGATAATTGAACGAAGGTATGCATGAAGATTTTGTGTATTGTCTAAATCTGTAAGTTGCCAAGTGTATATATGTTGCTATGTGTTCATCTGTATGTTTCTGTGTACTGGCTGTGAAAACAATTATCCCTCTGTGACAATAAAACTAAATCTTGAATGAATCTGTCAGTATGGTTTGGATTAAAAGATTAATCATTTAGTGATGAAAATGTCAAATATAATAGCAAATAAATACGGGTATTTGAGCAGGATTGCTTTTGGCAATCAATTATCTTCTTGTGTGATTGTATTGCATCAGATCATATTTTCAGGAAGGTGAACATGTACACATCCTGTACGTGGACATGAATATACATCACAGGCAGAAAAAACAGCAGAAGAGGAGGAGGAGAGAGAGAGAGAGAGAGAGAGAGAGAGAGAGAGAGAGAGAGAGAGAGAGAGAGAGAGAGAGAGAGAGAGAGAGAGAGAGCTGTAGCCTTCAGGGTATGTGCGGGAAACACCAATGAAAAGCCTGATCTCTCTCGCTCTCACACACACGCACGCACGCACGCACGCACGCACGCACGCACGCACGCACGCACGCACACACACACACACACACACACACACACACACACACACACATCAGCCAAGCTCATTAAACTGATAGATGAACACTATCAATCATGCATGTAAAAAAAGCCTTCTGTATCTAGATTGTTTATATCAGTGTATGACAGTTGGGGTGTGTGTGTGTGTGTGTGTGTGTGTGTGTATATTTGTATTGTATTGACTAGGATGCAGTCTCCTACGAGCGTGCCGAGTGACTCATCCTCCTTTGTACAAGTACTCCACAAACACACAGACACACACACATCCATCTGTATGTGTGTGTGTGCTCTGCATGTAGCTTCATTCCCATCATTCAGTCCCATTCACACATGGTCAACACTACAAGGGATATGAGAGAGACAGAGGGAGACGGGGGGGGGGGGGACGGATGTGGGATGAAGGGAAGAGTAGAGAAAAACGAGATGAAGGAGGACGAAGAGAGAGGAAGTGCTGGTTGAAAGAGGTTTGGTGGTAAAATGGCACGGGAGAATTAGAGAGAAATGGGAGGATAGAGGCTGGCGACGGACAACGGACGACTCAAGCTAATGGCTTATTTGCATATGAAGAGGTTCTTTCCAGTACCCGCACTCACTGAAAATCATTCATTAATTGATTCATCCAGCTCATGCAGTCAGAGATAGTAACTAACCTTCGACTGAGACTCTGATTGACAAAAAAGACATTTAAAGAGTGTTTGATTTCTAGATTAAATAAAGTAATAATCTGTAAAACTTCCATATGAATCAAAGTCTGTTTTGCCACACTCTCATACTGATAGATGTACTACTAATTCAACAAATACAGACAAATACATCATCCTTGCACACCCTCTTATCCTTTTCATACTTTCATTAGTGATTTTCTGCTTTTTTGGTTGAAAATGTGGTATCCATAGAGAACAAATTAAAAAGAAATTCATATCTGGATTGTGTATACCCACACATGAAATAAAAATGGATGCTATGGCTGCATATACTTAAATCTGTGTCTGCATTTCTTTTTATAATTTATAATATATATAAAACAATTTAATCTATAATTAAAATAATCATTAGTTGAAGCCTTAAATCACATAAAGGAATATTAAAGAATAAGCCTGCTGTACTTTTTTGGATTTATTGTCAAGAAACCCAAAGAAAAGACCAAAATCAACTATGTGCAGTTAGTTTCTTAATACTTTCTGACTTCCCTACCCTGTCTGTCACTCACAGCCCCAAGTCCATTGTATTCTACTGAAGATGTAAATCTTTAAGTAGCCTACAGTATATAGTGTAATAATAATAATAATAATAATAATAATAATAATATAAAGTTTATTTATTTTTTTAAAGCTAATAAGCCGAGTACCGCTCTGTATTATTTCAAGTGGCCTTATTTGACTGGAGTCACAGAAGGTAACTGTAGCCTTAGCTGTTCCTGTTGGACGCATCAAGGTGTGAAGCATTATCAAACAGAGCTCTGCCTTGTTTCTGCCAGACGGGAAATTTATTAAACCCCCTGCCTTTTAATGTATCGAACCACCCTGATGTATAGAGCACCTCATGCAATGAAATGCCAATGAAGTGATGCGCCAAACACACACACACACACACACACACACACACACACACACACACACACACACACACACACACACACACACACACACACACACACACATACTTAGTGCGTTTCACTATCTTTGTGGGGACCGGTCATTGACATAATGCATTCCCTAGCCCCTTACCCTAACCTTAACCATCACAACTAAATGTCTAACCTTAACCCTAACCTTAACCCTAACCATAACCTAATTCTAACCTTAATCCTAAAACCAAGTCTTAACCCTCAAACAGACCATTAAACTTGTGGGGTCCAGCATTTTGGCCCCACAAAGCTGTCCGGACCCCACAAGTATACTGGACTCCCGGTTGTTGGACCCCACGAATATAGTTAAAGAAGAACACACACACACACACACACACACACACACACACACACACACACACACACACACACACACACACACACACACACACACACAGGATGGGGAGGAGGGAATAGAGAGATGGATGGCTGCTTTTATTTCTCTCTTAGAGGCTGAGAATCTAAATCACAACTGAAGAAAAAGCAGACAGACACACACACACACACACACACACACACACACACACACACACACTTCTGTGTTAGTGTACCTGATGATCTCACACTATTACTTTCTAGAAAATAAAGACGGTCTGCTAAAAATAACCGAAATCAGACACACATACACACACGGTCAACAAACCCAGCGCTAAAGTCCCTCCATCCAAATTTTATTCTTTTCTTATATTTTTTATTCTTTCAACCTTCTTCTTTTGACATCTTCAACTCTTCAACTTCAAGGATATTAACCCTACAGGTTGCAATGGCTTATTTGAATATCACTAAGCTTTTTGGCTCAGGAGAACACCTCCAGAGGAGACAGAGGAAGGCAGAGATAGAGAAAGACCACCTACACCTACAAGTAAAACCTCTCAGCAAAAGTAAATTGATTATTTTAGTGTAGGTCTTTCATTCAATGGCATTACACAGAAGCACCTCCTAGAAAACATTACAAAATTGCATTTATCAAATGGGGTGATAAAGCACCCGACTAAAAAAATAAATACTAATACCTCATCTGCATCACAACACATCTAGAATAATTAATGTTTTTTAAATGGAAATGTGGAGAATGTTGCTCATATTACTACCCCTTAATAAGATGCAACACAAGTAGTAGATTTTGACAAGCAGTAGAGGTTATTGCAGCGATTAAGGCCTTCTCCCCAAGACTTCACCCACCATCTCATTTAAACTGAAGTACAAAGATCAGTTACAGTGCGGTTCATAATGGCCACTTTTATTATTAAATGTGCTTACCCAAATTCTAGTGAAATTATATCAGTGGCCATTTGGATGTAGTCCTTAGCAATATTACTTTGGCTGATTTGGACCCAAGATTGTACACTGGATTGTAAACTATAATGTTTATACAAATAATAACATAACTCAACAGTTCCATTCAGTGTGAAGCCAGACAAGGTTGCTCATTCTTCTTCTTATTATATACCATTACAATCAAGCCATTAGCCATAGCAATTCAACCTGTATTTAAAAGGAAAATGGTGCTACGATATAATTCAGTTGGCTACTTATAAATTCAAATATCATGGAATATGAACAACTAGACCATAGACATCTCTTATAAGCTCATTTCCCTCCTCCAGCTTTATTACAACTCAAACAAGACAAACTACTGGGATCTGCTCGTACTATCGTTGGGGCGCTTGGATAGCACACCGTTGGAACGTTGGAAGAATAATCACGGTCAAGATGAACTTTATGCCTGACATCACATGTTAGTCAATGTGTTTTTTAAATGTATTGTTAAATGTTAATAATTTTGTATTATTAAAAGGAAGAAGACTGTTATCTGGGGAAAAAGTTGGAATTTGATATTACAATAGCTTGGAGGAAACAGCATAGAGATTATTCTGAAGAGGTCTGAGCACAGTAGGATACATTTATGTAGACTGGCTTGACTCCTATCTACACAAATGTCCTGTTCTGTTTGTGTCAGTTCCACATAGAGATAGCGCTTTCAATCATGCAATCACACACATTAATTGTACAACTAGTAACATGGACATGAAAGCTAATATTTAATTGGGACTGACTGCGTCACACTGCTGGTTTATTTCTCTAATTTGGTGCGCCATTAAGGTCATATATGCCTGTGCTTGGGAATTAAAGTGTTTGTATGTGTGTGTGTGTGTGTGTGTGTGTGTATGTGTGTGTGTGTGCCTGTGTGGGTGTATTTTTGTGTGATGGATGCATGTGTGTCAGAACCACACATTTGCTGTTTTTTAAGTCTAACAGCAAACTAACGAGCACACACACAGGGAAACAAAACAGCATATGTACTAAGATAGCAAACACACACACACACACACACACACACACACACACACACACACACACATGCACACACACGCAGTGGGAACATCTATCAGGAGATATTTGCCTCACAAAGGTCAACATGTCCTGAGGGCAGCTGCGACCACAGCCACAGCAATGCATTATGGGACACCGCGAATAGGGATGGTAGTCCAGTGTGTGCATGATTGTCTGCCTGTGTGTGTCTCAGTGAGTCATGTGGTTTAGTTTCTCCTACTCGGCCCAGTATACTGCTGCTGTCACTTATGCATATACACATGCACATATGAACATACACATGCACACTCCCTTTTGTGTGCTATAGTTTCTCAGTAAGACGTAAAACCATGACATCATGATAGAGTTCATAGTATATTTAGAAAGCACAGTCCCAAAAAAAAAAAAAAAGTAAAGAGAGAGGAAGGTGCACTTTACTAATATTGATAATAATTGCAGCTATATCCCAAACAGGCCTGTCATGTTTAACTATAAGCATCACAGAACATTTATGTAATGAAGACCTATGTTTGAACTCCAAAAAGCCATACTTTAATAGACAGATAATTAATAATACAGCTCCTGAGAACACACACACGCACACGCACACGCGCACGCACGCACGCACGCACACACACACACACACACACACACACACACACACACACACACACACACACACAGAGAACTGAAAGACGAGAGGTAAAGGAGAAACACTTTTCATTTCACTGACTCCTGACTAACTGTTGGCTGTTCTTAAGAGTGCCAAACTACGGATACACTTGTATTATTTAGCTTTACCACACATCTTACTTTCTCTTTTTGCACCTCCATACCTCTTTTTCACTCTCCTCAGCCTCTCCTTTGCTTTCTGCTATTTCTAATGTTCCCTGATCGGGCTGCTCTGTTATTTGTGCTGTCTTTCTTCCAGCTATCTGTTTAATCAATATATTTAACCTTCGTCTTCAGGTGAAACTAGGGTCACAAAGGGTCGGTAAATTCCCGAAAAACAAAATTTTCCAAGTGAAGTTTAGCTCGGGAAGTTTTACATGATTTTAATATAGAAATCTTACCTTTTAAATAGTGAATGACTGTGGGGGGAAATACACATAACAAGACTAGGTCAAACTCTAGCATATGTCTAGACCGTGTATGGTCAATGTGCTTAATTGGGACCAAATTGTTACTGGGATAGTTAGCGGTGGTGTCTCTTATGTAAATTAAATGTTCATCTGTAGTGGTCCCATTAAATATTAGTTTGTTGTGTACTGACTGTGTGATTAATGTTACTTTGTTAAACAGACCAGACCTTAGTTTCACCCCATGATAATTATGAACCACAGCCTCAAATTCTGGTCTAAAGGAACTAAACTTAAGTCCCACTGGCACTGTTACCTTGTGCAACATTCAGATGGTTCTATTTTAAAGCAGATTTCTCATTTTCTATAATGTGTAGGCCTACTCCTTTATGTTATTTGAGTAGTTTATCTTTTACTGGGTTTTCACCGGCTGTTGAAGCACTGCCCACATCCTTTCGGTGCCCATGTTGAGCTGGAATTGACCGTAGTTTTGTTACCCTAGCTAAAATGGATTTAAAACTATTTAATAAATTCCAGGACAACAATAAAAAGAAGCTCACATTTGCTGAATCTTATCAAAATGCCACATTATAAAATCAATCCAGGTCAAACTCTTTGTACATAGAAGCAGTGTTGCATTGATAAAAACAGAGTCAACGTTATCAAACTATATTGTCATATCAAAAGTAGACAATTCTGACCAGATAACAAACTGTATAATTTCAGATTAAAGCAGAAATATTTGCCTGCTTCAATCAGTCCAGTTCTACTTGTGAAGTTACGGGCAAATAATGCTGCATGCATACCAAACAGTGAAAATACTCCACTAGACAAAAATACTGCCTCAAATCAAGGTTATAAAGGAAACACAAACAACTGTGTGTCCAGATGCCCCCACGATTGTGACGAGCTGGCCATGAGCTTTTTTTTATTTTGTCCTTGATCTAACTCTTACACACACACACACACACACACACACACACACACACACACACACACACATACACACACACACACACACACACACACACACACACACACACACACACACACACACACACACAATGTATACATCTCTTGACTCTTATACAGCAGAGTTACAGAATCGGACACTGAAACACCATAAATCATCGTTACAATAATAACAAGACCCTTGCAAAAAACTAACTAAAGGAGTAACAATAATCAATCAAGAGTGCTCTGGTGTAAGCAAAGATTTAGGTTTGTAAAATGTATTATTTATATTGACAGATAGGGGAGAAAAATCTGGTGATACTCTTGAAGCAAAAATGTCAGTCAAATCTGATATGTTTGACTGACATGAGAGGATGCTTGCAGCTTTACTTTTAATGTTGTTGGAGAGCCTTGGGTCTTTTGTGTGGGAAAGCTTTAGCAGTTTGGGCAAAATTGACCTTACATATATACCTATTGACCTTGCAAAAATAGAAATGGATTCTATGTTCTAGACAATGCTATTTTAGTTTCCCAAATATTGTTACTAGCTGATTCAGTTTATGTAAAGGTGATACATTTCTTTCAGCATGACAGAAAACGTTTGAGAACCACTACACCAACATAATCTTAATTATTACAGGAACACAGCTAGCTGTAAGAACTATGCCAATCTCAAACTAACCCCAGTGAAGTTATAGGATTTGAGCTTTTCTAGAATGCAACTCGGTTACACGTAAAACACAGCATTTACACCAAATGTGTTTCCAGCAACAAGCCCCTCATACCAAATGACAAAACAGGTAATTTAATAATACGATCCTTTCCTAAATTGCCACAGTGACTGGGTCATGGTCAGGGAAAGATCATGGTCTGACAAGACCGAAACAAGACTCAGAATCCGCAGCCATGTTGGCGGATCTGTGGGGATGGGAATGTCATTAGTTTGCAAGATATTTGGTCATAAACCAATGTATCGGACAAATTGAAATTTTACCTTGATGATGGCACTAGATGGAAAGTTAGAGCATAATCAAATTCATCCTGAGGGTAATATGAATTGGTGCCCCAAATTTCATGGCAATCCATCCACTAGACATTCCACTGAAACCCACCAATGTTGAGCTCATTGGGGCACTAGAGAAAAATAAAAGCTAAAAGATAAAAGATATCACCAAAGTCATTAGGGTACATCCTCTGGAAACCATGAATGTCTGTACGAAATTCCATGGCAATCCATCGAGTAGTTGTTGAGATATTTCAGTCAGGATCAAAGTGGTGTATGGACCGACAGACAAACACCACCTCCCCTAGAGCCTCGTTGCTAGCGTGGCTAAAAACTACTTGGTTAAGGTCATAGTTAAAAGAAGCAAACTTTTACTGTTGGTAGGAAACAGATGAAAACAGGGATCAATCTTGTTACAATCACGCTCGACTTCCCATTCCAACCTCCTCCCTACAAGTTTTTACGGTGTTACAGAGCGTAACATAGGCAGTTTTAGTCATTGGCACAAATGACCAATGCTGTAGTTATTGTGGTGAGGACAGCCTCGTTACCAGGGGAGCTGTCCCTAATCAGTCGATGTGTAGTCCAAAAGCTGCATTTGAGTGGCCCGTCACAACCCAGCCACATGCGCACACAAACATGCAGAATATAAAGCGTTTTGTCAACAAGAAAACAGAGGAGAAGAAGAGGAGGGAGTGAGCAAGGGAGAGGAAAAGAAAAGTTGAAAAGCAGAGCAAATTGGACTGCTTGTTTCCTCAGAGCGCCTCTGACAGCTCAGTGTGGGTGATTGTGACTCTTCATCTCCCTCTCTCTGTCTCTACCTCTCTTGCTCTCTCTGATTACCTCTTTCCAGGCGAAAGGAGAGAGAAGATGGGGGAGAGGGAAAAGGGGATAGAGAGAGGAAGAGGCTAGTTTCCACGGTGATGGCTGATGAAAGGGAACAGGACAGGTTCTGCTTGGTTGCACACCTCCTCTTTCTCTCTCTTCTTTCCACCTTTTCTGTTCTTCGTCAAACGCCCATGTTCTTTCTTTCTCTCTCTCTCTCTTTCTCTGAAACATTTTTCTTCCTGTTTCAAATCTTCTCATCATCCCTCCTTTACTGCCCCTCGTTTTCTCTACTCTCATTACCAAAACATTCATTCATTCCTTTCCAATCTCCCCTTCATCTTCTCTCACATCTTCTCACTTTTATGCATGCTTGTTTCTAGCATCGAGCCACACTATGTTGCCAACATTAACCTCACATCTCATTCCAAAACAATGGGCATTAACATGCTGCTCTAACAGCCTTAACTATGTCTGGGAAAGTTGTCCACAATATTTGAAACCTGGCTGCAGCTGTTTGCTCCCATTCAGCCACTTGAGCATTAGTGTCGTCAGGCACGGATCGACTGTAATGGCCCTGACACACCAACCCGACGGCTGACTGTCGGCAGAAAAGGCAGTCGGACTGATCAGTCGGCTCCCCGAGGTCCAAAAAGTACCTCGGAACACACCAAAGCGACGGCAACTTGAGCATACATTCTGCGCGTGCGCGAGACGTAATACAAAAAATTAAAACCGGAAATGACGAACGCATCACGTGGGTCTGGCTTCTCCAGCTGACCGATAATGGCGGCTTGTTCGAAATACGATCTCGTATTTTACGAAAATAGTTCACTGAAACGTGTTTCTGAAAACATTTTAAGCGAGAAATAGGCCAAACAGTTGCTGAATCTGTCTTCATTTCAGATCGACAAAGGTCAGTTTAAAAGATTTTCGTCAGATTATGAGAGGCGTTCGTCACACATCCCGCTCGCCACTCCACCAATCAGATTGGTCATTGAGTCCGACTGCCCGCCCTCCGACCCAGCAAGTCAGGTTGGCCAAAATGAAGGCCGACGGCCCCTCCGACGGACGACGGCACGGAACACACCAAACAGACTCGAGTCACCGACCTCGCCAGGCGGCCGATTATTGGGTTGGTGTGTCAGGGCCTTAAGACGATAAGGCCCGGCTTGCAGGCCGCGTTCCAGTTCAACCCAAAGGGGTTTAATGTGGTTGAGGTCGGAGCTCTGTGCCAAGTTTTTCCACACCAAACTAAAAAAAACAAAACATTTCTTTATGAAATTTGCCTTGTGCATGGGGGACATTGCAGTATTGAAACATCATAGGGCCTTCCCCAAAGAATTTTCACATGGTTAGACTGACAGTTTTGTCTTAAATATCATTGTTTGCTGTAGTATTAAGATTTCCCCTAACAGCCTTGGACTAAAAGTACACCAAGGTAAGTGGAAAAGGGTGTCCACATACATTTGGCCATATAGTGTATCTGTCTTCTGTTCTTTTTTTCATTTATTTCCAAACTCTTACAAAAACCCTATTTTCTCCTCCTTTTGCTCGCCATCTCTGTCCTTCATTCCTTCCCCCCACCTTCCTTCCTGCCCTCCTTCCTCCCACTGCCACCTAGGCGATCATTTTTGTCCCTGTCTCAGTTTAAAACCCTCTTCCTTCTGTCTATTACCAGGTGATCATTTAGATCCCCCGGCGTGGTCAAACACTCCCCAGAGATTCACCTGAAACAGAGGCCATGCACAGCTCATCCATCACTACCCACCCACCACCCGTCTCCTCTGCTTCATTCATGCACATTCTGGTCTCTCTTCATTCATGTTCTACCTCCCCCCTCCTTTCTTCTCTCCTCATTTCCCGGCTTCCTCATGCTCATTTATCACAGTGGGAACTTAACACCTCAGTACACCTGCACAGACACACAATAACACAGTCACTGCATGCAAGAAGTCCCAACTTGAGCACACACACACACACACACACACACACACACACTGGCGGTAGGTAGAGGAACCACAGACAATTACGAATAAAGAGTGTCAAAAACTTACAGTAACATAGACCCCATTTACACCTGGTATTAACAAGTGATCTATATCTGACATTATATACAAGACATTACAAATGCCTGTACAATCCTATGTGGATTCAGTGAAGACTTTTACTTTGAAGGGAACACAATTCTGGTGTTATATTTCCTAATTTTCCTACGTTTTCTGTGGTGTTAATATATTTTTATGGGAGTAAACACGTTGTCATGTAGAATTTGTAAATTTTCCTGTAAAAAGAAATAATGTTTTAACAGGAAGTACAGCCTTTTGTTTTCATTTTATTGTATATACATTGCACACATACAGTGTTGCAATTTGTCTTTACGTCCTCTTTTGGCTCCAGTCTTTTCTTTTAAAAGGTATTTCTTTGTTGTATTACTTTCAGTGTTTTTTTTTCTATATGTGATGTCAAGTTAATCTATAGAAGTCTAAAGTAAATGCACTGATATTTTTTTTTTTCATTTTGGAGATACAGTTTTATTTTTTGTCATGCATAAATCTGAAGAGTTTAAATTTGAAGAGAAGTTTATCAAGACGTGTGTGGCTGCCGTGTAGCTTGCAGCACAGGTGTACAGGTGTTCAGTGACAATATCAATGGTTTTCCACAGGCACAAGTATTCATGTAAAAGGGAGGTATATGGCTTTATGTATAAATACGGTTTTACTGTAATATTTTTAATAATTATCTGGAAAGAATGTAAATGGGTTAATTATTTCATGAAAATTGTATACATCTTTAGTATGTTTGGGCATTTTACGCTTTCTTTCTTCTCTTCTCGTTTTACACTTTTACACAGAGAGCCTTTAAACACAGAGACTGTGAATGCTTTGTTTTGTAACAATTGCAGCAAAGTTCTAGCCTAGAAATTTAGACGCACCCTATCGGCAGAAAATGTATTTTGCAGCCAGAGTCGTTTAGCAACTCTCCGTTGGCATGCGAGCTGGAAAAGCCAAATTCTAGTCGGGCCAATCACATTGTGTATAGAGTCGGCGGGCGGGCTTAACATAATGACAGCAGAGTTGCGACGGTTCCGCGTGAATTCCCTGCTACTTGAAAACAAGAAGATGGCTGCTGCTGCTGCTGGCGAACAGCGGTCTTTGGAATCGGCTTTGGCTGCGACTCTGGAAGACTTGGAGTTAAGCTTTTCTTTGAGAAAAGAACAAACAACGGCACTGAAGTCATTCGTAAAAAAGGAAGATGTGTTCGGAGTTTTGCCGACCGGATTCCTTCTTCGTTGCTCTGGTTGGTTGTAACACTGTCCTATTACGTGCAGAGGGAATTTGAAAGACAACCGTTTATCCCGCCCCTCGGATTGAGCCCTGCCAATGGTGAGTTCCCAGACCGAACATCTTGATGTGAGTCTGGCTTGTCAGGCAAGCAAAGTTATGCTGGTGCCTTGCAATAAATTGCAATTTAGGTAGGCAGCTCTGGCAGACTTTTCAACAAACATCCCACATCATGGGAACCAATGCTGCTGTATGGGGTTTACTTATTTTTTCCTTTGCTGAAGAAAGGGTCATCCGTAGTTTTATGCTGCTGTTTGAAATAGCAAGAAGAGGTAGACTTAGGTGTGCTTTCAATTAGTTGGGCAGAGATGTTTTTAAAGAATGTGGTCAACCTGTACAGATAGCATTCACACCTGGCTGAGATCCCTGTCTTTAACCAGGTGATATTCTGATACAGATTACATGTTAAGGGGTAAATGGGGACGTAAATTATCATAGTACACAAGAAGCCTGATTACACCTCAGAAACACACACGCACACACTGCACTTTAGTCACCTTAAGCTCCTCCATGAATCAATGCCATCTTAATATTTTTTTTGATAAAATAGGATGATTCTTAAGGCTTTTTTGCCTCATATCGTCTCTGACAGAAACTGTGTTGCTGTAAAAGGTGCTGCATGTTTTATGCTGCACAGTTCATATGCATGACTGCTCTATACATTCACTGTAAGAACACTGCATACATGATGTTTTTTTACCGCCCTGCATCTCTCACTCACTCACTCACTCTCTGATATCAGGCAGACTAGAAGCCACATGTACACGAGTCAGAGACATCCATTTCCCGTCAGTTTATGAGGCGTTTATAAATTATAAAAAACGTGACAACCAGGGACCCGGAATGAGCGAAGGGGGGATAAGATGGACAGAATGAGAAAAGAGATGAGAGAACTTATTCACTTTAGTTGTGTTATTGTGTGTGTGCGTGCATGCTTTTGGTGTCTGTTGCACGTGAGCCTGTGCATGTGTGCATGCACTGACATTGTGCTGACATTGTGTTAACTTGGTGTATTGCTCCCGCAGCTGTGCTTGTTTGGTGGCTTGGGAAAATCCTAGAATTTGTCTATTTATTCATTCAATTACAAGTATGTGTGTGTCAGAGTGTGTGTGTGTGTGTGTGTGTGTGTGTGTGTGTGTAAATGAGGGTGTGTGTGTTCAATAAAGCCTTTTACCTGTGCCATCTGGCCCTGTAATAGCATTCTCTGCCCCCCAGAATGAGATGGTTATGTCTGGATGCATCAGACACACACATACACACACACACACACACACACACACACACACACACACACACACACACACACACACACACACACACACACACTAGAGGCAATGCAATGCATATTTTAATGGTAAAAAACTGTTTACTTGCCCCTATGCAAGATCAAAGTCAAATCATTTACAGTGAATTATGCGTCAAGTCATGAAGCATCAAATTGGAAAAATCCAAGTCTACAATGTTGTTTGACCCCATCTGTTTGTTGTCTTAAAATGAGCTAGATACAAGGATTGACATCCTTAGGATCAGTATTTCTATAATGAAATACTGATTTATGTGAAAAATCCTTTAAACTTCAAAGATAAAAGTTCACCATTTATGGAATGTTCCCTGTTAGTGTTTTAAGGTCAGTTTGTTGTGAGAGACAATGTATGCTTTCTGAGTAAGAAGTGTTGCCAGTGTTTTGGCCGAACGTCCCTATTTTGTGATATGAATGAAGTGTTTTGGTGGTTTGAGTGAGTTTTTGGTGGTAAGATCAACTGTCTGGCCGATATACATGTTGGTAATCCAGACTGTATGTACAGTTTTGAAAACGTGGCTTCAGTATTGACTGATGCTTGTTAGCAATTGAAAAAATACTTTTGTACTATGCACTAGGCACTAGCATGAAGTACTTAATTCAAGACTCCACAAGGAAGGTGGAAAGAGATGACAGAAGAGAAGACGACACACACACACACACACACACACACACACACACACACACACACACACACACACACACACACACACACACACACACACACACACACACACACACACACACACACACACACAGTGCTTTCTTTCCAACTGTAGTCACTTGTACCTCTTAAGATATTAGTGCTTTCCTTCGCTTTGTCAAGTTTGGAGCCTCATTACATGCTGTAATAAAGTATGCTTTAACTGCTTACCAATTAAAGTGAACACAAATAAAAAGAGCCACTTTACCTCTTTAAATTGATGTAATCTATCTTATCTTATTTGTCTATCTGCTGCAATTATCTCTGCCCCGTCTACCCTTATTTTCATCTAGGTTTAGGTTTCGATTTTCAAGATAGCCACAAGACTTGAGGATTGGAAATGATATGGCTTCATGAATCAGAGAGCTGATTCAATAAGGTACATGAAGCTACAAAGATGGGATGTGTCTCTGAAGCCAAGTGGGGAAAAACCTGATTTAATGAGGCAGTTTTTTGGGGTTTTATGATCTTACCTAAATAACTAAATGATGCAAACTAAGGACATTGACCGAACAAGAAGTGCCAGAGGTGAAGCTGCAATTGTGTAACACTGCTTCTGACAAGTGGAGGGGACTGTGGGACATGAGGTTTAAGTAAAAAATGGCAGAAACCATCACACCTGTGTGATAATTGTGGAAGTGCCAGTCCTTGTAATGACCAGTGGATTCTGGCTCCGAAAACATTGTTAGTAGTCAATGTAAAAGCGCTGCACTTCTCTCCAGAAATAGAGAGAAAACTTAATGGTCACTGTGCATGTCAGTCACCTTGTCATAGAGTCTTATGATGATGAGATGTATGACTCAAATCAGGGTGTAATTTGGGAGTGTTTGCATGAATCGACAGGTCTCTCTCAACAATTTGTATTTTCTTGCTCCCAACAACAAGATGACTTCAAAAGAACATATTCCTAACAACACTGTGAGTCCTGGCAACAGTGTGCAGATCCAGGTACTTGTTGGTGGTGCAGCCGACTGGCTAATAGCACTGCCAGCTGTCCGTATTTTTGTCTGTTGGTGCTTTATTTGTACTTTCAGCGCGTGTGATGACAACAAGAGCGTATCAATAAATATCCTATTCTATTTAATCATGTTGCAGAGGAAGGGATGTGAGGGTGAACTCAGGAAAGGAATGCCCACACACACACACACACACACACACACACACACACACACACACAAGCACCTATGGTGTTAGACAGACATAGGCAAACAGTAGGGGAGAAATGATGTGTGTGTTATGTGTGTGGAGAGGCAAGGACAGAAAAATAACAACATGCACATGGATACACACTAGGAAAGAAAAACAGACAGCTAGACAAACAGAGAGAGAGGGGGGGGACATGTTGGTGCACGCGCGCGCACACACGCTCTCTCTCTCTCTTTCTCTCTCTCTCTCTCTCTCACACACACACACACACACACACACACACACACACACAGTGACAGAGAGACCGCTATAAGAGAGAGACAGACAGCTAGTCAGTCAGTCAGTCAGACTGATCACGTACCTTCCAGACAGCAGGTTCGCCAGAGGCCGGAGTGCGTCATCACCTCCTCGTTCTTGCGGCTCGTGTCGTTGTCGCCGCTGCTCTTCACGCGGCAGACCCCGCGCGAGTACAGCCAGTAGTCGGTACCGACGGCGATGGTCATGAGGCTGAAGGCGGCGAACGCGCCCACCGTCGTCACGAGCATCTGGACGCCGCGGTCACACATCAGCATCTTCATATAGGCGGCTCCTGTTTGTCTTAATCTCTTTTGCTCCTCTCTTTTAGATTCACCCTTTTATTTCCTTTATATCCCGCGAGATTTGGAGAGTCAGTGAAGGGTTCAACAGACAGGCACTCAAAAAAAATAAATAGAAAATATTGTTAAGGTGGTGAATTTATAAGTATTGAGCGAAAAATAAAGTACTCGGCTGCCTTGTCCGTTGAGTTGACAAGCGGTTCGTGGCAAAGGGCGGGAAGGTGGGAGGGCGGCACGTCACTTTCTCGCGCATCAAAAACCGGTTTTTACCACCACCACCACCCTCATACATACACACGCACGCACACACCGGAGGTTTAACGACCACCGGTTGTCCCCGACTACCCGACACTGCACTCACTCAGTCAGAGCAAAGGGTAACGGCGATGACACATTCTGCCTCTCCTTCCGTTTTTTAGTCCCACGGTTAGGCTGGGCGAGCTGCGTTAGAGCCGCCTTATCCACCAGTAACCAGAGATCTTCTCGTCTCTCTCCTCTCCTTTTTTTTTTGCTCCGTTTCCCCTTTATCTCTCCTCTTCTTCTCCTTCCTTCCTTCCTTCCTTCCTTCCTTCCTTCCTCTTTTCTAACTTCTGATTTTCCAAAACAGCTCCCTTTTTTTAATCTGTTAACCCTTAACAACCAAGGTCTGCATGTGAGGACTCCATCTTTAAAACAAGAGCAAAAGGGGGGTTAGTTTGTTTTCTTGATTGATGTAACCGCACAGCATAAGTCAAGGGAGGAGTGTTTCTACTAAAACATCACTGTTCCTCACTCACCGCTGGATTTGTTGACCGGTGAAGGATGTCCTTCCTCGACAATCTCTCTTACAGCAGCGCCAAAATATGAGGCGGTACAGTGGGTTTATTCTTTGTTGCTCGGCTTCCTGCTGAATTACTGAATGAATGGACAGATTAATAAAGCCCATACGTCAGCTATGAAGAGAGAGAGCGGACGTTGACCGAAATCCGTCGTGTGTTTTCGGCTCCAGCTGTTGACTCACTGACATGCTTTTTTCCTTCCTCCTCGATGTCCAGAGTAGGCTATAGGCTACAGAAACTCATCCAAACACGCAGCCGCTAACATAAATTCATTTTTTTTAATGCATTATCTGCAGTGGAGAGGCACGCAGCACGGGTATTTAAGTTGAACGGGCTTTAAATAGGCACCCAAATGACACCGAGACGGAATAATCAAATGTCTTCCACAAAACAGCCGTCTTCGCTCTCTCTCGTTGCCGAAGTTCAACCGCAATGGGGACAGACCGTCCGATAAGACGCCTGCTGATGGAGACTGTAGGACAGTTACACCCGCCTGGGTTTGCTCCAGAGAAACGTGCCCGTCGGTACAAATGAAAAAAATGACAGCCGTCGCCTCCTCCTCCTCCTCGTCCTCCTCCTCCTCCTCTCGGTCCAACCAACACAAACTAAAACTAACCGCGGGTCTCCTCAAACTCCGCCTGAGGCCGAACCGCTCGGCTCGGATTGGGCTAGTGGGTGACAGCGCCCTTCAGGAGCTAATCATGTACAGTCACTGCTGCGTGTCCCGCCCACCGCCGCAACGCCGTCAGTATAAAGGATGGGGGGCTCCAGTCCAGAGAGGAGAGAATATGTAGCCTATAGTTTCAGTAAAATGAGGGCTACTTCTTTTAGTAGGGATATAATCAGAGACACATCTTTATGCTCCTGTAGTCAGGCAGTAGACTACCTGTATCAAAACACAGCATTTCTGCAATGAGCATGTTTTCCAAGCAGTGGAGATAATAGGGAAATAGCATCACTGGTCAAACTCGTTGTAATTAGTTATTGGATGATACCTACGCAAAGTCGTTATAAAATAGTAATGTTGATCAGATTTGTTCACAAACCACCCGCTTCTAATGTCTTAAATGCAGCTTTCAGTTTTCTAGACAGAGTGGCGCCGCGCCGCTTGCCGCTGTCGCGTTGGGAGCTTCTGCCGCGCCTGAAGAGCTGTCCGTGGTGCTGAATGTTCGTTCGTTGTGGCGCTGTCCTTGGTCGAAGCGCAGCGGTATTCTCCCCTCTGTTTTCCTCTGTCTCTCTGAAGAGAGAGAGTGAGAGAGAGAGAGAGAGAGAGAGGGAGAGAGGGAGAGAGAGAGAGAGAGATAGAAAGAGAAAAGAGAGAGATTGGCAAGCGGTGCATGAAGAATCGCGCCCGGGAGAGAAGCAGAGACGCCACTTAAAGGGCCACGGACCGTTTTTAATGATTCCACTCCAGCGAGGCTTCCACACAAGGCGGTCTGAGCTTCACACTTCACTTAACACACAGGAGTGCGTGCGTGTGTGCATGTGGATTGTGGCGTGTGCCTGTTTATGTCTCCATTCACGTGACTCTGCTGTGTGCAAATGTGTGTACATATGAACATGTGTAAGTGTCTTTTTGAGACGTTTTGTGTGTGTGTGTGTGTGTGTGTGTGTGTGTGTGTGTGTGAGAGAGAGAGAGAGAGAGAGAGAGAGAGAGAGAGAGAGAGAGAGAGAGAGAGAGAGAGAGAGAGTGCCGCAGGAGGCTGAATAGATCTGTTTAAAAGCTCATTGTATTGTATTGTTTAAACAATGAATAAAAGCCTGTCTTCGTCACTTGAGACAAATATAAATGATAGGATGACAGGACTGCAGGGATGAATAAATACCCCCCCTCCCAATTGTTATTGTTATAATATCTTTATTGACTGAAAGATGTTTCTTATTTTCTTTCTTTCTATTAATCAATGAGAATCAATGTGTAGGTCGCTCTGTAATACCCAGTGTGCATGTTTGTGTGTGAATGAACACATAAACAAACATGCACATATACAACACACATTTCTTTCTCTCTTTCTGTCTGTCCTTCTCTGCATGCTTGTCAAGGTGACAAAAGTGAACAAGTGAAGAATGATGCGTAGTTAAACTGTTAACTGAAGTTAAGTGTTGGTGGTTTGAGTAACGACAGCATTGTAGAATTAGCTGCATGTTGTTGTCAATTTGTTGAAGTGCCATAACTGACTGATTGACTGACTGACTATCAGGCTGTAAGTGACTTAAAGATGGAGTGAGAGATGAGCTAACGGAAAAAGTGACTGGCTGTTTAGCTGATGGAATTGGTGGTTGTCAGACAGACTACAAAAATAAACAGAGGAGGAAACAGAAGAATTAAAGTGATCAAAAACAAACAGAGAGAGAGAGAGAAAAGTGACGAGCGAAAGGGAGAAAGGATTACAGTTAATAATTAAATAATTGTACGAACAGATCAACAGAGAGAGCAGTGACAGGTCCTATCATCCTTCTCACTTGCTTTGCCAGTGTGTGTGTGTGTGTGTGTCTGTGTGTGTGTGTGTGTGTGTGTGTGTGTGTGTGTGTGTGTGTGTGTGTGTGTTTGTCCGAGGCCCTTGCTGCCTGTGTTATCTCACAAGGAGACTCATTAACATAGAAATGACTTCAGGAAGAGAAGTACAGCATTTCACCTCTGGTGAGAGACGGGAGGGAGGAAAGGAAGCTCTAGAAAGGAGGGAGGAGGAGTGACAGCACAGGAGGAGTGGAGAGAGAAAGAGAGAGAGAAAGGGAGAGGTGAGAGAGACTGTGCTAGGCTTGAAATATACACAAATTGTAGGGGTGTGGTTGGTGGGCATAGGTCTGGGCAACAAAGTACTTTTGTTAAGTCTGCTACATGTTAATAGAGTAAACACTGTGTCTAGCGATTAATATATAAGTCCGCGATCTTTCCCTGACCTTAAAGTTATAATTAATTCTAATATTAATTATTATAATTTTCATAAAATCAAATTCCATTTTTGATACTACTTATGGTCTGCATTTTTCTGCAATAGACATTTAGTGTATTCACATTCAGTAATTTCATCTCTATATAGCAGTTTATAGTGTTAGTGGCGGAGTCCGCCATTCCTGCACTGGGTTTAAAATTCCTACTTAATCCTACCTATAAACTGTCATCATTTCATCTCATTGATATAAGCCTCACCTTTTACTGTTCACTCTCTTTACACAGTGTCAGATCTGTACAATATTACAGCTAAAGCACACTGAACATTTTCTACCGCTGCTGGTTCACATTAAAAACTGTTGAAACCAAATATTTATTGTGATGACGCTACAGGAAACCCAATGCATTTGTCACAACGGTTGCACTGACTGCGATCATTCATCAAATAACAATGATTTACATTACAAAACATGATGTAAAACATCTAAATGAGATGCAATGAGTGTATGCAGTTATTTTCCTTCTTATGTTCTATGTCATTTTCTGTCTGCCGTGACTCCTTCTCTCCTTCTGAAAAGAAGCACAGTGTAGACTGCTGACAGCCACTTTCCTGAAAGATACAGTATTAACTTCTATTAAAAGCCTGATTACCATTTGGCTTATGACCCTGGTGTTGCTAGGCAGCAGGGGGTGGGGGCATGGGCCCATGTGGAGCAAAGCATCATGGGAAATGCAGTTTGAAATCACTGAAGTGTTTTGCCCTTTCTCTCTGTCTATTGTTTCTCTCTCTCTTTTCACAAGTCTCACTTTCCTCTCCTCTCAGTTATTGGCTGTACAACAGGAGGATGAGGATAGGAAGACGCGGCGGTTCTTGAAGAGAGGAGGAGGACTGCAGGGTTTCTGCTCAGTGAGCTGGAACCTTCTCACGCCTCTGGCCAGTGCTCAGAGACTGGGAGGAAAAGGAGGGGGCAGGCAAGACAAGAGGAAGAAATCAGAGGAAACGGAAAACCACAGAGAAATTAGAGAGTGAAAGATAAACTGTTTGGAGGAAGAGAGAGGAGGAGGAAGTGCAAGATGACTGACACAAATATTCTGCAAAGTGACTGAGCTGGATACATTCCCAGTCAGAGGAGGAACATAAGACACACATACAGTAGATACGTGTGCTTTTAGCATTAAAGAGTGAGTTTCTATGAAATATTACAAGACCAGTATATGAGTATTCATGTATTCATACATGTATGCATTGGTGAGGATCACAATGTGTATAATGCATATCTTTGCCGGTGCACAGAATGTGTGGGTATGTGTGTCCATATGTTTGTATTTGTGTGTTTTACCAGATGGGAAAGACTCCTGCAGAGAGAGAACATATGGTGATGTGGCATGATTTTGGCGTGATGCTAATATGTCAAAACTATGATTTATGACTTAGACGTCCACAGACACAACCACGGGAAAATCTCTATGAAAGTGTATTTTGAAAGTGAGAATATGTCATATGTGTATTGCCTCATTTGGCAGCAGAAGAAAACATTTATTTCTGACCAGATTTGATTTCCAAAGATTCAAATATCATCTCCATTTTTTTGAAAATTGTGTGGAAAAAGTTAATGCTTCAATAATGTGTTTGTGTAAGAAAGGACACTTTGAGGAAGACACAAGGTCAGTGATAATGTGAAAGCGTTTCTAATGTGCGTGCATAATGAAAATGTGTGTAAGGGTGTTTGTATGTATGTGTGTGTGTTGGACAAATGATTTGGCGAAAGACTGACAGTTAGATTGATTCTTTAAGAGAGAGAGGAAGTGGCGAGTGAATGAAGGGGGAGACACAGAGAAAGAGATGTATCTTAATTGTGAAGGCACATGTCTGATGGTGTGAAAGTGTGTCTAATATGTTTGCCTAATGAAAATGTGTGTAGAGCTGCAAGAGCGAGAGTGTAAAAGAGAGAGGAAATGT
The DNA here is from genome assembly GCF_008315115.2 of Sander lucioperca. NCBI lineage: Eukaryota > Metazoa > Chordata > Actinopteri > Perciformes > Percidae > Sander > Sander lucioperca. The sequence goes on along the minus strand of NC_050193.1, from coordinate 15,201,017 downwards.
GCGAGAAAGAAAGATAGTGTGAAATAAATCCAATAAGCTCCTCCGTCATGCTCCCCTCTTGAGCGTTTTTAAGATCCACTGAATGAAATAAATAAGATATTCTTTTGCTTTTGTCAGTTTTCCTTTTTTCATCTCTCTCTCTCTCTCTCCAGTGTGCTGCAGTGCCCTGCTGTCGTTCACTTCAGTCTCCATCTTCCCTTCATTATTTTCTTTCCATCAGCAAGAGCAGCTAGCCTCTTTGCTAGTCTAGTAAACCACAAAATAGGTGCAAGCACATTCACTCCCTCTGCCCAGTTAAACCATTGCCGTGCTGCCACAAACGCATGCTTTGTGTCATTTGTACGAGTACATTTAGTTTTTTGCTGTACGAGTACAAGTTTTGTTTTGATAGTTTCAAGTTTGTTTTAATTTTTTTTGTCTTATTTATATGTGTTTTTGGTAGTGATGGCGAGATGAAGCCTCATGAAGCATTGAAGCTTTCCAGCAAATTGGTTCGCAAACGGGTTCATTTCTCGAGGCTTTATTTGCTCACTATACCACCTGTTGGTCAAAGAGTGTAAAACAGGCAGATATATTATGATCCATGTGATCTATGTGATCCATGTTTATCGGTGTTTTAAGCCCCCTGCGTCTCCTTCCAGGCAGCGCTGCCTGGAAGGCACTAGGATTACTGCATACAGTCAAGGGAGAAGCCCATAGAGAGTCCATGAAAGCATTGGATCAAAATATTCCAGCAACGTTTTGCTCCTACTCACGCTCTCCATCTCTGCAAGATTCGGAATGATTGAGATTTCTCTTGGCGCAGCTACCAGAAGACTTACAACTTTTCAGACAGGTTGCTCACGTCACATCTACGTCGTCAAGCTTGGTTTTCAGCTGCGCAGTACGCTCAGCCATCACAGGATAAAGTGCATCTAATTGACTTTACTGGTCTACATCGAAGTCTATGGCATCGCTGTGTCCATTTATTTCACTGTCTATGGCTGCTGGCCGCTGCCGGGCCTGGCTACTTGTTTGCCTGGCGCCGCTGAGTCACGTGACGGTACAACATCGAATCCCAAGAGGGGGGAGTAGGAGCAAAGTGTGCCTGCTCCGCACTGTGACAGGAGCGGCACTTGAAAGCAGCGGCACTTACACATACACAGACAGCCAGGTCGCCTATTTGGTGAAACCGCAGCAGTGCATACTAGAGAGAAACTAAAACTAAAGTATCGATCTCATTACACTGGTATTGATCAATATCGATACCAATTTTGGTATCGATATTATCGATATTTGGATCGATCCGCCCACCACTAATCAACAGGCTTATTTGTCTAAAACGGTACAAGCCTCGATACGCGCGTCACGGAAAACCTCCGGGATTTCTCAACACACGCTTCGAAGCCTCGGCACAGAACGTAACTGCACTAGTATTTGGCCACACTGTAAATAAATACACACGCTTTGGAATTCAAGAAGTCTGCCTTGCTATCACACTCTGGCTACGCTACACAACACAATCCAGAAGTATTTGAAAGTTGTAGAAGTAACTAAGCATTACTGATATTAACTTTGATTTAGAGGATAACACAAGAAGCACCAGCATCCACATGATAGATGCTAGAATGTTGATAATCAAATGTAGCTGGCATACTGCACAAGAATCAACACCTACTGTAAGTTAGCAGCTAGCTAACTATAAAAGGTTAGGTTAAAAGACAGGGTTTGGGTTAGGGTTACATCTAGTTACTTATAAGGTGAATCCCGTCTCCATGTAAAATGAATAATTATAAAGTAGATTATTGCTGTGTTTGGCCTCATATTTATTAACTACAACGTTCAAATACGTGTCTTTGTTGACGCAGTATGTCCGTGTTGTCCTGCCAGTTACATTCGGTTTCAACATTATAGCATCTACCCATTAGTCACATTAGTTGCCTGAAAGGCACATTTGACAGGAAATGAGACAATAAGAGATCTTTCAACATGATTTATTATTCTACAATCGAAAACACCACAATACACATTTTCTTATTGTAAACTATCTCACAAAACACATTCTTACTCTTTTTGCAATTATCTTCAGGTTATTGTTAAACTAGGCTATTTGTTGTTTAGCACGTAAGCCCGGCTGAAATCAAAGCAGAAATAAGTTCATGAGGCAAGCATCAAATTTAAATTGTACTAATAACTCATCAGATTTCAAGTGTAATGTCAAGTAGCCTTGGCAAGGCTACAGACTGCAAGAGAAAAAGGGAGAATATATAAAGGGAAGCTGTATGGGACAAATCAGGGATAATGAGAGGATACTGATAAAGACCGGATTGGAGACAAGAAAGAGGGAAGTAAGAAAATGAAAACAAGCGGGAAATGGATCTTGAAGAGAAGAGAGGAGAGGAAAATGGTGGAGAGGGTGAGCCAAGAAGAAAAAAGCCTATAGAGAGAGATAAAGGTCAAGAGAAAAGAAAATGAGGTAAGAAAAGACAATGAGGAAGCTGAGTGGGAGAGGAAGAAGGAGAGGGAAAGGTCAGAAGAAAAAATAAAATGACAGATGGAAAGGCGTGATCAAAGAAAAGGTCGGAAAGAAAAAAAGGAGTAAAGAAAAGAGAATGAGTTGGCACACGTTTAGGCCATTACTGTTCCCCCTGCATAAACTATGACATTGTATGAGTGGGTGGCTAGAAGGTTAAACAGGTATTTTTTGATGTAAAATGTCATTATATTTTAGTCCTCAGAAAGTTTTTTGTTTTCTATTGCAACTCATATATATATATATATATATATATATTTTTTTTTTACCACTAAACACATAAACGTCTCTGTGTATAAATGTAATTATGGAAATGGAAAACTCTTACCTCTAAAGACTTGAAAAATATGTATATATGTACAAATGAAGCAGAACATGAACATTGTATAATATTTCATAAATAGGTAACAATGGCATGAGACATACTTTTATCATAAATTAAACCCTATTGTCTAATAAAGTAATTATCACACACCAGTCTATCAATCAACACTTAATATAGGATACATCCATATCATGTGGTACACGATATGAAAGAGAGAGAGAGAGAGAGAGAGAGAGATCATCACATGCATGCATAGTATAATTCCTTATAGTCCTGATGTGGGATTTTCAACACCATAACATAACCAGAACTGATGATTGGGTTCTTAAAACACTGAGAACGGAGTGTCATGAGGAGTTTATATATGTGTTACTGTAGATGTGCGGTAGTTCTCATTTCATGTTGGCTCCCTCAGGTCTGCTTTTAGCTTCAGTCTTTGCCAAAAAGAGAGATTTCTAATAAGATTTGAATACTTATTGTATATTAAATTGTACAGTTCTTAACATACTGAATTACATGCATGCACAGTTACACACGCACGCACGCACGCACGCACGCACACACACACACACACACACACACACACACACACACACACACACACACAGGTAGATACAGCTGTCGAGTGCTATTAAAGGCTTCAGGGTCTACGACTCCCAACAGCAGATGTTAAGAGTAGGCGTGATTAACATTAGGAGATATTAACACCCTTGACCTGAGCAATACACAGCTCTACGCTTGAGAGAGGCCGAAACACAAATTATTCTTTTATATTTAACATTATACAACATCTAAACAAAAGAACAGGACTGCAGAGTCAGATCCAGTGAGTTTGGAAGGATCCTGTGTGTTTGTCTATGGTTATATATAAATATGTACAATATATGCATATGTACTTATAGTAGGCTATACATGACGGTACTGTTGTGCTGTTTAGAGAAGGGGAAACATTCTAGGCCTGTGTAATGGACCTACAGTATATGTCTTGTGTGCCTCCAGGAGCGAACATTTCACAGTCATTGTCCGCCTTGTTACGCTTGTGTATGTGTGTATGTGTGTGTGTGTGTGTGTGTGTGTGTGTGTGTGTGTGTGTGTGTGTGTGTGTGTGTACAGTATAGGGATGTAATGTGGTTTGAAGCTGGAAGGCAGATTTGCTGAATTTGAAATAATTGGCTTTATCCAATGAAGCCTTATAAACCACGCACACACAAAAATGTTCATACATATGTTTATGCACGCAAAACACAGCACTAATACAAACATACACACATGGGTGAGAAGGAAGGAAGTGCAAAATAAAGAATTGAGAAAAACAGCATTGCTCTTGTTATTATTGCTGTTTGTGAAATCGCTCACTTGGGGGTTGTGAAAGCGGCTTCTCATTCTCTGTGTGTATCTGCCTGTGTGTGTGTATGTGTGCATGCTCCACTAGTGACTGCCGCATCGCCGACCCTGTGACACCACGTCATATTAGGCTCCCAGTGAGGCCTTGTCAGAAGTACGGATTAGAGCCAAAACAAAAATAAATATAAAGGAGAGAGAACGTGGGGAATGGGGGAAGGGAGAAAGGAGAAGGCAAGAGCCAAAAGAAGAAAAAGGAGGACAAGAAGGACGAAAAGATTTGACAGGCTGTGAAGTTTGCTCATTAGGCATATTTCTCTCTGATGGCCCAGTGTGAGACGCTCAGTCAGAGTGTGTGTCAGCACTTGCACAGTGCAAACCATGACAGTGCACAGGCTGGTTAAAACAGGCAACAATGGTCAAGACACACAAATTGAACTGATACACAGCAGCTCTACTCACGGTGCATTCTAAGTTAGCTATCAGTGGAGGCAAAGCCTGTGTACTTCTAGGAAAATGGCTGCAGAAGATACTGCTGACACTGTGGATGCAGATGTGGATGCCGTTTTAGGACTTCAGAAATGTATCATTATTACTCTTAAATATGAGTGATGAGGGTAGTAACAAGATCAAATATATAAAAAGGATAACATCATTTAATGGCAACAAAACATTCACTAGAAACAACCAAGGTATATTTCCTGTTTGTTTGGTCCCATCTCTCTATGTCTACATTTATCAATGTGTGGACAGGGGACTCAAAACTCAAAATTAGGATGGGAATGACTGTGCCATGTTTAAAAGACATAGCTTCTTTCAACATTACTCACACAGTCATTTTAACTGCACCAGGCAAACCACACCCCATAGACTGACACTGCTGCTTGTATCCATTCAGATTTGTTTAACATTTCAGTGATTAGTTACTCGCCTTGCATGGTTTGGTTTGAGATGACACAATGATGAAGTTAAACGTGTGGAGCAACACTAGAGAACATATCACAATACTTTAATTAGGAAAAGTGAAAATAGTTTAGGTTTGGTGTAGATTTGAGCTGACTAATGCCATAAACAGAGAAGAAAATACATGTATATATATAATTCTGGCATAAAATTAAGAAAAGGGAGTTCTTGTTCAGCCGGCAAGCAAGAGCTGGGCTGCCATATCACTGTAATGCGTTGTGTACATAATAATATAATAAATAAATAATCAATTGTGGTCTTTTTGAATTTATATTTTTCCATAAATCTAGCATGTATATTGTCCTGTATAAAAAGCACATTTGACACAGAGGGTCATTTTTGACACAATACTTCAAATCTTTGGTATCCAGGTTTTTGTGCAAATTTGATGTTGTGATACCGTTCTTGTGCTGAAGTATTGGACAAACCCCTATTGGCCTAAAAGAAATGCAAACATTTACTGAACTTACTGAACAAAATAAGTAGACTTTTAGTGCTAGTTTGCCCTCCTATCTGCTCTGAAAAATCTTTTCTACCAGTCCATCAGTGTGGCTAGTGTGTGTTAATTTCCAGGAGCCACATATTCAGGGTTAGTGTAGGTGAAGCCAAGGAAGTCGTCCTGGTCCAGGTTCATGATGACGAGCTTGTCTGTCGGCGTCAGGTCCACCGGCATCTTGGTGAACTCCTTGTCAAAATTACAGGTGTCCCGACGGTTTCTCTGCAGGTGCAGTTTATGAGATTATGAAGGGGAGAAGGTATGATGAGAGGAAGAATTGAAGAGAAGGAGGAAAAATGGAAATTGTTGGAAGAGAATGAAATGGATTGAAAAAGAGAAAACATTACTGTTAGATACCTAGTACAATATCATCTGCATAAAAGCGCAAGTCATTTTCATTTGAAATGTTTCCTTTGTTCATGTTAGAGGTAAATATTTTCAGATCGTTTAGTACACAGTCTCGTTACAATTTCCTTACAAAGGCTTTTGGCTTGTTGGCATGTAGATTCGTTAATGCAACTGTATTATTGTCAATATGACTCATTGACTCAGGACTATTGTTAGAGGAATAGTTCATCATTTTGGATAATATGCTTATTTGCTTTCTTCCTGGGAATTAGATAGATGAGGATCAATAACACTCTCATATCCGTCTGTTCAATATGAAGCTGGAACCAGCAGCCAATTAGCTTAACTTAGCCTAAAGACTTGAAACAGGGGGAAACAGCTAGCCTGGCTCTGTCTGAAAGTAACCAAATCCGCCTAGATTATCCTGGGAGGTGAAGACATGCTTTCTAGGGCTTGGTATCGTTAAAAGAATTACGATACCAGTACCAATATCAGTACCCTTAAAGTGATACCGATACCAATTGAGTACTTCATTTAATACCTTTTTTTCTACTTCATTCATTACTTATCATGTGAATGGAAGCATCTCGGCATGCTGAACTGCCTACACCGTCAAATACACCGTGCTCGACCTCACCACACCACAGACTGTATGGGTTTTAGCTGCTGTGGTAGCGGGCCAATCCCACGTCGCATTAAATCGAAGAATGCTTGCGGTGATTGACTGCGAGCAAAAACCATACAAATAGTCATTTTTTTTGTAGATCTGGGTACAAAATGAATGCAGGAATCGTCTGCCGGTATCGTTTGACTGGAGAAGGTTCAATACAACTTGGTGTTGGGTTATTTTGGTCGATAACTTAAAGGTATTTAGTACCGATACTCAGCACTACCTCTTTCTAGTCTAAGCTTAACTAATCGACTGCAGTCTCTAGCTTCATGTTTATCGTACAGACACGGGAATGGTATTGATCTTGTTATCTAACTCTCGTCAAGAAATTTCCAAAAATGTCAAACCATTCCATTGAGACAATTGGCTTTTGAAGTGTTGCCGTGATGTTGGGCTACTTAGATTTTCTTTTGATGATTAGAATGTTTTCAAAAAAGTAAATGCAATGCTACTGTAAATATCTTGCTGCAACAACCCCACTGAATCTCAGCAAATTTGTAATAAACATGATAAAAAAATATAAAAATATATAGTCAATATTTTATTTGATGGAAAGGCAATTATTTTACACACCTTACAACACTATTATATTTGATCTAATCATTTCTTAAAAGAATACCATCACCTTGTGGCAATGGTGTTTGCGCCATCTGACAATGCAGGAAGCTGTGTGCTGTCAACACTATGACCCAGCATATTACACATATAATATGTAGCATATAGAGTGAATTTAAAGTGCTGTCCTCGATTCAGACTTTTATGTTACTTCCCTTTTTATCTCACCTGAATATCCAATATCTCTAGCTAGCAGCCAATGTCTTTTTTAAAAACATTATCTCTGTAATGCCAGGATAGTTTTACGGCTCAACACTGAGCCTCCTTTTGTCCACTGTGACAGGTACAAGACTACAGAAGACATACCACACCTGACAAGAAAAGATGTAGGCACAGGTGCCTGGATGTGCTAAGCAATGGAGTGAATCTACAAAAATGCAGCTTTTCTTTAGTTTAAACAGTGAAAAATAGGACAGCTGTATATTCTGTCTGCCCGCTTCGATGCTGCTGGTGTGTGGGTTCACGTAGAAAATAATAGGAACAAACACAGCACCCTCCTCTAGTCCTGTCTTTGCTGTGATGGTCCCTTTTGTTTATGCTATTTGTAATCAGGGCACAAACTTGATGTGATAATGATTTGCTAATGTTAGGATGCTACAAGTAGCACCTGTATGAATGATGACAGACGAAAAGAAGATAAAAGATAGAGATACAAAAGATGCATGGATATGATGAAACAGGAAGAAGGGGAGACATCTCGTGCCTTGAATAAAGTTCAAGTAAAATAATCAAAATGTCAAGTGGCGGCTGGCAACCCATACTAAAAAGATCTCAAAACAGAGGAAAAACAAAAATATACTGTATATTTAATATATTTTAGAAAAAAAAGAGGGAGGGTGAGTAGAGGAAGTGCAGATAGAGATATGAGATAATATACTAAGAAAGAGGGATAAAAGAAAGATGCTCAGCGACATGAAAGAAGACAATGAAAGAGAGAGAGAGACTGGAGTAGAGGCAACTGTGACTTTGTGAAGGATTTGAGGGAAATCTGTGTGTGTGTGTGTGTGTGTGTGTGTGTGTTTTTGTATGTGGTAGTAGAGGGTTTCTCTGGGGCAGGGCATTGTTAATGCTTGGCTCAGTTGGTGGATGGACAGAGGAAAGAAAAGATCGAGCTGGGTGTAAAAGATGGAGGAGTGTACAGTATGTTAGTAAGTGGGGGAGGGGCAAGTTAGATGTGGTAAAAGAGAGTGGCTGCCATTTGATTCACTGACAGTGACATATTCGTACTTTTGGCGAGTTAATTCTTATTGGGACTACCCATGCTATAGGCACTCATGGTGCTGGTAGGCTCTGTATATAAGAGCAAACACCAAAGGAAAGGTTGTATTCACACACACAGTTATATCACTGTATGCCATATATGGCCTGGAGGATGTTCTCCAAAGAAGGCGAGCGAGGAGAAGCATAGGCTGTGTGTGTAAGATTGTGTGTGTTATGTTATTTGATTTTGCTAAAACTCGTTGAGCAGGATTGTTTAGGGGCATCCTCCATCTACTTTATGTCCAGGACAGGTACAGATTTGTGATACCTGACGGCTCGTTTAAAGATACAGTTTCTGAATACAGGCTGTGTGCACTTCTCTGTGGATTGAGCGTTTTGATACTTTCACAGTATTTATGTAACACCTTGACCTGCTTTATAATAAAAAAATAAATGGATCTCGCTTTTCGCAATATGGGATCTTTAATCTATGTGCTCTGTTTCTAGATCTCTCCAGAACAGAAAACAGCAGTAGATTATGACTCACTGGAAACACCTGTGTGGGCAAACATGTGGGTGTCATGTTCATGTCATAAAAGCGTTATCGTAATTACGAGTTTCCAAGTTGTAGATGGCGTCAACATCTAAGTCATAATTAGGACCGGGAAAGCTCCAGTTTCAACTTGGCATGTCTGAAAACCAAGCAAATCTATTGTTCAATATAATTAAACCTACATGTAATGGATATGGTGTTATATTAGCAAGGTTGTACAAACTATTTTTAACTCTCACACGACGAAGTCTGTAATGACATAGCTGTTTTGAGATTCTCGCGTGTCATTAAAATGGGGATCTGTCTACCATCATATATGGCATAAATGTGGCATTAGGTTTTCCTCTCTTTGTTCACTCTCTGTACACAATTTTTTTTTTTTATGTTTAATGTGAAAAAAGAATGAATACAAAAATAATATTGCCAAACATATTGGTGAAAATCTGATTTTAAAGTACAATTTGAAGTGCAAACATGCACATATAGCATTTATTTATCTATTTGTTACTTTGACAGACTGTGTCTCAACTGCTCTTTTGCTTTTTTGGTTTAAATTTTGTTGTCAGTGGAAGGATATTCTCAGCTGTGCTTGCCACAAGAGGACCCTGTTCACTGGAAACGGAGGTGACCAGAGTCCTCTTGCAGAAAGAGACAAAACTAATTCGTGTGTGGACCATTAAATGTGGGATGAATTATTGCGGGCAGATTTAGTCCTTAAAATATTTTTTTTCAGGAAAAGTCAGTGAAAACAATATATAATCACAGATACATAGAATCATGAGGTAAAGTTGGATAAAGAGAGCCGCAGAGAGGGAGAGAAGGAAATGGATCAAATAAAAGCTGGCCACATGAATATTTACATCACTGAGCAAGTAGCAGTCACAGAGAAAAACACACAAGGGTGATATCAGAAAATCCACAACCATAAATACATCCATAAAGGCAAGAGTCTGAGCCTATAACAGCATGTACGTTTGACGAATAATAACAATAATAATAATTATAAAATAGCTGAAGCAACAGTCCAACTCACAGCACGAAGAAGAGGAAGGAAAGAGGTGAAGAGAAAAAGAGACAGGACTAAAGAAAAGGAGAATCTAGCAAAGTAGATGTTGATTGTTGGCCCAAAGTTGATGCAATCTTGGCTGATTTCTACTTTTTGACAAGAGCTAGGCAAAGGAAGGTGGGGTCAGAAACAACAATGAGAGAGACAGAGAGGGACAGGAGAGCTGTCAAAATCACATGGAACAACAAACCAATGTTGCATCTCCTACCTTCATCTGCTAACTCTCCTGAGAGGGGCTCCCTCCATCCACAGGGACACACCTGCCACAGCTGGCCCAGATCCACCTCACGTTCCTGGGCATGATATTCACTAGAACGCCTCGTCTCAAGAGAGGCCTGGTACAACACTTAAATAGTGCTGTAATTTCCTTTCCAAATGATATATCAGAGATGTAGTTTTGTGAACTTTAGTTTTATTCAACTTTGTCAATCCACAGTCAGTACAAACTCCTACTTAGTAGCCAAACATCATTCAAATTAACAGAACTTTATTTTTAAACTGTAGTGGAGATCCCAAAGTTTCCAAAGATAATGTCATTTTAGAGAGATGTGTATAACATACAACATATAACATAAAGTCTTGGGTTTGAATATTTCACTCAGTGTAAACATAATATAGCTTTGATGAAGAGATGGAACAAGCTGATACATAATGTATGGTGTCAGACAGCATGGAATAAGATGATTCTTATAACCTTAATCCCATTTAAGTGGAAAAGGGCGGACACTGTACGTTAAAAATACAAATGCACACCTACATAGGTGTTTTTAATGGGGGTTGATTAGACTTGAAGATGTGGGGAGCTATGTTGGAATTAATAAAGTAGAATGAACAGTCTGGTCATGCATTTCTTCTCATCATGTTTATAATACTAGAGCTCCTTTCACACACGCACTGCAACAATGAAATTATTTAGACATTACCCAAAGAAGCTGCATGTGAGAACGCAAATGTCCGAAAATCAGTTAGACCGGACATTAAACAGACTTTACCTTGACAGCGCCCTCGTACAAACTCAGTGTAATGACCGATTGAGCCCACATGTGACCAACCAGGTCGTTGTGTGGAGAATTCACAGCGAGCAAGTGAGCGTGTCGATGACTTTTCTAGGTGAGAAGAAGGGTGATTTACATGAAGACACCAACTGACGTCTAACTGACGTCTGACTGGAGATGACAAGATTCGGGAACTTCTGTCAGTTAGGGGCAGACGTTGAAATCGTCAAACAATGTCACGGAACGGCAAGAGACTCGGTTGTTTATGACCAAATTACGAACAGACTACACAGCCGTGGTGTAATCCAGGTCATGTCCTGCACCCTGCACGCTCTCTGGGTGCCACCCTTCGCCTAAACCAAACAAAGTATATTTCCAGTATGTGAGTACGCATCTGACAATGACAATCTGCTGTTGTGTGCTGCATGTTATGTGTGAAAGGCCAATTGGGACATTGTCCAGGGTTCATATGAGAAAACAGTTTCATGGAGCTAACATTTGCTTAGTTAGCTACCTAGCTACAGCTGAAAGACATCTGTCAGCGAAAGTTGTCATTTCAGCCGACGGTATCGACGATCGTTGGCTCAAAATGAGAAATCCTGCTGTTATTTACCTCTGTCTGAAATCAAGGAGCCATTATGACATTGCAGCAGTAACTAACGGGGAGGCGGGGCTTAGCAAATGTCAGTTAAAATCACCATCACCATTTTTCTGATGGGTGTTGTTATCTATCAGTATAGTTTGAATACAGCACAGTGGTCCCATATATGCTTTCATTATCAAATCCTGAAGGAATATTCTAGTAAATGTTATTCATCCATGTTAATAGTCACTATTGCTGATCGATAAACTGTCAAAATCAACGTCACTCAACTTATGACTTGCAGTTAAGACTGTTTATCTGACTGGAAACATAAACACAAGCGTCCCAAAACCTTGTAAATCCACTGTGTACACAGCTGAAGACCATGCATGCAGTTATTTATCACACACACACACACACACACACACACACACACACACACACACACACACACACACACACACACACACACACAGAGCTGCCAGCCATGTAGGCCAGCTCATAATGTGTTCCATCTCAACATGCTTCAATTGCAGTTACTGCTGGGAGGCAGAGAGACACAGAGATATGGAGAGAAAAAAAGAGAGAAAAAGATGCAGCAAAGGACATGGAGTGAGATAAATATCACTGGCCCTTGGTAAAGATGTACAGATAGAAAACTTGGAATATACAGCAGCATCAGGGCAAACACACAAATGTTTTTCAAGTCACTGTGTTCCAGAGGCTTTTAATAGAGAAACATGACTCTAAGTCTTTAATTTAGTCTTTGCCTTTTTACACATCCCTTCTCTCTCTCTCCCTCTCTTCTGCATTCCTGCCCCGCCCCCCCCCCCCCACCCCCCTCTGTCAACCTCTCTCTCTTTCTCTCTCGCTCTCTCACCCCATCTCTTTTCAGTAACGAGAGGATTAGCGGGAGACGAGCCTATGTCAGCTGAGGATGCGGGGAGAGTGGGAGGCACAGAGGAAAGGGGAGGTGAAGAGGAGAGGAGGGTGAATGAAAGGCGGTATCGAACGCTGACCTGTTTTGGGCTGATAAGCGCAGGCTGCTTTGTGCTGAAGCCACTGGCTTTAATTTGGGGGCTGCAACATTTGGAATTAATTATCACACACACTCCAGCACTGCTGCAGCTTACTGTGTACATGGCTATTACATCCACTCCAATACAAACTTTATACAGCTTATGTGCTGGAAGTTACTGTTACATAGGAGTTTGTATTGCTGTTATGATAAATTTGCATAAAATACAACTGCACCACAATGTTAGTATACAGTTAACAAAGAGGTATGTAGGGTATGCCTTCTGTTAAGAACTGTATGGGCAACAAAGCAACAGGAAGCTTTTCTTTTTCAACACACAAATATAAAGAACAGCATGTAAAACGTATAAGCTACAAGTTGAAGTGGAAAGCAGTAACCACGGAAATGCTTCACTGAATACATTTCATTCCACACCCAAAGTCGAGGTGAAAACTGACTCTTCAGCCATTTGCTAAGAATTAATTATTTATCTATTATCTGACAATATCGATCCTGGATGTTCTTTTAGCTTGCCTGCTAATCAGCTGGCTAATTAGTTGACGCGTTCTGTGAAAAAAAAGTTCATAAACCTTATCACTTAACAAGAATAATTATCTGCTCAATAAAATGAAAATGAGACAAAAGCTAACTTTCAACAGTGTGACATTAAAGCTAAGTATTCCAGACAATTTTTTAGTTTCCATATGCGTATATATCTGAAAACGGACTTAACAGCTAGCTTAGCTTTGTCTCCACAGTAAGTCGCTGCGCCTGGCCAGAAACACGTCCACATACCTCCACGTAAAAAACACAAGTTTCAGTTTTTACATTTCCATTTGTGTACAGAGACCTTTGGACAGAGCCAGGCTAGCTGTTTTTTTCAGTCTTTTGCTGCCTTGAAATGGAACTCGCAAGCTGATGGTTACGACATGGGAAGTTGTGTACACAATATGCTTGGCGTTCAAGTGGTTAAGTTAAAGAACAACATTGCTAGGCAATGGCTGTCGGTGTCTAGAAGCCATCGAGGCTAACAATTTAGCATATCAGCAAGCAGGTAACATAATGACTCAGACATAAAAATTACAAAGAAAAACTCTATGCGACTAAAATTACATTATATTAATTTACCATCCACCAAAAACTTTACTTCCATGGCCTTCGCCATTTCTGGAAACTTCGGAGCATTCTGAAAATTTCCACCAATGAGGTTGTGAATACAACAAGAGGAAGGCATTCATATGGACTCTTCTCATGAACACGGTAAACATGACCCCATTTGAAGGCAGCATTCATGCTAATTTAAGCTTACCATCCCCTGGCTTTAGCTTCATATTTAACAGACAGATATAAGAGTGGTATCCATCTTCTCATCTAACTCTCAGCAAGACGTGAATAAGCAGATGTGTCCAAAATGTCAAATTATCTAAGCATGTTACATGGCTGATGTACACAACACATGAAACAACCTAGAGGTCAATATTTCTTTGGTTTTTAGTTATACACATTTCATTACAACACAGGGCTGACCCATAACCCATTGTGAATATCTGGTCTGAGTTAAAAAGCAACAGCCTGCTTAGGTGGGACATGGGCGAGGTTTGTCAAACAATAAAAATGGAGTAAGTTGTGGACAGTCACAGCCAAGTATCCTATTATTACTTTGGACAAATGCTTAAACAATATTATAAAACTCTGTAAGCCAGATGTCACACTCTTATGGTCACATGCTTCAACAATCTGCCCATATGGAAAGAACTTAAAGGTCATGTTGACGAACTTCATTAAAGTTGAGCCTCGCTGTCACTGGCATAGTTTTTCTTTTCCCGTCAATGGATTTTCAACCTCACTTGCTCTCACCAGTTCTGTGATCACAGTCAGAACCTTCCCAGTAGATAAGGACATTTGGTGTGTTGTACACGCTGTTTCCCATCACATTGTGCCACGGCTAAGAAACACTGCATCTAGTTTGTGTCGGTACTTGTAAATGTTATATTGAACTAGGGATAGTTAATGGTGCAAGATCCAGTAACCCCTATTAAAAGAAAATGTGCAGCTATAGTCAGAGCAGCAGCAGCAGCAGCAGCAGCAGCAGCAACAGCTCGACTACAGTGGATTGGGATCAGCTTTAGAGGCGTCGTGAAGCGGCTGAGTGGCTCAGCAGGGCTGTGTGTATGTAGGCCGTGTTCTGCATGTTTTTTCCTTTAAGTCATCAGACCTACGCTCCCCCATCAGGGAAAGGCTCTTATGATAAGTGGCAGCCATGAAATATGCACAGCCTGTCGTAGCCGGCTGCCCCGCTTCACAATGCCTCGTTTTGCTTCCTCGTCCCCTCCCTTTCTCCTTTCCTCTGTCTCTTCTTACTACCTCCTCCTCTCTCCTCTGTTCATTGTTGAATTGCTTCTTCTCTTTCACCTGTATTCCTTTCTCTTTAACCCTCCATCACTCTAATCTCTTTCTCCTTTTCTTTACCCCCCACAGCAACTTTTTCACATCACATCAAAATGTACACAGTGAACATCATATGAACACAAAAACAAAAGCAAACACCCCCTAACACATCTTTTAAATCCTTTATTTTAGATATGCCTGTTTTTCCTGGAAAATAATAATAATAATAATAATAATTTTGGCGCATAGAAAGCATTGTGAGAAGTATTTTCTTAGCACACACAACAGTAGCTTGGATCACACTTTGGAAGCTATGCGGACACAGAAAACATAAATCACCCTAATATGTTAATTGTATATAAATCCTAACTAATAAAAAGCATTTTTCATGCAGAGTTGATTTTGCTTCTCCTTCAGCAGGAAGGAATCATACGTAGAAACAAAACCACAAATCCTGGAGTAAGACTCTCGTCCTTTACAATACTGACCACATGGTGTAAATATCAACATTTGACACAGTTATATATGTTTATGTATATATATATAGTTATTTGAAGTTGTTATAATACAGGTGACACTGACCGTAATGAATATTGACAATCGAGGTACGGGACAGATAATGGAACACAGATTTTGCTTTAGGTCATAAAAACACTGTTGTTGCATTTACATTCAGTCTCATAGTGGACAGACAGGACCAACGTTATCCAGATTTTAGTTAAGACTGTCCTTAAATCAGGGACTTTTCCGCCTCATCCATTAATCCAATCAAAATGTCAATGTTACTTTAGGGAACAGCTCTCAATGCCATGAAAAATAATAATGCATACATGCATTACAGGGGGCTGTGTGTGTGAAAATATTTTGATCAGTAATTAGACAACTAAAAGAGAACTAAGCCAGTGCATGGTTTTCAAGTCTAACTTCTTGGCATTCCCAAACAGGGATCGGGTCTTTGCTCCCTCAGCTTTCAAGTTAAACCCTCACGTGGTCCACTTATAAACAGAGCACAAATCACCACAGTCCTGCAAAAATGATCTTTCAAATTCTGACATTTTTCACTTTATGTTATGATATTCAAAAGCTTATGCCAAATTTGAGTCAAACTGTCTTTGTTTATCTACAAATATAATTGTAGTTATCAGAAAATTGTATGTGAAGATCCATTGCCTTCTGCAATAAAGTTGCAGCAAATACTTTAGGAAAGCCTGAATTACAAATTTTCTGTTTTGAAAAAATCATTATATTCTAATTCACTATCGATCATCATGGATACATTGATCCCCTATCAACTTCCAGTCACTTCCATACTGCAGATATTCTAAGATATCTGTTACTATCGTCGTGATAGTGTACATTACTAGTCACGCTTGTGGAAACCACATTGACTCCCACACCTGTTAGCATGAAAGATAACTGTTCAACTGAAATACCCGTACGACACTGTGGCTTGATTCTTCTTCACCTGCAGATACTGTATAACTTCATGCCACTACAACTGATAAACATCAGTGAACCTGAATGTGCCCACTTTGCAGAAAAAAACCGATGCCCCTCTGTGATAAGTGTGATATGAGGAAGCACTTCAGCCACTTCCGCACAACGTTAGCTGCTCTGCACTGAAGTGTATAAGGTACTGCCATCTATCTCTCTGGCTGGATACATATGCCCACTAATAAGCTTCATAACCTCACAGCCTCTTGCATGTGAATTAACTACAGTCCAAATCTGAGCCTTCTAAAGGATGGTTCAGTACCAATGCTGCCTTCCTGTGAACAAGCTTATTGCTAGCTAGAGGAAACAAGAGACAAAGCACACACATTTTTCTGCTTCAGAAGGCCTAGCTTTAACCTGTGTCCCCAATTGCTACTGCTGTGAGCTAGAATGAGAATTTTTATTGCGCATGGAGATGGCTATTTGAAAGACACCAATCACATTAAGTTGAGCCTCAAATCCTTTCCCACATAGCCAAAAAACTAGATCAGAAAGGTAGAGCTACATGAAATATTTGAACGCAGTTTGAAATCCAGCTAGTGGCCTTTTTCCTACCACAGAAACTTTCCCCAGGCTTGGGAACTTTTTTTTTTTAAATGCTTAGGTACTGAACCTGCATTTTGAAAGCAGGATTACATTTTAGTTTCCAGGCCATAGAAAACATCTCTGGTACTGAGGTGGTGCTTTCCAGGAACTATCGAGGTGGACTTTGCAGTACTTAATGTCAATAATGATTCAAACACAAGGTTTAAGACACTAACCTCTATACAGCTTTCATTAAGACTCCATGTAAGCACTAATTTTCTCTAGTATCACTACTCTCTTGCTAACATCGAAACCTAATATTATTTGCTAATTGTTTCAATTTCAGTATCATGCATTCCTTCTTCTGTACTTCCATCCTTTCTCTTCTGCGACTTGTGGAGCCACTGGTTGGAAGTAAAGTGGATCATACCAATACTGCTTGATATGAGGGGGTGCAGACACTTAACCATGCAGACAAATGTAAACACAAGGCCAGGCAAGGCGCTGGGAATGCAGGTATTGATACACATACAAAAATGCAAAAGCAAACGTGCATTTTCATTCACATTCACAGTACTCGTTCGCACACATATAAAACATACATGTGCACACACATTCGTTGTGAAACGCCCGTTATCTGAATCATGCTTCTGTAATATACAAAGAAACTAACTGCTAGTCTCTTTCATTGCTTATATACTAGATAACAGAAAATGAGAGTATAAGAAGTAGTATTATCCATTTAACGGACTCAAAGCCTATATAAGGATTACATTTCCCAACAGCATTTTACCATCATGATCCCAGAGCTCAACAGCAAATAAGACACATGGAAAATCTGATATTTGTGGTCTTTTGTGGCACAAATCTTCCACTGCCTCAATGGGTAAAATAATACACCAAATTTCTTTTTCTTTTTTAATAATACATATTTAAAACAAAAAAAACAACAGCCACACAACGGCAGCAGAGGGGTTCAGAGATAAGATGCTAAAATACTGCTGGGAGACAAAGTCCAGGGCTATAATTGATATAGAAACTCATGCACAAGTATGTGAAGCATTCCAGTTTTAGCTAAGATAAGGATAAACGTACAGACGCTACTACTATTACACATTGAATAAAAAGCACACCAGAAGTACAGGCCGAAATCAGAATGCGCTGAAGTAGTCGAGGAATGACTAAAAGAAAAGTTAAATCACAAGTTCCACTAGAAAAAGTAATAAAATGGAATCCTAAAGCTATTTTACATGCAAATTATGCTATTGAGTATTTGTGTGTGCTGGGGGAATCATGACTCGACTACTAATCTGTAGTTAGGTTGTATATGAACTGCGTTTGTGACAATGCAATTCTTTTTTCTAAGACTCATTTTTGTCCCTCAATTTAAAGTTTGGATTTTAAGGGTCACCATTCATTTCTAATCCTCATTTTAACAAGGTTTGGTAAATTAAACACACTTTGTTCACACTGAGCAACAAGATTGTGGTGAATCACACTTTTAAGCTTCTTCTTTCTCAAAAACAAAGCTTGGAGAAAGTCAATGACTCTACCGTAGTAACATTTTGACGATGTAGAAGCATGGAAAAAATACTGAATTTGTTCGATCTAATTATCTTAGATTTTTTTTTTTTTTTTAGAATTATAACCATTTTTTTCCCCGGAGCAGCACTAGAGCGCTACATGCATTCAGGCAATTGTACACTGCACATGCACCCTCAGAAGAAGCCAACACATCATCCAGGTTGTAACAGCAGTGTGAACAACAAATGTGTGTATATGTGTTATTGTTTATATGGCATTTCTATGTATCAGTTTAAGTCATGGCTTCTTGGTTCTTGTAACTGCACAAATCATTTCCAGGATATTTAAAAATGATATGTTTGTGTGTTTCTATGTTCCGGGGTACACAGGGTTGATACTGGGGAAAATGATTATGTACATGTCTGTGTGTGTGTGTGTGTGTGTGTGTGTGTGTGTGTGTGTGTGTGTGTGTGTGTGTGTGTGTTTATGTGTCCATGCATGAGCTGAAATCAAGCCTGCTCGGGGGCAGGGGTGGTAGGGGCAGTTCCTGGGAACTCAGGGTTGATAAAGGAGAATCCCTGGAACTCGTCCTGGTCCAGGTTCTGAATCACTTCCTCATCGGGAGGGGTCAGCACCGGCGGGTGGCGTGTGAAAAAGCGGTCAAAGTTCTCGGCATCCCGTCCACACTGTTGAGGAGGGTGGGAGGGGGTGGGGGTGATGGAGTACAAGGAGAAGGGTGGATTGGGAAGGGGATGAGTGGGGATGGAGAGGAATGGATGGATTGGGGTGGGGTTTAGGGAGAAAGAGAGGAAAACAAAAGAAGGGGAATGGTGGGTTGAACCAGGGTGTGAGATGACATTACTTGAACATGGTTTCAAATATCAGTAGTTGGGGGTGAGCTTGATTCAACTCTCCATGTGTGTTCGCTAAAAAGGTAATGCTTTATTACCTTTAAAGTGATACAAAAAATACCACTCTCAGGAGAGAATAAATCAAGCAGGCCTCCGGCATATGCTTTCCTCTTTTAAATATTTGAAACATATTCAACTACAATTTTAAAACAGAACAAGGTCACACTCAAACGTCCTGTGGCAGTGCACTACATTGGATTGGTCGTGCTATAGTGTAATGCATGGAGCTGGGACATTTTGGTATAGAGCATTTAACTCAAAAAGCATCCCACTATGGCTGTAAGTCAATATTAAAAAATAATTTTCCTTGGTATTGCATCTAGATTTTTTTGGGATGTTATACTTGGATTTAATTGGAATTTCTAAATAGTCGCACAAGAAAAGGCTCAAAGCCATGAGATGATTATGGTGTAATTGAGGGTTAATTATATGCTGCAGCTGTGGAGACCTGCTGAGATATGATAAACCAAATCAACAGCCAGCTAGTATGCAAAAGAGCATTTTTAGATATTTGCTCAGAAGCCGCACAATTTGAGAAAAATATTTTATTGACTTTTAAGATATTCTATACATGACCATTATGCCATCATATTGAAATTACATCTACTAATTGAAAATGTTGTTACTATTTAGAGTACAAATTTAGCAATAAAAGAAGATCAACTATCACTATCCAATCAAACTCTTGGCAACTTACTTAAGAAGTGACAGATGACGGGATGAAATCATCTCAAACAGTATTGCGCAATTCACAATAGGTAGAAATGTGTTTTCTCAAGAAGCAATTTGGAAAAATGAAGAAGTCATTGTTCATTTCAGTCCACTTCATTTCCTCGTTCTAAACCACTGGGAAAACAAAAGAGCTTATATACTCGAGAGTTGCGTGTCCTTCTAAGTACATAAAACAAGTTATTAATTTGAAAACTATATTTTCCCGACAGCATGCCTCACGGGGACTTTGGGCCGAGCTATTCCTTTTTTCCCCCCCCATCTCCATTACTGCACTGAGCTTTAATTAACACAACAAGGATTCAGTGTCCTCTGACAACATCACCCAGAGGGAAAACTACAAACTCATTAAATCTCTGTAACTTGCAAAACCAAATGAAATTAAGCCAGACTGTTTATAGTTTGGGGAAATATGTGAAATGAGAAATACATCAGGGTCAAATTGTATTTGCAGCTAATTACTTGCGTTTGATTTAACCTGTTTGGGGAACCAGATGGAAAGAATTTGCCACATAGGGAAATTAATTTACAGCCACAAAGTTTTGAAGTATCAATTCAGTACATACACCTTAGCCAAGAATTTGTCAGCTGATGTGGTAAACATCTCGCATATTATACCCTCATTGAAGGCTAAATCCTTTTTTAATACTAGAGATGCAACTGGGTTGGGGTTTGATAAACTGCCCCTTTGAAAAAAAAATAAATGCTTTTATTGTATTTGACTTGAGCCAAACTATAAGCCTTGTACATTTCGGGACACAAGAAAGGGTGACATTTGATGATTTAAAAACCTTTTTTTTTTAATAAAAGCTGTTATACTTTGAGGTTTCTGTTGACAGTAGTGCACTGCAGAACAGGTGTCATTTGAGACTGAGACCCAGCACATGCAAATAAACAGAAACAAACATGAGAAAACTGTGAACACAGAGAGGACAAATAAAAATGTGTAAGGACAGATGGGTTGATGCATGGCAGCAGTAAATAGTGAACAGATGGATGGAGCACTGGAAGGATGGATGGAGTCGTTAGGTGTTGGATGGATTCATTGATTGACAACAGGTTGCTTGATGGACAGACAGATGAACAATGATAACTTAAGACAATAGCTGTAAATGACCATTCTTTATCTGTCGGATGAAGGAATAAACTAACCGGTCAGTCAACCTGTCCGTTTGTTGCTCAGTCAGACAATCACACCTTTAACCAACCATCGGACTCATTCACAGTGTGAAACCATCACACTATATATATATATATATATATATATATATACACACGAGATATAGGGAGCCCCTCTTTAAAACAATACACACATTGCTCACCAAAAAGATCAAAGAACCACCTCCCACTAAACTTTTGCGCAGGGTAAACACAATGCTTCTTCAAAAAATATCTGAACCTTTATTTGTTCTCAGAAGGAAGAAGAAAGACAGAAAGATAGAGAGAGAGAGTGATAGCAAGCCACAGCACAGAGAGATGAAAGATAAGATATAGAAAGATGAGATCAAACGGAAAGAAGAGGCCGATACAGAAGGAGAGAAGAGATCAGACGACATATGTTAGCAGTCACATCTCTGCAGAAACACACCTCAGTGTTAAAACACAGCCAGGTCCTAATGGTGACCTCTAACACCCACCCATGCAAAAGACACACAAACTCAAATACACACAGAAGCATGCATTCAAACAGCTTCAAACACACGCACGCAAGCGCACACAAATACACACACACACACACGCACGCACGCACGCACGCACGCACGCACGCACACACACACACACACACACACACACACACACACACACACACACACACACACACACACACACACCCACCCAGCGGGCAAAGACAGCTGCATAAAAAGCTCAACTCAAAAAAACTCTCCAGCAGCAATGTGGCCTTAGGCTGTGTGAGGCTGTGTGAGTGTGTGTACATATGTGTGTGTTTGTTTGTGTGTGTGTGTGTGTGTGTGTGTGTGTGTGTGTGTGTGTGTGTGTATGTGAGAGTCTTAGTATGTGATGACATCATTCTGACTCTAGTTATGATCAAACTAACTTTGTAGTGGAAAAAGAAAAAGCACAGCAAAGAAAAACCCAAACACACCCAGTTGTTTCAGGACGCTGTTCCCTGAGCTTTACTCTAAACTCAATCTAACCCCACCAAAAGCATTTCAACTCATGCACCAGGCGACTGCACCAAACTGGCAACACCAAGTTAGAGATTCAGTTTAACAATCAACCAATCAAACAAATGTAAACTCAAAACTGGTCTCCAAAATCGAAAAATCATCACCACCTGTCGTTACCGTTCCCTTCACCAGTATGTTCTTCATCATTAGTGTCGTTCTCTTTTTTTTGTCACCGTCATTGCCAACGTCTTCACCTAATTCAGTGTTGTCCTCATCCGACACATATTCATCACTGCTTCTTTCTCATCATCATCATACTCCTCCTCCTCTTCAGTATCACCATTATCAACATTTCTGGTATTATTATCATCACCACCACCCCTGCCTTCAGCAGCATCACTTCCTGACTTACCTGTGTTCATTGTCCCATACAGGGGAGGGGAAAGAGACAGAAACAATCACATTGGAAGTGAAAAGATGAGTGAAATAACAGAAAGAGAAGAGAAATAGGAAAATAGCGGAAGTTAGACACAGCGAAACGTCATTCTAAGCAGAGCCTTTGCCGGGAATTTTACCACTAGGGTTGGGTATCGTTTGGGTTTTTTCCGATACCGGTGCTAAAGCGGTACTTTTAAAACGGTGCCGGTGCCTAAACGGTGCCTGAACCGGTACTTTTTAAGAAAGTTAAAAAAAAAAAAAGACAAAAAAAGAAGGGTACTAAACAACAGTCAGCGACATTAAAGAATGGCTTGTTTATTGCTACGGCCATATGGTCAAAATTAAAGATTTAATAGTAATGTAATAACTATAACTTATAACAATAACTTATTTCACCAGTAAATTGCTGTTGAACGACAAAAACAACCACCAGATGGGAAAAGGGTATTTTATAATAACTTTGAATGCACCACGAGGCTACCTGTTTCAAATGAATGCACCGTCTGTGTTGTTTTTCCGACAACGGCAGCTGCAGAGCAGACCGTTACGTCCTGGTGTTGGAATCCTCTACAGTGAAATACAGTTACACTTTTTAACGTTAGCTGTCAGCATTTTAACCGTGTTTAATCCAGCTGCTAGCTAAAGGTAGGCTAACGTTACCTGCTGTCGAGTGTAGTGTAAAGTCAGGCACTGAAATTTTCGTTCTTATTCGGTCTCGTAGCTACCGTTTACATCGGCACCAGTGCCCTATTGGCACCGCGTTTCGGTACCCAACCCTATTTACCACTAACAGGAATTTGACTCCTGGTCTCTGCTGCCTTGGGCGACTCATTAGCCCCTTTGCACCACTTGAGGGGATTGCATTTCCTTATTTGGGATCATTTTGGGTTCAGACTTACAGCTCTAGGTTTGAATGGCGGCTGCACTTCCTTGTTCTCCAGTTTCTCCCAGTCCATGTAGCGGAAGAAGCTGTGGTCCCTGATGTCTCTCTCCCCCTCCGGACCACAGCCCAGTCGTTTCGCTGGATGCTTCGTCATCAGCTGGACTCAGACAGGAGGAAGAGAAGAGGAGAATTACTGTATGTTCCTCCTTCCTTTCTACCCTGCCTCATGGTACATGTGCGTTGGTTCTTTTCCCCTATATTCTCATGTCTACTCTTCATTGCTGATTTCCATCACAACCTCTTCCTCTCCCTCCATTGCCTCCTTTCTTTTACTTCCTCCTCCTTTTCCTTCCTTCTTCCCTCCTTTTCTCTTCTCCACCTTTCCTTCACTATCTCCTCGTTCCATCCTGATCTGAAAAGATTTATCCATTGTTCTATCTTGCCAACAGGTACAGTGATGCTTTGAGCTAAACATACTCACAATGATATTGCTAACATGCTGATGTTTTGCATGTACATGTGCAGGTGGATCAACAGTATTTGGTCATGAACCAAAGTATTGGACAAATGTAGCCTAGAAATCTAGACGCACCCTAGCGGCAGCAAATGTAATTTGCAGGCAGGGTCGTCTAGCAACTCTCCGTTGGCTTGCGAGCTGGAAAAACCAAACTCTAGTCAGGCCAATCACATCGTGTATAGAGTCGGCGGGCGGGCTTAACATAATGACAGCAGAGTTGCAACGGTTCCGCGTGAATTCCCTGCTACTTGAAAACAAAGAAGATGGCTGCTGCTGCTGGTGAACAGCGGTCTTTCGAATCGGCTTTGGCCGAGACTCTGGAAGACTTGGAGTTAAGCTTTTCCTTGAGAAAAGAACAAAGAACGGCACTGAAGTCATTCTTAAAAAAAGAAGATGTGTTCAGAGTTTTGCCGACCGGATACGGCAAAAGTTTAATCTATCAACTAGCTCCACTACCTTCTTCATTGCTCTGGTTGGTTGTAGCGCTATCCTATTGCGTGCAGAGGGAATTTGAAAGACAACCGTTTATCCCGCCCCTCAGATTGAGCCCTGCCAATGGTGTGTTCCCGGACCCAACATCTTGATATGGGTCTGGCTTGTCAGGCTAGGACAAATGACCATTCTGATCCGATGATGGTGGTGGTACATGCAAAGTTTAAGGATAACCAGTTATTGCAAGTCATCCTGAGGGGGACATGAAAGTGCCAATTTCATGGCAATCCCTCCCATAGTTATTAAGAATTTTCAGTCTAGACCAAAGTGGTGGACCGACCAACCAACAGACGACATTGCCACCAGGCTGGTAGCATGGCTGAAAAGGTAAACGAGCTGCTTAGTTATCTCCTTCATAGCACCTTTGCTGATGGAAAAATATGTGCATCATTTCAGGAAGTATTTTCACAACTTAATCACAAACCCTAACCACACACCAGCTCTGCCCCACTGGCAGGGTAAATGCCTTTAATTATTACATTTTAATGATGTGTGATATCTTGACTTGTCACATTTCAGCTTAACTGTACTGCAGGCAAAATCCTAAACTACAAGTCAGGTTTGCATCTGGTCTACACTCAACAGTGTGCCCACATTTCCCCTCTGGCATCATTAAGGTTTCATCTCATTTATTCCTGTCTCTTGTCCTCAGCGTGTCTGTCTATGATTGCTTCTTTCATTCATTTTTATTTATTCATATTTTCTTTCCTTCCTTTTAATCATCCTTCAGTTCTACTATCTATCATCTTAGACGCCTCTTTCTGAGGACCAAATATAAGCCACCAAACCACCGCCTGCAGATAAATGAATAACTGTTGCTGCTTTTTTACCACAGAAGTTTTCCAGAGGCATAATTAAGGACCGTTTACGATGTCTGTCCACACAAAACCTTAAGAACAGCATCAAGGCTAGTGACGTCAGTGTGAGTGTGTGTGTGTGTGTGTGTGTGTGTGTGTGTGCGTGTTGGTGGGGTGTGCCTCCCTCAGGAGCAGCAGTCATAACTCATTACATTAGAACTAAAATAACATTTTCCATGGGTCAGTTAACCTTACACTGGACACAGACACACACACACACACACACACACACACACACACACACACACACACACACACACACGCTGCTCAGAGATACAGTAAGTGCACAGACACACACACTCACTCACTCAACCATACACACATACCTAAATGATCAGGCATGTCAACAGTTGAGTAAAAAATATTTTATATAAAACAGATATAATTGTTTGTAAGGATAATCTCTCTGCCTCTGTGTATCCATTCGTCCTTCTCACTCTGCCTCCAATCCCTCTCTTGCTGTCTTCGTTGATGTCTTTCTTTCTCTGTTCGCTGGACTATGGCCTCAGAGAGTCAATATTCTTTACTGACTGACTGTCTGACACACATTGTTGAAATGCGCACGCACAACAGTTTCAAGGCGACCCAGTGTAGGGCACACTTAAAACCACACCTGTGCTGCTACAGTCGATTTGACATCTTTTAAGACCCCCTTTAAGAGTCTACAGTAGCAACACATCTGGTGGCTCTCTAAGCAGGCAGTACAATTACAGCAGCTACATCCCTTTGAAGAGAGTCTTGGGGAATTTGCTGTCTTGCTCACTGTATGCTTTGAGTGATGGGAGAACGGCACATTCACTGGACCACAAAGCAGCCAGACAAAAACAGGTCACTGATTGCAGAAAACAATGGCATATGTGAAATGGCCTGGTTTACTTGCTCTGGTCACTCAATATTAACAGGCTGCATCCACCATCTGGTAAAACTGGGCTTATACAGTAGTTCCTATACAAACATGGTATTTGCTTTTCTTTTCTGGGCTTTTCTGTCCATGCAGGCTAGCAGTAGAGTAAACAATGTCATCATTTCAATGAAGGGTAATTTCATAATTTTGTGTGCCAGGACATAAAAATGGCCTTATGCTATTTAGTAAATGTGTGACTCCAAAGGAAGCTGCTTGCACCGAGGTAGGTGGAGTGGTGATGCTGAGTTTTTGTGTTTA
This sequence comes from Sander lucioperca, assembly GCF_008315115.2. Classification (NCBI taxonomy): domain Eukaryota; kingdom Metazoa; phylum Chordata; class Actinopteri; order Perciformes; family Percidae; genus Sander; species Sander lucioperca. The sequence continues at coordinate 15,174,283 of NC_050193.1, read as the reverse complement.
TGCAGATCAGATGGTGCAGTGTAATTTTGGTTTCACATTTTGGAATAAAATTGCACTGCATATTGGCAGAGAAGGTTTTATGGCTCAAATTATTACCTATAATGTCATCTGTTTGCAGAATATATAAGGTCCTGAGAGGAACTTTGAATACTTAAAGTAGGGCTGGGTAATATGGAGAAAATCAAATATTACAATATTTTGACCAAATACCTCAATATTGTTAATGCAGGGTTGACTATTGGTGCTTTTACAAAATATTAACACAATGGGATTTTGGATAAATAATCACCAGTAATGTGGATATAATGACTAAGTTGGTAAAGCTATGTATAACAGTCTGGTAAGTTCAGAAAATTACTTATTACTGCAATGCAGCCTTTAAAACCAGGAAAAGACAACAAGTATGTCATGTCATATTCCCATATTCAAAATAAAAGACTCTACTCTCATATCACAATATCGATATATTGCCCAAGCCTAACTTGAATCCATTATAGAACAGCAGGAAAACTGTAATTCAATATAACAATAATGTGTTTCATCGGCAGTTTCTAATTTGCGGGTTGCGTACAGCGTGTGGACATTGCATGGATGAGAAATCTAACAAAATAAGTGCAAAATTTTGTATGTATTGTATGTATTTAAAATTGTATATGTAGAACACAATAAGGAATTGCATTGGAAAAAGGCTGTGTATGTATGTGTGTCCTTGGATGTGTAAGGACATACTTGCACAATTAGTCTTTGCTGTTGAATCATGTGGTTGAAGACATCATGTACCTACAGAATATACTGTAGTAGCAGCTTAAGCATGTATGTGTGTGTTAGTGTGGCCCATTGCTGGCTATGAAATATGGATGCTGGTCAGGGTGGAAGCAGGGGAGTGGAAATGTCTCTGATCACTCACTTTCTACACATGGACTCAACACACACCAAGACACACCCGCAAACCGCAAGCCTACTGCATACAGTAAATTACCTCAGTACTGTACAGTGTGTTGGCGGGGATGGGATCCTTATTATACTGGAGGAAATATGCACCTTGGAACACTGATGACTGGTGAAAGGATAATGCTACATCATGCTGAAAGGTTTGCAGCAGTTACAGCTTGATATGTTTTCAGTGATCCAAAACATCAACGTACAGTATAAACGTTAAATTGTGTTGGCGACAGTCATACTCATACATAGTATCATCACGTTATACCTACAATATACATGCCAATACACTCATATTAACTGTATTTATTGTAATAATAATAATAACAATAATAATAATAATAATAGGTTAGATGTTTGTATTGTTACTTTTAAACTGCCGTGCAGAAGACTATTTCTTTTACAAAATTGGTCAAAAGTCAAGCGACTTTATGTTTTCAATTTTACACCAAAATTCAACATTTCTTTTAGAGGATCATGAAACCATTGACTATTTGGATTTCAGCAGCTGAAACAAACCAAAATATAATGCAGTCAAACACAAGAGAGATGCAATGAGCTTTGACTAGAAAACTTCTCTTGCAAGATTTTTTTCTTTGACTTAACAGAAGATATTCACACAGGATGATTTTACTTTTATTTAATAACAGCCTCACATACTCTTACAAAATACACTTATAGTGTGAAGGTAAAAGGTGCAAAAGGGAGAGCTTGTAGAATACAATGTGAGAACTTGCAGAACAAAAAATCTGAACTTGTATGTTAAAATTTACACTTGTAAAAATTTAATTTGCACTTGTAAAAAATATTCACACACATGTGATCTGAATTTGAAGTCATACAAAGAAAAAAAACATGAGAGCTTGTAAAAAAAATCTGAACTTGTAAGTTGAAATTTGCACTTGTAGAAAATGTTCACACACCTGTATTCTGAATGTGAAGTTACAGAAAAAATATTCACAAATGTGTAGATTGATATTTACATGAACACAATGACAGCTGCAAACTTATAATGCAACATTTACTCGTATACTTTTTTTTTTTACTCTGGTTCATTTTCCATCACAACCACAACTCAGTGATTACAACCTCTCGAATCTGTCACTGCAACTTCACATATGAGCTCTCTCGCATCACAAAGTGGCCAATCTGCGCACCTCGACTTTCACAACACTCTTGACGATACAGTTGGTGCAAAACTAATTTGTACCTGTGGACTTAGGCTGTGGAGCTCTGAGCTAACAGAACGGGAAAAGCAGGGTTTCTATCGCCAGATGAGGGACAACTCTGTCCGGCTTATTTATGTAGCGAATAGCATGCTAGCGTTAGCTAACTAGCAGCCAGCCCGCTTCTAAATAAATACCTTTTAATTGTCTAAACATTTTTAACAGTCAAACTAAAACACTGGCGGTGAGCTCCACGGCCTGCAGCCGCAGACGGACCGTCATCAGTGGGTAACAGGTGCCAAGTTTCGCATCCCTGCCGAGAATTGCATCCACTAGGGAAAATAATGATTTTATAAGGCAAAGTACTGTTTAAAAACTAGGCAATAGTAAATCTCTTTGTCATGTTCATCAATAATGATTAGGATTTTAGAAGGTTTAGAGACATCAATGTTTTATCAGACTCTGTAGTAGCATTTCCTTGCTACCTAGATGCAATTTTCGGCAGCAATGAATTCTGCAGAAATTATTGTTTCTGCCCAAGCGGGTGCAATTCTTAGCAGGGATGCACAACATCAGCAAAGCAAGCTCTGGTCATGGCCGGGGGATGGGCCGCTGCTACCGGATGTGGGGCTCTCCGTGTCCCGCTGGAGCTCCGACTGCAGGTCGAGGTCGGCAGCGAAGCTTTCTGGCAAAAGCAGTGTTGCTACGCTGGTCGATCCCCACTGATGACAGTCCGTCTGCGGCTGCAGGCCGTGGAGCTCACCGCCAGTGTTTTAGTTTGACTGTTAAAAAGTGTTTAGACAATTAAAAGGTATTTATTTAGAAGCGGGCTGGCTGCTAGTTAGCTAACGCTAGCATGCTATTCCACCAAGTTTCCATGCTACATAAATAAGCCGGACAGAGTTGTCCCTCATCTGGCGATAGAAACCCTGCTTTTCCCGTTCTGTTATCTCAGAGCTCCACAGCCTAAGTCCACAGGTACAAATTAGTTTTGCACCAAATGTATCGTCAAGAGTGTTGTGAAAGTCGAGGTGCGCAGATTGGCCACTTTGTGATGCGAGAGAGCACATATGTGAAGTTGCAGTGACAGATTCGAGAGGTTGTAATCACTGAGTTGTGGTTGTGATGAAAAATGAACCAGAGTAAAAAAAAAAGTATACGAGTAAATGTTGCATTATAAGTTTGCAGCTGTCATTGTGTTCATGTAAATATCAATCTACACATTTGTGAATATTTTTTCTGTAACTTCACATTCAGAATACAGGTGTGTGAACATTTTCTACAAGTGCAAATTTCAACTTACAAGTTCAGATTTTTTTTACAAGCTCTCATGTTTTTTTTCTTTGTATGACTTCAAATTCAGATCACATGTGTGTGAATATTTTTTACAAGTGCAAATTTTATTTTTACAAGTGCAAATAAAATTTTTACAAGTGCAAATTTTAACATACAAGTTCAGATTTTTTGTTCTGCAAGTTCTCACATTGTATTCTACAAGCTCTCCCTCTTTGCACCATATTTACCTTCATATTATAGCACTAAATTAGAACAACAGCTGTCAACAGGCTATTTAAGCTACAATAATGTTTCTTATCTACGCTTTGCGACACCATCATGTTCACAGACTGCACTGTATTCATTGTGGAGTACTTTACATGATGATTTTTTTCTTTTTCAAAATGAAAAAAATGTGCACGCGCACACACACACACACACACACACACACACACACACACATGCATTGAGTTAACCCAGGCAGTGCTGGCAGGGCGCAGTGGGAGCTGTGGGGGTGGACGGAGACAAGCTTTCATGCTCCACTGAAGATCCACTGTTGTAGCATTACAACCCAGTAATCATTACTAATACATAACATAGCCTGTATGTATGTATGTGTGTGTGTCTGTATCTCAGTTGATCTCAGTGAACATATTTGATCATTTCATCAATTTGCTCATGAATGCCTTTGCCTTTAAATTTAGTGGGAGGATATCGTGCTGGCATAGACGTGAATGTCTTCATTCAAGCTTGCACTGTGTGTTGTTAATATACTGTATGTGTGTATGTGTGCTTGGAAGTTATTGCAGAGCTTGTTTGAGGATTGAGTTTCAGAAACAATTAGGAGAGAGGTATCGTTCTTGTTAATGAACTGAGATCAAATCTTTGTTTTTATGTTTACTAATTGATGATTGTTTATTGTTAATTGATGTGACTTGTGATGTTTTCATGCCTGTGTGTTTGTGCATACGTAAGTGATATACAGCAAAGAATGAGAGCTTGGTTAAGTCCTAAAAGCAGATGAAATCACTAGAGAGAGATGATGGATAGATTTTGTATTGATCCCAAAAAAATGGGAAATAACGGTGTTGCAGCAGCAAAATATCAGACACACAGCACACATACAGAGTATACATTAAATAATAGGAAACAATATACATGGAATAATAATAGATAGATAGATGACCTGCTCTTTTTAAAAGGACTTAATGTGTGTGTAAACATAGAATGTGTGTGTTTGTGTGTGTGTGTGTGTGTGTCTGCAGTTTGTCTTGGTCAGTGAAGTGTAAAGTTAGGATATGAGACAGAGACGTGGTGGTTTGATTGCCTCTGTTTATGGCAGTGATCAGCACACGCACACGCACACACACACAATTTGGTATTGGCCGGTCTTTTCTGAAGAGGAGTTTCCACAGGCAACTGAGCACCCAGTACAGGCTTAGGCTATTAGAGCAGTGAAATGTGTGTGTGTGTGTGTGTGTGTATGTGTGAGAGAGGGTGAGCGATATAGAGAAAGAGAATATGTGTGCATGTGTGCAAGTCTGTGAGAGAGATAGAGAGGATGTACAATAAAAAAAAGCAAAACAGCGGCTTAACAATGAACACTGCAGAGAGAGAAGGACGGGAAAGTAGAGCGTTATGACAGTGTAGAGAGAGAGAGAGAGAGAGAGAGAGAGAGAGAGAGATGGAAGCAGGACAGATAGCGAGAGTGGACAATGTTATTTCACTCCAAATAAATGTTCCCTCACAATGGTTTTAATTATGCAGATAATTTTGATGTCCCTCTCTGCCTCCTTCTCTTTCTCCTTCCTCCGTTCACCTCCTCTTTCTTGTTCCTGCTTCCTTTCCTCAAACAAATCTGTTGTGTGTGTGTATGTGTGTGTGTGTGTGTGAGTGTGTGTGTGTGTGTGTGTGTGTGTGTGTGTGTGTGTGTGTGTGTGTGTGTGTGTGTGTGTGTGTGTGTGTGTGTGTGTGTGTGAAAGAGACAAAGAGTGTTACGAAGAGAGGGAACAAGACAAAAAGTAGATTTTGTTATGAGGGAGCAAGGTTGAGCTTGTGAGACAGAATCTGACTTGTGTTGTATGGAGTGTGTATGTGTGTGTGTGTGTGTGTCTGTGTACACTCACCCCTTTACAGATAGCGACAGCCTCCTTGGACATTGACTTGGGATAGGAGACGTGATGCTCCATAATGGACTGAAATAACTCATCCTCATCTTCACCGTCAAATGGAGGCTGGAGAGGAGAGGAGAGGAGAGGAAAGGAGGAAGAAGGAGAAGAGGACAGTTGAGGAGGGAGAAGGAGAGGACAGGAGCGGAAGGAGGAGAGAGGGCAGGACAGGACAAATAGAGGACATTTAAATTGAATCATTAAAAGCTTTTTTGTCTGAACTCCTCAGAATCAAAACACTGCAAGCCTGTAACACTTACAAATTCACTTACAAATTCACAATATGCACTCCAAATAATATATCCAGGATTCGAAAATGTCACATCTACTCTAACAATTATTAATGCCATATGAAAAACTCATCAAGAGGTGTAATTTAATAGCTAACCTTTCATTACACAGTGTCAAATTTTAAAGGCTACGATCATGAGTGTTTGTTTTTTGTCACATTCAGTCATGAATACAAATGCTGTTGAAGGAGGAGTTTGCTTATATCCATGCTGTCTCAAAAGATTGTTTCCTTTCCTTTTTTTTTTTTTTTTTTAACCAGGTTTAATAGTTGTATTCATAAAACTTATTACAGACACATTGACACAGACACACAGACTGACCTGCCCAGCCAGCATCTCATAGAGCAATACTCCAAAGGCCCACCAGTCCACAGATCTTCCATAAGGTTGGTAGGCTATGATCTGAAACATAAGAGACTTTGTTTAGGAATGTGTCCATCAACACTTAAATCACATTTTTCAACCTGGACCCTATTTTCCCATGCATGTGTGTCAGTGGACGTACAGTGACGGTCTCTATTGCCCCATAGGATTACATCGCAGCCTGGTTCATGGCTGCCGGTTACGGTGTTCACGCTCAATACTGGACCAATTTCATAGATTTTTGTCAGTCACATCAGTCACTTAGACACAAATGCATGAGAAAAATAGGGTCCATGTTGAAAATGCCAAAAATGACCCTTTAAATACAAGCTTTAATACCTTCAAAGTACGTATTAAAAAAAGGAAGATGAAAAAAAACATTCCATCCATTCACTATCCCTTGTCTCACGTCACACACACACTCTACCTCAGGAGCTATGTAGTCTGGTGTTCCACAGAAGGTCTTGGTAGTGACTCCATCAGTCATATTTTCTTTACACATGCCAAAATCTGCTATCTTAATGTGACCCTCACAGTCCAGCATCACATTGTCCAGCTTCAGGTCTCTATAGGAGGGAAACGCAACGTTAACCACACTCAATTCATGACCCAACATACATGGAAGGCTCATCATTAACGTTTTCTTCTCCTCTGCAATCGTTCTTGTTCACTTTAGTGGGAGTTTAATTGGGAATGATGCACTGCTTAATCCAAGAGGTCGAGCTACAGTTTCACTAAACCAGATGACAGATTGTGATTTGCATTTGGGAGGACTGCATCATTTGTGGGTGCGGATTCTTGGCATGATATTATAAACAGCACAAATCAGTTAATTGTAGTTGAAGTCCAAAGGTCAAAACTTTTCTTCAGCAGCAGTCAGACAATCTCATTGTCCATTCAAGACAGGAAATTATAAATGAATACGCTTTATGTTCAACTCCTTCCCCGCAGTTATGCAGTGCTCATGTTAAAGCGGATACTTACGAATATGTGACATGTGACTCGTCTCCTACTGACCATGTGAATATTGGCCAATAGACTATAAGAGACAGTTCAAATGCAAACATTTTATACTTGCCTTGATGAAGGCCTCGCGGCAAGAATGCGTTGCCTTGTTTTAATGATTCAGCCAAGAAATATAATAAAGGCTTTTTAAACTTTACCCTCCTGAGTGCCTCAGTGTCCTTGAACTCTTACTTACGAATATGGTTATTATTACTTTAAATGTCTTTACCCAGATTAGGCTGAAATAAAACTTGTAAAGTCCAATGTATTTCGTCAAAAACATTTTTTTTATATATACAAAACTGCAGTACTTCAGTGATTAAGACACACATTTGTCACAAAGTGCCTGCTTTCCAAACTTGTATCATAGAAGGTGTAAAAATGTGTTTGGGACTTGCAGCACTTAATAATGTGATAACTTGACTAATAATGTAATAAGTAGATAAATAGGACTTATATTGTAATAACATTTTTCAATAACAATCACTGTTGACTCAGATGAAAAAAGAAAACATTTTGCCTTCACTGCTCGATGGTGTAACGTTAGCTTTTGCAGCTTTTGTCATCGTCTGATGATGTCTAATTTAAGATCCACTCTGGTCTAATGCACAACGACCAATCAGCATGCGTATGGGAGGGTTCATTGCCCATTGATAGGGATTTGCCTGATAACATACCATCTGTTGTAGAATTTCAAATTCTGCATAAAGCCTAGAGTTTACATTTCCAAACATGAAATCAGTGTCAGATTTTCATGTTTTCAGTACATAACACTAACAGTATTATACATGTTGTATACTTGCACACAGTGCTTAATTTGTAAAGTGGGAGTTCCCGGAGCGCAGAGGGGGGGTGGATCTGACGACTCAAAACGGGGGTTGGAGGTAACGGAGCAAAAAAATAAATTACACTGCCTACATAGCTTCTCTGACTAGAAAAACCTAAACAACGCTGTGTGTACATCAGGGCAATGTTTATTTTAATTTCAGAACATGCACTGCATGGGTACGAAATGTAATGTCTACACATTCTTGATCGGCGGAAACGATTTTTGCTTGTTTGGGATCCGACTGGCCAGCGTATTTGAAAAAGTTAAGCAAACTTTGTTGTCTTTTTGACATTTTTCCCCTGAGTGAAACGAGGCTATAACAGCAATCTCAACCAGCACAAGCGCTTGTGTCACTTGAAGTGCCTCCCCTCCCTCCGTCCCTCGATCTCCCACCTCCGTCTTACCCTGAAAATTCACCTCAAAATGCATCGAAAATGCAAACACAAGATTTTTGTGGAACTTCAATGGGGAATAAAGACTAACAAGACAGATAACAACACTGAACACTACACAAACAGTAATTTATTTTTTTCATTTAGGCGATTAACTTTTCATAGTGACACAGGAGGTGCCGGATCCAATAAAAAAGGTTCGGGATCCAATGTCGGAGGTGCCCTGATTGCACTACATTTGCCGAGAAAAAAAGCATACCTTTTTGCTTACTTTTACATCATTAGTTTTTAAAAACAATGACCCACCTGAAAGGTACAACACTATCGGTAAAAATGTTATTACAATATCAGTCAGGACATTTTATTACATTATTGGTTGAGTTATTATTATATTATTGGGTTTTTATGACATTTTCGATGAGGTTAAGTGCAAGTTTTATCACATTTTCAGGCATTATTACATTTTCAGGAAATTATTACATTAGTGGGTGCTACAAGGCTGTAGCTGTAACCCAAACAGTGTCTACCAATACTATTAACAAGAAAATCATCATCAAATCAGCATCCTTTAATAAATTGAGAATATTCCTCAATAAATTTAGTATTTTGCAAAAGTTCTATATTTAGTATGTTGTGGGATGGAGGTTACCTGTAGATGATGCCCTTTAGATGTAGGAAGAACAGACCAATGGCTATCTCCGCAGCATAGAATCTACACACAAACAAAAAAAGAGAAGCAAAAACAGTAATTAGAAAGAGTCTGAGAGAAAGGACAGGAGGAAAAAAGGTTTTGTGTGTCTGCATAAAGGTCAGTGCTGTCTCTTCAAGGCCAGAGAGCAGCTGATAAGATCAACAGGAAGAGTCTGGACACACTGACCACGCAGTTAATTACGTTTACGTGTGTGTGTGTGTGTGTGTGTGTGTGTGTGTGTGTGTGTGTGTGTGTTTGCGTGGACGTGCACAATAAGTGTCGAGTAGTGCAGAGCCTGTTTAGAGCTTGTTGGATGTTTTATCTGCATGATGACCAGATGGGCGTCACCGCAGCAGGAAGCTAACAAGGCTTTAGATATGCAGGAGTGCAAAATACAAGCCGCTGAGACTAAAATCCAAGGCATCGTCATCATCCGCGGAGCAGAATATCCTGACTTTAGTCTAATAATTAAACACATTAAACAGAGTAGAACAAGTCGATAGCCTTAGATAAAAGAGTTCCTCACCCCGTTCGACTTGCCCTTCAGCAGTCTAAACCTTCTGCCAAAAGGGAAGGAACTCCAATTCCCTATAAAGCAGATGAAGGGCAAACTCTTCCACGGCTCTCGCTTTCCCGACAGCCTGCTTGTCAAATATGTCAGCCTGCTGGTTTGACTTGACACCAGTGATCTCGCCAGCCACCTTAATTATATTCTGCGGTTTTGGAGGTATTCTACCACATGCTGAAAACTCGCAGGAGCTGCTGGATTACTTTCATTTTTCTGAAGTTCTTCAGAGCAGCAACGTGCATCGGAGCGAACAACATATTTCACCCCCCAGGCTCTGCTAGGATTGCTCATCCATCACCTGAGCCTGTCAAACTGCTGATGGCTTATTCAATATGATTTAAAAAAAAAAAAAAGGGATTAACTGTGAAACACCTATAAGCATGAGCATGGGATTAAAATTCTGTTTTATGATGACATAAGAATGTATCATAGACTGTGTGTGTGTGTGTGTGTGTGTGTGTGTGTGTGTGTGTGTGTGTGTGTGTCTGTGTGTACTCACACAGCATGGGGCTCTTTGAACTTGCCGACCTGCTGAATCTGATACATGAGATCTCCTCCGTTTATGTACTCCATGACAAAATACAAACGGTCCTACGGAGAGATAGAGGGGCAGAAAGAGAGAGCGGTCAAAAAGTATATGTTCATAAAAGCAGGTGAGAGGTCGTAGAGAAATGGGATGATACTGTAGAGAGAAAGGGATTGCTCAGAGGTAGATAGATAGAGAGTGATGGGTCCAAGAGAAGATTGAAGGAGAGACATAGAAAAATAAATGACATAGGCAGCGAAAATGGAGGGACAAAAGATGGAAGAAGAGGAAGAAGATAGTGAGAAAGAGGTTTTCGGGTTGTCGACCAATCAGTCTTCAACTGAGGGAACACAGCAACATCAATTTAGGATCTAATTCTCCTCCATTCTCTAAAGAAATTGCCAATAAGCTACAGTATGTGAGGGAGAGTGGGGGGATTTAGGTGTGTGTCCATGTGTGTGATGGGAGAAAATGTTGTGTGTTAGGGCTTTTAATGTGTGTCTGTTTGTCTTATAAACAGTTGTTTGTATGTAGTATGTGCTCGGAGTGTGTGTGTGTGTGTGTGTGTGTGTGTGTGTGTCTATGGTGTATTATGTGTGTTAAAATGTTTTAGCGTGTGCACACTACATGTATGCATGCATGTTATAATTGCCTTTATATGTGTGTGTGTGTGTGTGTGTGTGTGTGTGTGTGTGTGTGTGTGTCTGTTATAACTGCCTGCTAAGTCCCATATGTATGAAAGCCCTCTTCTGGCCAGACAATTAGTGCTGAGGAGGATTAACACACTCACTTCTGGTGTTTGTGTGTGTGTGTGTGTGTGTGTGTGTGTGTGTGTGTGGGGGGGGGGGTCAGGTCAACTTCATTTGTCCAGCCTTTTACCACAACCTCAATTGCATTCAAAATACATGTTCATTGATCAATGTAAACATTGACAAATGTTATGGAGCATGTGAATGTAAATGACGTGTGCTCAGTGTTAAGTATGAGACCAGTGAGCTATATTTACTTCTCTGTTGACTCATCTTCAGTGTAATATGGATTATACTTCAGAAGATGAGCAAAAATCAAATATGAATCCAGCCTGTGTATTCCAGCTGAGAGCTGGTCACAGCAGGCAGGGTGGCTGCTGTTAAGACCACAGCGCTCTCCAGCAGTGCGGCTGTTCCCTTCAGCAGGACTTTGCACTGTGGCTCCCTTCAGATCCAATATAATATGAAAGTGTAGGGGCCTATGAAGGGTGTCAGCTTGCAAAGAATGTAAAATGGATAGTTTTTGTGGTTTCCAGTCACTGTGCGTCTGTTTGTGTGTGTCTATATATGCAACCAACCAAGCAAACATTTTCCCATTCCCATTCCCATTCAGAAGTTCATAGAGTCCATAGAGCCTGAACCAACAGCAGATTAAACTCTAATGCTGTGTTCCACTACGTTGTATGGCTCTGCTGGACTCAACTCACGGCTGTCACCAGGTCCTTTTCTCTATTTCATTTTCCAATGCAGCATTCTCAGCTGATTGGCATAACGCTGCCACATTAAACTGCCATAATATCATCTTCAGCGCGCCACTCACTGATTCCTTTCATTGGCAACCAACTAGAGAAACTGCACTTAGTCAATTGTACAGCATAGTGTACGTAGTGTATGGCGTAGTTTTGAATAAAAAAAGAAATAATCTAGGGCAAGTAAATCAAAAAAATTCTGTCACTGTTGATGGTAGCTTGGCTATTTAAAAATGACGGGTTTGTGCAGGATGTCCCTTGTCGCGCAAGTGGCAATTCTCTCTGACCAATCAGGGGTCTGCAGTGATTTAACTCATCCTTATAGTATCGGCTCAGCTCGCATGGAACCTCGACGAGCTGGTACAAAAAACGGTAACAGGTAACAGGTTGAGTAGAGCAGAGCAGTGGAAACACAGGGAAAAAAGTGCAGCAGATAACCCCTAACAGAATCACAACATGCTGTTTTTACACTTCGATTAACAAAGAAGACGTCAAGAGAATTATGTAGTGACACTGTTGTTATGAAAAATAGGGCTGTTTATTTTCTGTAAAACGTGAAAATATTTTGTGCGATATCATATAACTTTTGTGAAAGCACGTCGGCCTACCATGCTCTGGAAAGTGGAGTGCAGCTGTGTTAAGAACGGGGGCTTTCCAGCCAACGCTAACACTCTCTTCTCCACCATAGTGCATTCCACGTCATCATCCTGGATCACAACGTCCTTCTTCAGGATCTTTATAGCATACAGCTCCTCTGTCGTTTTACGCTCTGCCAGCATTACCTAGACAGAGAGAGAGAGGAGATGAGAAAGGGAAAGGAGAGGACAGAGAGGATAGATGGGAAATACAAGGAAGAATACATTCATCAATATTCAAAATCTTCATGGCATACAGCTCCTGTCATGCCTTTATAGTAACAAAGAGGCCTAGGGAAGGGAGGGAGGCAGAGAGATGTGGGAGGCAGGGAAAAGGGGAGAGATGGAGGAGGTACTGTAAAGGGTAGGAATAAATGAAAGCTTGTCTGACTGTTTTGGGTTAGACAGTCAAAGTAGAAATAAAGAATGTAAGGACAGGAGGGAAGGAGAGAAAAAACTGATTAATCATCTTTTATGATGTCATCTGAGAAGGAAATAGGGGAAATGGGAAGAAAAGAAAGGCAGAGTGGAGGAAAAGAAGGTGATAAAAGGCTCCTATATAGGGTGTAATTCTGTACGAGATAGATCAAATAAAATCTTGGTCGCAATTGTGTTGGACTGCACAGTATCAATTTTGAGGGATGCCAAATTGTGAGATAAATGCGTGGTGAATCGTAGCACTAAGATGTAAATAAAATAAATAAATAAAAGCAGAAAAGTCATCAACTTGCATCATCCCTGTGTGCTACCCAGTTTTAATTCACACAAAAAGAGTTCAGTGTTGTGTCTGCCAGTGTATTTTGTGTAATTTCATGCTTATTCCAAGTAGTTGGTTTGTTGACATCGGTGCCACACTGTGAGAATTGACCACTCACTAAACTCGTGCAACCGTTACTGGTACGGCGGGCCTGTTAAGCTTTGGATTTCTCTACATGTTGAAGCGGTGCCCTCCCTCTTTCCTTCCTCTTCAGAAAAGTAAAGGCAGAAACGGCTTTAAGAAGTCGGAACAATGGTAAATTAATCGCATTTACAATGTGCGAATCTGGGCTGAAATCTTAGGTCTACAAAATGTTAATTATACAGAGTGCAGATTATATAGCTTCTGTAAGATTGTTATACTGTTCAGCTTGTCCATGCCCTCCACGAACATCAGGGAGGAGGAAAAAGTAGAACGAAAGAGTAGGAGAGAATGAGGGGATTATTTCACATTTCTTTTTTCTTTCGGGCACACAGTGTGTGTGTGTGTGTGTGTGTGTGTGTGGGGGTGTGGGTGTAGATAAAGGAAGGTGAATGGGTGAGGAGAGTGGGATTAAAAAATGGGGAGATTGAAGGAGGAAGTGAAGGGCATGAAGGAATGGCGGAGGAAGAGATTGGCAGTAGTAAAGCAATCCAGAATCAGACTTGTTTTAATTGTGAACATCTGGGAGCACAACTGCTGGTAATTACGCATGCGCACACAGATGCCAAGAACGCAACCACTATGAGATGCCTCTGTGTTGCTGTGTGTGTTCTCAGCAGTGTAAACGTCTTGTAGCCAAGGTCAAGCTCATGTTGCTTAAAGTCTCTCCAGGTCTCTCGTTTACTGTATCCTGTTCTCTCTTCCTTTTTTCATCGCCATTTCTTCCCTCTTATTTCTTGATTTCTCCCTTTCCTACTTTCCTCTGCCGTTCTTCTCTCCTGTCCTCATATCTTCTTTCCTGAAAAACCCAGTAGCTGCTGCAAATTGCAGGCAAAATGTAGGTCAAGTTTCAGCTCGCAGGTCATCTCATAAAAGTTGCAGCAGCCTTGTGACCAGGTCAATAAAGTTCAACTCTCTGGACGCAAATCTGAATGGGGGGGATTATATGAGCAAGTTGAAGGTGAGAAAATAGATATCACTCTTATATCTGTCTGTTCAATATAAATATAAATTGTTTTTGTAGGCGGATTTTGTTACCTTTGGACTGAGCCAGGCTAACTGCTTCCCCGTTTATACGTCTTTATGCTATGCTGAGCTAACTGACTGCTGGCTGTAACCTAAGCTAAAAGGAGTACATCCAAAAAATGTTGAACTATTCATTAAAGTTGATTTTGAAACTAACTCTTTCAAGAAATGATATATACTCTAGTATACTCTCTAAAGAAAGTAAAAAATAAATAAATAACTATAACTGGCTAGAAAACACACTAGGTGCAAAGAATAAAGATAGGACAATCAGATGCATTAGAACACTGAGGGCCCTATTTTAACGATCTAAGCACACGCGATGAAGCGTACGGCGCAGGTGCGTTTAGGGCGTGTCCAAATCCACTTTTACTAGTTTGACGGTGGGAAAAAAGGGTCAGTGCGCCGGGCGCATGGTTCAAAAGGGTTGTACTTAGTGTCTTAATTAATTCATAGGTGTGTTTTGGGCGTAACATGCAATAAACTCATCAGAGTGTCATCTCCCATTCCCTTTAAAAGCCAGGCGCGTTTGTACCTTGGCGCATTGCTATTATGATGGTGGATTTGCACCGTGCATCTTTGTAATCTTTTGCATGTTTGTGTGCTGCTGCGCTTCCCTGTGTGTGTGTGTGTGTGTGTGTGTGTGTGTGTGTGTGTGTGTGTGTGTAACAAGCATAGTTTGCGCGTGCTGTGCATAAGCCTAGGCACATTTTACTAATTCGCTGTTAAAATAACAATGAAATGCTGCGCAAAACGACTTGGCACGATCACTTCCCGCTGCCTCAAGATAGCAATATGCCAAGAATGCACCTGAACACACCTCCCTGTAATACCAGCACGCCCATGGGCGCAAAGATGGGCGCAGCTGCATTTGCTATTTAAACGACGCAGGGGCTGGACGGGAAATTGACAACTGCGTCGGTCTTAAACTAGCAAAGACACTTGCGTCGGGCTTTGTGCTGCGCTGCGCCGGGTGCAAGATAGGGCCCTGTATGACAAAGCAACAGTGAACCAAGCTCATAATGTCTCTCGTCTTTAATTTTTTTGTTTTTTGTTACTGTGACAGAGAGCTAATAGCAAAAACCTCTCTAAGGTTCCACACTTCAGAAAGCATATTTTGAGAAATAGTAAAGTTGTAACTTATATAAATTATCAGCACAGATAAGTCTCTTTTCCACATGTAAGACTATTCTGCTGAAACTAATCGACTGACTGCATAGCCTTCCTCTTCCTATCACTCTAAAACTAATAAAAGTGCTTTAACGTTTTATCTTAAAAGAACGGGCAAGAAAAACAGCTGAGTTTTACATTACATGACTAGCATGGTGTGTTTGTAGTTCCCACAAGGCTAATTGAGTTTTGGGACCTCAACAAAGGATCTTTCATCCAATCATATTTCATATTTAAAACCTTTTCTTACGTTTCTTATGTTAATTTGCATAAAACACAGGGTGAACCTAGTGACTTGAAAACTTTGCAACAGCTTAAATGCTCAATTTAAGCTGAGTTTGATTGATTTATTGATGTGCTTAATATACCGTTCCTCTGTCAGCTTAATTATGTAAATGGAAAACATATCACACTCATCATTCTTTCCCAAAACTCAAAGTACAGAGCAATAAGAGTGACCTTATATTCACTTCATATTTTCTTTTCCCATAAGAGATCGGAAACTTAGCAGCTTTGCGGTTTATGCCATATAAATATTCAGGTATGATAATGTAGAGGGGTGATTAGGTTTGGGATACTACAGGGAGTGCAGCACAGATGGACAAAGACATGCAGGTATGTGTATATGTGTGTGCGTGCGTGCGTGCGTGCGTGTGTGTGTGTGTGTGTGTGTGTGTGTGTGTGTGTGTGTGTACGTGTACAGTAACAGTGTGTTTGCATAGAGGGCAGCCACAGATAAAGAATGTGCATACAAAATTCAGTTAAAATTTGGATATAAGTTGAAGTTGGATCTATGCTGGTGGCATCCTTTCACAGAAGCAGGTGTACAGTAAGAGTGTGTGTGTGTGTGTGTGTGTGTGTGTGTGTGTGTGTGAAAAATAAATGACAGGCAGTGAAAATGGAGGATCAAAAGACGGAAGAAGAGGAAGAAGATAGTGAGAAAGAGGTGATCGGGTTGTCGTCCAATCAGTCTTCAACTGAGGGAACACAGCAACATCAATTTAGGATCTAATTCTCCTCCATTCTCTAAAGAAATTGCCAATAAGCTACAGTATGTGAGGGAGAGTGGGGGGATTTAGGTGTGTGTCCATGTGTGTGCTAGGAGAAAATGTTGTGTGTTAGGGCTTTTAATGTGTGTCTGTTTATCTTCTAAACAGTTGTTTGTGTGCAGTATGTGCTCCGTGTGTGTGTGTGTGTGTGTGTGTGTGTGTGTGTGTGTGTGTGTGTCTATGGTGTTTTAGTGTGTGCACACTAAATGTCTGCATGCATGTTATAATTGCCTTTAGATGTGTGTGTGTGTGTGTGTGTGTGCGTGTGTGTGTATTCGTCCCATATGGTGGCAGTGTGACTCTATGTAAATACAAATTCTACAAAGTTGAAACAGAGAGGAAGGACACCATCTGGCCCAAAGCTCATTTTATGCAACCACAAGGACAAGACCAATAAAAGAGAAAAAAGACATAAAACCACAGGGTTTCATCCAAGTGTTTTTTCATTAAACCTTTTACACGTAATTTAAGGCACTTACCTGATAACGTTTAGCTTCCAGGTTACATTTCATGATCTCATCGAGGTTCAGTGTCTTATTCAAGGTTTTTCATTCATTTTGGCCAGTGTCATTCATAAACTAGTTACAGTACTCTTCTATGAATTGTGGCGTTTAGCACTATAGGCAATGCCCTTTTATCCAAGAAAGTTGTTCAGGGTCATTTGACAGAAAAGCAGTCCTCAGGATATTAACTGTCACATGTCGTAAATGATGCCACATTGTTCTCTCTCTGCTGACCTTGCGGAGTGAATTTACCCAGGGAAAACAAATGAATCCACACTCTACTGCATGACACTGCATGATGCTGCTCCATGATGTATTACAGTGGGCTGTGTTGTATTATTCTAAACTGTCATATATCATATGGTCTATAATATAGACTCTATATATTGTGTCTAGCCCCACACAGATGGTCACTGTAGGACACAGTGGGACATCTTCAGGCTGCTAGTGTGCTTTGATGATCATTTTTTAACTTTCTTAGACGTTCTTACTGTATGTCCACATTGCATTTCTATGTGCTCACTGTTCCCAGCCACATGGCATCGCATTCCATGTTGCAAGAGCAAAAACACGAGACCACAAGTTTTATCACTATCCGATATTATATTATTTCTTTGGCCAACGATATGGTATCACAAAGTCTGCCACGATAAGATTTCGATTAGATTCAATTCAGAGGCCTGTGATCGATTTGAGACAATACATATGCTCATTTAACTAAAATACTAAAAAACTAAAATATGATTTGATAATTTTATTACTAAGCTTTTTTTCAGACATTTAAATGAAAAACAAATATTTGTAATATAAAGTATAACATAAAGTGGGAATTTCAAAATAAAGGCGCATTTTAAACATGTTTAATGATGATCATTAATAATGATTGATATTTTCATTCATTTGCATCGATGACATTGGACCGTTGATCATTGAATCCAGAAAAAGATGTCAGATGTAATGTAATGTAAAAAATGTCAGAGAGCTAAGGCTCTGAGCAGCGCTGTCCAGGGAGCTAAGATCTGGCTGTTATTCACACAACACAGACAAAAATGCTCATATCCTGTAATATAACTGAATCAGAATCAGTGCAGCTTTATTCGTGATTCTGCTTGTATGCTTGTAGTGTGTGTGTGTGTGTGTGTGTGTGTGTGTGTGTGTGTGTGTGTCCGCAGAGAAATGTTAGCAGCTGTATTGTGATGCAGATGTCCTCAGACACTGAGGCAGAAAGAGCAGCTCTGAAGGTACCAGCCTCCCACACAAACTCAGGAACCATTAAAATGACACACACGACACAGGAACGCCTTGTTTGTGCATGTGGTTATTATATATGTGTGTGTGTGTGTGTGTGTGTATTTCTGTCTAATATACTGTGTGTACTGTGTGTTTCTCTGAGCCTGTATTAACAAAAAGCATTGGTGTGTGTGTACACAAAATAGGCCTAAATGAGAAATGTGTGTGCGTGTGTGTATGCATGCGTGTGATTTTCCGTGTACTCATGCGCATCTGTGCATGTTTAGGGAATCTGTGTGTCGGGTATTCCAGTAATGATTGACCCTCGACTCAGTCTCTCCACATTGACGCATCAGTGTTGCTTTAAATGCCTGTTACCATGGAAACAGGCAGCCAGCATACAGGTCTGGTACACAGACAATGGTGTCTCTCTCTCTCTCTCTCTCTCTCTCTCTGTCGCTTTCTTTCAGTCACTCTCTCTCTCCACCCCTGCTTCTCCACCCATCGTTTACCCAATTTTCTCTCTCACTCCCCCTTTTCTCTCTCACCACATCTTCCCATTCTTTCTGTTTCTTGCCTTGATTTCCATTAATTCACGTCAGTCTTACCTCTCCAAGGTTTCCCCCTCCTTTCCCACTCTCCCTCTTTTCATTCAGTCTGACGTTTATACCTCTCTCTCAATTTATTTACGTCAACCTTGCCGCCACGCTCTCACATCTCTGTCTCTCTCTCCTTTCATCACTCTCTCCACTTGTCACATCATCCTCTTCCATCTCTTTCCCTTCATCCATCTCTGTCTAACTGTGCTCCATCTCCTTAGATTCCTCCTATCTCTATCTCCTCTTTCTGTCCATCTTTTCTTTCCTCTAAGCTGTGTGTGTGGATAGAGAGCTCTGGTGTTTCGTCAGACACACACAAATGCTCAGAGAGGTATTCATCATAGCACACAGTTAGAGCACCAATATACTTGTTTTAACTGTATCTTTGCAGACCCATGACAACTATGCTTATAATAGGGTTCTTGGGAGCATTGGGTGTGTGCATCCTTAAAATTGAATACTACATATCTACATTTAAGCCCATGAACGGGGCAGTATATCAGGATCAAACATGACAACAACAATGCTGGCAAGCTTGGTAGAAAAAACTAATATATGCTGTATATATACATACTTTTTTTTTTTTGCAGCTACAGCCTGATCTGGTCTGGCATGACCAGTAACTCTTGGTGGCTAATGTTAAAAATCTTGAGATCTTTAGATATATATTGCTGTTTAACTCACATTACTTTGACTTTAGGACTATTCTCTACTTGCTACTGTAACAATACATTGTAGTATTTACCATTTTCCTGTAATTACAATCCTGGCTGGGGCTGTTTATCCACTAAAGTTATATAAGCTAAGTGTCCCCATTATGCTTACTTTGTGCAAAATTTGGAATTCTCACCGAAATATTCTTGTCACCCAGATCACCCAATGATACATTTTATTTATCTGCTGCCGAGTGGACATACATTTTATTCCTCCAAGTGTGTGAACAATGCTGCTAGCATCACAGAGTCCTATGCAAATACACACCTGTGGCACATACAGTACATAGTTGCAGACAACACAGATGTTAGACACACATCAACACCACGGCCTCACCTTGCCGAAGCTGCCCTTGCCCAGCACCATCAGGAAGTTAAAATCAGCCAGCTTCATGCGATCTTGGTTGCCATTGGAGTCGAACCGGGATGCAGCATTGGCCGCCTTGCCTTCTTTGTTCTTGTCTGGTCCAATCTTAGCTCTCTACGTGAGAGAAGAGAATAGGGGATGATATCAGACGCAACCTTCAACATTTAAAGAGACTACAGGCTGTAAGTGGACAAATAGAGGGTGGAGTTGGCAAATAAATGTATATACTAAGATTAAAAAAATGTATAATGGGGCAGCTGGTGATATAGGGCCTTTCAACAGTATTTGTTGAGGGAAGTAAAAGATTTACTTCATTTTCCCAAACCATATTTGTCTTTACCACTATATGGCATCATAACCAACATATTGGTAGGCATTACAATGACTTTGCACTTTACTTCATATGACAATGAAGTTGTTGTTGATTCAGTATTAAAACATCTCAAGCTTTCAGAGGTTTGCACAATGGCAGCTCGTGAGGAAAAGGCCTTGGAGGGAAAATCTGTTAAACATGCATTTCTTTAGCATGCCAAAAAATTCAAAAAATATTAACGTGTATGTGAAATGTTGTCATCATTTGAGAAACTCACATTAGTAATGCTACTAATTATCTAGGGCCAAGTCTTATTGCATATGGCAAATGTGCTAAATATGCCAATGATATCAAAAGATGTTTGACAGCTGCTTAAAAATGCCACATTTAGGAAGGGGGAAGCATTTTCCTACTGGAGCAAAGTCATCAAAGATCACTGCCAACACTACAACATACAAAATATATTAGAAGCTTCACTTTACAATGAAATAGTAGGCAGAAACCCATATTTCACACGTCAAAGTTATAAACAAACTAGGAAAAGAGAAGACAAGCCAGTCACATTTTAACTGTTAGTGAAATAAATATCACACAGTGCATACTCAACATTGTTGTAATAACAGTTATTGTTTTTTTAATTTAAATTTGGGGCATTCTAATATCACAGAAAAAACCTTTTTGTTAGAGAGACAGCAGTGGAAGTGATACATATGTTAAAAGGGGAAAGTTTTTAGCCTTTTGGTTCATTCCATTTCATTTATTCTGTGAAGGCATGTCACACTTTCCATAAAAAATATGGCCTCCCTGTGAGTCTGCCACTCTATTCAATCATGACTGTCACCACTTCCCTTGTTTCTGTCCTTCAAACACTCACTCTGAGAGTTTTTGTACCATTTCTCTTTTTCCCTTTTCTCTATAATTCATTTCTACTTCATCTTTATAAATGTGGCCTGTGTCTGTGACTCTCCATTTATTCATGTCTGTCACCACGTCCCTGTGTCTCTCCGCTATACAACCGTCTCTCCCGCAGTTCGTTCCTCTCTGCCTCGACCTTGTCACGCTCTCGTCCCGTCTGTCGTAAGAAACTATTTCATCTTATAATCTAATCTATTTATCATCTTATTCTCCATTTTGTTAAGCCATGCTTCAATTTAGTCTTAAGACATTTACAAAATGCCTGCACACTCAGAGACAGAGGTGCAGAATGAGTACATCTTATCCTATCTTATCTTAAATTGCTGATCCACACTGAGGCTCTCTGCACTTCTTCTGTCCTGTGCAGTAATTTCTCCACAGCATTGTCTGGAAAATTGTCAGAGTGAAGCATCCAAGTACTCTGCAGCTCCCCACACTGTTTGGTGTGTGTGTGTGTGTGTGTGTGTGTGTGTGTGTGTGTGTGTGTGTGTGTGTTGCAACCCATGCGGTTCCCGACTCATCAATGGATAAAAGGCTCTATCTGTCTCCATCTGTTCTGACACACACACACAAACACACACACACACACACACACACACACACACACAAGCAGTTGAGGTATTTGTGAGCAGCAGAGCATGCTGAAGGTAGCACTCTCAAAGCCTTCAGAAATCAATGCTACTCTCTCTGTCTATGTGTCCAAATATGTTTGTGCACATTATAAATGGTAAAAAATGAGGATGAATGGCAGCAGCAAAATCTGATACATTTTTCTATTTCTCCCAAAATAGGTTTAAAGTGAATAACGAGTATTTATGAACCTAATTGGTGACGGGAAATGCATCTGCACCTGCATGTGTGTAAGAGAGAGAAAAGAGTTAGAAAGTAGGATAGACAAAGGTAAGAGAGAGAAAGGAAAGGAAATAGAGAAACAAAAAGTAAAAATAAATAAAAAGTGAGGTGGAGGAGGACTGAGGGGGAAGAAAGAAAGAAAAAAATGACAGAGAAAGAGCAGTTTACTGTTTTTCAATAAACTGGAAACATTTATTTTGATCAAAACGTCTTCATTAAAATTAATTGGAATGAGATACAGAAATGTGTCTCAGCTTTAAATGAGGATAAATTAATTGTAAATCTCGCGCCCTGCTTCTTAACTTCCTCCGAAGTACGCTAGTTTGTCTGGGTCTGGGTGTGTGCATACGTACAACATGCATTATTTATCACTGTCTGTGACTAACTGTCTTGTGTGATTCTGGATGGGGTGAATGGAGGCATGCAGGTAATGTAACCAAAGTGAAGTCTCCCTCTGTTTGTCTCTGTGTCTTTCTTTCTCTCTGCCATCTCTCTGAGAGCTACACCCTAGAAGTTGTCTACATGCTTTTGTGTTTGTGTATGTGTGTGTGTGTGTGTGTGTGTGTGTGTGTGTGTGCGCGTGTGTGTGTGTGTGCGTGTGTGTGTGTGCGTGTGTGTGTGTGTGCGTGTGTGTGTGTGTGTGTGTGTGTGTGTGAATGATAGCTGGCCCCCCGAGAATGTGTCTCAGTGAACGTCTGAGGATCATGACCTTGAGGAGATGGAGGGAAAGAAAAACAGATAAAGAGAGAGAAACACACAGGGGGGCAGTGAAGGTGACAGAGGACAAAATAGATAAGTGAAGAAGAGAAAGGAACGCAAAATTAAGATGGGGAAGGAAGAGAGGAAAGAAATGGGAGGATAGAAGGCTACAACATTCTAAACAACAGATTCATCCACAGGAAAGTGAGTAAGACACCTACACTGCAACACCCACTGAAGAAGAAATGATTTAGGTCCAAAGGTAGATTACTGGGGGGTGGGAAAGAAAATCGTATGTATTGTGATTTTTTTGCGACGATTTTTAAAATCGATTCTTTTCCCTAGAATCGATATATACATTTTTTTTTTGTTTTTACCAATGATTCACCTGTACTTCTTTACGAATGAAATAAATGTCAGACTGACTGACTGACAGGTGATGTGCATTTGTCTTGGAAAACAAATAGTTCACTCATATGTCTGTATGGTAAATATGAGGCTACAACCAGCAGCTGGTTAGTAGGGGTGCGCAAAAAAATCGATTCACATTCGTATCGCGATTCAAGCGCTACCAATTCAAAATCGATTCATAGAATTCCAAAAATCAATTCATATTTAATTTTTTTTTTTTTTAAATTGTATGTCTACTGCAATCACATGGGAAAAGTAACTTTGAATCGAATCTTGAGTCTAAAAGTCGATATTGAATCAAATTGTGACATTTTCTGAATCGTGCACCCCTACTGGTTAGCTTAGCTTAGCACAACTGGAAACAGGGAAACAGCTGGACTGACCCTGTTCAACTACCGGCATCTTGTTTTTACACTTCGGTTTCCACAAACCAGATATAACATGTTAATTAGTGAGCTGTAGAGGTGCTCGTGGATGGATTTTGTTACCTTTGGACAAAAGCCAGGCTAGCTGTTCCCCCTGTTTCCAGTCTTTATGCTAAGCTAAGCTAACCGACTGCTGGCAATCCTCTAACTGCAACTGGAGCTGGGACAGGTGAGAAAAAAAGAGCAAAACTGCACCCAAACAGCTCCACTTAACTCCATGATCAACATATTTCAGAATGACATTCTGCAGTTTAGTGTCAGCAAGACAGAAGGAGAGGAAGGAAAAAGGAGAGGAAAAGAGAAGAAAAAAGGAGGAAACACATAGAGCGGGGTTATCCTCTCCACTGCCAAATTTGTGTTAATGAGTGGGCCTACTGGTCACACACACACACACACACACACACACACACACACACACACACAGAGACAGACAAACACACACATGCGTCTGGACCTGCAGTGTGCCAGACCGGATGGTACTATAAGTGTGCCTGCCAACTGCTAACAGCTCTCCCAGGGAGGCTCTCACTCAGACACACACAGATGCATAGTGCGCACACACACACACACACACACACACACACACACACACACACATTCACAACCACCGACACATTCCAACACATGCAGGCACACATTTGAAAATGCTTCCAAATAGAAACACAAAGAGACTAAAAGGTGCGGATTCACACACACCTCAAACTTCTGCCGTAGCTCCTCATTGCCCTCCTCCCCCTCTGGAGCAACGGGAACATTGAAGTACTCGCCTTCCTCCTGGGAGAGCAGCTTAAACCTGAAGAGAGAGAGAGAGAGAGAGAATATTTCCAGTCAAATCAATTCCCAATTAGTTTATACAATTTAAGCGTTTAACTGCTTCCATTAGCTGAAGCTGCTGACTGTTAGTGCACCGATTTAAAGTCCTAAAGAATAATCAGCTGATTATTTAGTAATTCACTCTCCTTCATGGTGATCCAGCAAAGCCTGATAGAGATGGGCCCAAAACACAGCTGAGATGCGTATTATTTAATAAAATCAATAGAATATAATTTTTCATATTGGCCCCATTACACAAGCTCGTACCTCACAGCATCAACATGGGATTTATAGTAAATACCATTGTGCTGGGTCTTTATGTTTTAGTGACACATATCTTAACTTTTAACAATTTTCCTTTTATTTTTTTCCGTTTTCATCTTCAGAAAATGTGGATCCTGTTGGTTGTGAGCATTTGTATCTGCACCATTCCTTTTTTATTCTCTTTAGTTTATTGACTTTTTGGTGCTATGTAAATAGTTTGCTGTATCGCTGTATGTGGGCAGTGCCGTCAACAAACAGCAGTTTGAAAATGTTTTATGTGGCTGCTGTTGACAATCTACCAACCTGAGAGGGAGCTTAACAACCTGATTCAGTCAGACATTTGGACTTTTAAGTGCTGCTGTCTGTAAGTTAAGTTATGTTACCATATGCACAAGAAATGCTGTCACAAATATGAATACTTAATGATTTGTCCACGCTCCACGTCTGAGTCTACACCACCAGTTTTGGCCTTTGATGTAACTTGGAGGGATGCATTCACTGACTTAAATCGGTCCGAGGGTTATTTGTTTCATTCACTTGTTACATGACATGTTTGGCATTTATATAATTTGCTGCTTTATTACAACAGATTTGTTTCTCTCTTTAGACAGCCATGAGATCAGATCGGTGCTTCAAGAGGTTATAGCTGATATCCTTAATGTCTTTTACTTAAAATATTATTATTATCATTAAATAGAATGTTCTGCAACATCAGTCTTAGAGCTCTACTTTCATGAACCCTGTGGTGTGTCACGATTTACAGTCAAGTGCGCCCTGCCCGTAGCATTGGGGGTGTGCCAAAAGCACTTTTGGTGATTTCGTGACCAGGCTCTTGGATATGCTGAGATAAGATCAGAAGACATACACTTTCATACATCATGGGTGTGTTAGAGTCTGTGACTATCATGGCCATCCACATTCACAATTACCTAGCCCTCATGTTGTTCTCGGGTCAAACTAACCCTAACCCGTTTTCAAAGTTTTTTTATATCAGAAAATATGGGACGTCAATAAAGCGCTGAAAATGTAAAAAAAACCCAACAAAATACACGACAAAAGCAACAACAAAAAAACGATGAAAAAAAAAACGGTCAAAAATGCAAAAAAAAGGCAGTTATCAAAAATAAGCACCCAAAACATTGAAAAAGTGACAAAAACATTGGGAAAAAAGCGGAAAAAAAATGTCAGAAAAAGCGATTAAAATGTTAAATGTTAACAAGTGACCAAAACTATGAAAAAATCATCAAAATACAAAACTTTGAAAAAAGTGACTGAAACATTGGGACAACTAAAGTGTTTTTTTTTTGTTTAACGCATTAACGCGTTAATCGCATAATGCGTTAATTTTTTTTAATCGTATTAATCGCATGCCGCCATTTATTAATTTATTTTCACTTCACTCGGCTTTGCGTCGTGCCTAACAGGCTACTATTTTGCCGTACTTCCTCGTAACACATCCTGCTACTGCAGGAATAGCAACGCGGATTTCGGTGCCTCATTCTGGTGCCACTGATATGTCTGCGCTTCTCTCTGATGCTCTGAAACAGACATTACAGTCAAAAGAAACATTGCTGCACATGACAATAGTTAACACTATACCCGACAGCAGCTAACGTTAGCCTACCGCTAGCTAGTAGCTGGATTAAACACGGTTACAATGCTGACAGCTAGGATTCCGACACCGGGATGTAACAATCTGCAGCTGCTGTTGTCGGAAAAACACAGATGGTGCGTTAAATGAAACTGGTAATTTACAGCCTCGT
The DNA here is from genome assembly GCF_008315115.2 of Sander lucioperca. NCBI lineage: Eukaryota > Metazoa > Chordata > Actinopteri > Perciformes > Percidae > Sander > Sander lucioperca. The sequence goes on along the minus strand of NC_050193.1, from coordinate 15,147,928 downwards.
GGTGCATTCAAAGTTGTTGTTAAATTCAAATGTGTGACTAGATTAAATATATAATAAACAAATACAAATCTTTAAATCAAGTTCATAAAGTCACTTTATTTGCATTCATTTGATTCCCAATCAAGATACACTGGTAAGCATGGCTTTCCATTGTTTATATGTACTTAAAAACAGTTCTGAAATGCAAAACAATAGAATTTTAATCATGTGATAAAACATGCGATTAATTAGAAATTCAACGATTAATCGCGATTAAGAAAATTTAATCGTTTGACAGCCCCAGTTTTTTTTCATGGTTGACGGGAAGACAACACAAGGGCTAGTGATGGCCAAATGAAGCTTTGTGAACCATTTTCTCTTTTTTCTGAGCCCACTAGATGGGGCTCTCTCTTCAACAAAGGGTTGAAAACACACTGAATTGCCATTCCTTTAACCTTTTTCTTTGAACAGAGAGCACCAGAGATCTAGTGAGCTAGGAAATAAAGACAATGGTTCACAAAGCTTCATTTGACCATCACTACTATTACCATTATAGCCATGATGCACTGGCAGTTTGGGAATCATGTGGAGACTTTTCCTCAGAGGAAACATATTGTCGAGTGAATATTAGTTCACTCGTCCTTTGTATAGTGGAAACATCTAAAGGAATGAAAGAATCAGTTCGTCTCTCAGAAAAGCAGCAAATCTGCAAATCTCTAAGATAAATTACCATATTGTGTTTGGATAGTGACAGAGTTACTCAGTTTGTGCTAGCTACTTCACCTTACTCATATTCTAGAAGGTGAGGACCCTCCAGTCGCCTCTCTGTCAGCAGTGGTTTATATGGTTGACGTTGGACGGTGATGGCACGTGGCTATGAGTCGCTCATCAGGATCAGGAAATCAACTCAACATTCTCCTGCTGACTCTGCTAGCCTGGGCTAGCTAGCCAGCTGGCCGGTCAAGTTTTCAAATGTAAACATCAGAGTAAACACAGAGGAAAAGGTGGCGAAGATGCGCTCAAGCTCATCAGGATAGGGAAATCAACTCACCAGTCTCCTGCTGACTCTGCTAGCCCGGGCTAGCTAGAGGGCTAAGGTTTTCCGATGTAAACATCAGAGTAAACGCAGAGGAAAGGGTGAAGATGGCTATCAACTATGACCCATGGCTATGATCCCGACTACTACATGCACAAGTTAAAGGAGCTGATAGGATAATCTGGAATTATACCTTGTATGATTTAATGTGACAAATAAAATGTATTGATTAACATCTGAAAACAATTAATATCATATTAAATAAGATCAGCAACGTAGGATTATGTCACAAGCTCAACTCTTTTGAACACAATATCAAATACCTCCCATAGAGGACAATAATATAGAAACATACAGTAATTTAGCTGCTTTAACAGCTGTTTTGTTCAAGTCCCTCTCACTCTGTTCCTCGGCCTGGCTGCTGGCCAGCAGGTGTGAGGCTTCGGAGCTTCACATGGACGGAGTAGTGGAAAACACGCACTTTCACAGGTTCACTTTGCTCTGAATATCAGCTTTTTAATGGCATCTCTCAGCCTCCACCATTCCACCTCAAACGCTGGCATCTCATTAAAAACCCTGACAGGGCAGCGTCAGCAAAAAGAGAGGAAGATAGAGAGATACAGAGACTGAGCTAGAGAGAGAGAGAGAGAGAGAGAGAGAGCGGGAGGGTGGGTGGTGGAGAGATAAAGAAGAAGGGATAAAGAGACGGGGTACAGATGCTTTGGCACGGAGTATCACCAGAATAAAAAGAAGAGCTCCAACTAAAGTATTTCTCCAACAGTGCAGTAATGAACAAGGTCACCTCCACTCTCCCTCCTCCTCTACCTGTGCTGCTTCTCTGCCTCATGTCTCTCCACTACCTCTCCCCAATTCATCCGCCCATCCCTCCTTTCATCTCACCATCCATCCACTCCTTGTTTCTGGAGCTCCGAGATGCCGAAGGACAGTGATCCCATGAAGTCGTTGCGGCTGGTCAGGTCCCAATCCCAAATCTCCACTGACAGACGGCGGTCCTTATCGTACTCCTTCAGGTGGCTGGGAGAAAAACATGGACAATCAACAGTTGGATGATGGCTGAGAGTGATACCTAAAGGTATATATATATATATATATATAGTTTGACCCTTTCCCATTAACTGTTAAAGCCACATGAAAGCAGTCTTGGATTTATCTTTCCTGCCATAACAACATTTGGCCTCTTAAGCATGCCTCGTATAATCCCTCTAGTAATCAGATTCACCTCATTTTCCAAATAAAGTAGAAATATAGTAAACTCTGTCTGTAAGTGTAGCCTGTGTGTTACATTCAGGCTTCATTCAGACCACACGTTTGAAGAAGTTTATAAAAAACCTTCTATCATCTCTTATTTCGATGTGTTGGATAGGTACAAAAAATTGCCTTTTAAGTTGAACATCTGCACCCAGATGCTTGAAAATGCAAATCTCAGTCTCTTTCCATGTAAACCGTGATGAAGCTGATTAAAAATGTAATTGGAGCCAACTGCAGGAAACTACCCCAAAAGCAAGGTTTTATGAATATAAGGAGCCAGATGGTTTTATCTGAGCGCCAGCGGTTACACATGCGTGGAAAGACGATCACGATGTGATGCTCTAAAAACACTGCAGTTGGTAAGTGAGAGAGATGGAAGAGAAAAAAAAGAAAGGGAGAGACAGGGAGAAAGATAAATAAAATAAGAGAGCATCCAACATGGTGTAATAAAGCCTTACAATTTAAATGTCTCATTCCAGGTGGGGTTGAGGCAGCACTTTATGGTCTTGGTCTTCTGTTTACTCTCACTGCGGGGATCTGGGATCAGTTTAAGCTTCACGTAGGGGTCTGACAGACCGTTGGGGTCCATAGGAACCAGATTCCTGCCCTCTCCAACTGGGGGTAGAAGAATGTAGAAAAAAGGAAAGAAAGAGGGAGGGTGATAGGTAAAGAGAGGGAGAAGGTGAGAGAGAAAATTTGGATAAGAAAACATTTTGAGAATTTGATTTCAGGTAAGCATCAGTTACAATGACATTTTGTGAACAGAATTGGAAATGGTTTATGTGTGCGAGTGCAGAGCTTGACTTTAAGAATCATAAGTGAAAAAGACATAAAACTCAGATTTTCTATGAGCCAATTTCTTTTTTTTTATGCTATTGCTACTACTACTACTACTACTCATTAAAAATGTCCATTGAAGTGCACATATTATGCTTTTCATAATTTCCCCTTTCCTTTATTGTGTTATATATCTTTTTTGTGCACGTTATACTGTAGGTTTACAAAGTGAAAAAGCCCAAAGTCCACCCCAAAGGCACTTACCATCTCCAACAGAAAACACTGTTCAAACTGCTCCAAACAGCTCTATTGTAGTCCAGCCTTTACTTCCATGACGAACGTGCGTCACTTTGTAACACACGTTATAATGCTCGCCTAGCTGCTAGCATGGCACGCCCTCATACTCTGCTTCTGACTGGCTAGTAGTCCTTACCTAGGTACTGCGCATGTGCGACTCCCAACAAAGATGGAACAGAAGTGAGAGGTCTCACTCTGTAGCTAACACAGAGAGCTCAACACACAGGGTGAAAAGAGGAGCTGCAGCAATGTGCAGTACAACAAAAATATGGTGTTTTGTGAAAATTAAACCATGTAAACCTATTCTGATATAACCTCTAAATACAATCATGAACCTGAAAATGAGCATAATATGAGCACTTTAAGAAAAATAAAAGACCCAGTATTACCAATAAAACATTTTGCTAGTAAACAGAGACTAACAGAAACACGAGAGAGGAACAGAGAGAATCATGATTTGATTTTCCTTAAAATAGTATGGTATTGTTGCATATAATAGTAATCAAACGTAATTAAAATACAACCTTATGAATCACTTAAATAAAACAAACTAAAGGCCACCTTCAAAGTTAATAAAACATTAATAATGTAACACGTTTTACATTTACTGTACACAGCTTTACAGTGACTAGCTTATGTAGATCATTACCTTTTTAGTTTTATTTTCTTAAATTTTCAAGGGAACAACACCTGCTGTTGGCTTCATATCTACAGTGCTGCGTTTCCAAACGTCCTACTCTAAACCTGGCGGACAACAATATTGGAGAAGCTGGTATGAACTCTACTCTCCATTTGTTTAGCCATTTTCCTTAAAAGCTATGAGGCGTAAAATGATGCTAATTACCACTTGTTTGTATTTATATTCCACTCTACTCGACTCTCTTGCACCATAGCCTGCATGAATGGAAACAGCAGGCGGGTTTGAATACACCCTCATGTACTTGTGCACATGACCTTGAGCAATTATGCCAAAAAATGAGGGTCTTAGAATTGTATTCAGAACCCACCAGTAACTCATCATAATTCATTTTTAACCCATATTTAGCAGGTTGGCAGGTGTTAATTTCAAGCGCTGTGTGTATGTGTGTTTGAATTTGGAGAGTGCATCCTGTCGGTAATCTATTTAACAACAAAACTCTCCCCTGAAACCAACTAATTAAATAGGCATGGTAAAGCTGAGGCAACGGAAAACACACACACACACACACACACACACACACACACACACACCAGATACCCTAGAGTTGTATTGGGGGTTAAAGCCTTGAGGTTGCCAGATCTGTCTGTAATGACCATGTAGACAGATGAAGGTTGCCAGTTCCAACACTAATCCTTCTTTGTAGCTGTCTGTTATTGGGCTGTAATTGTATTCCAGTGGCGTAACATCCCCTGCGATTGGAGTGTGTGTTAATTTGTGCGTGTGTGTGCACAATCATTGTTGCTGGTCAAGTTCTGAGGTCACATCCAATTACCAGAAGCAGGGCTGGTGCTGCTGTGTCTTTAGGCAGCTCGCTAGGGAAGCACTCAAGACAAAGACACACACACACACACACACACACACACACAGGAACCTTTCCCCACCCCCCATTTAAACACACACACACACACACACACACACACACACACACACACACACACACACACACACACCTTTCCCCACCCCCCATTTAAACACACACACACACACACACACACACACACAGGAACCTTTCCCCACCCCCCATTTAAACACACAAACACGCACGCACGCAACTCACTGGTTCAAGTTGGGTCCCCGGCCTCCAAAAGAGGTGACATTACTTATTTATTACCTTTTAAGAACACTAAAAATCTAACCTGACCCTGCCTAGTGCTCAAAGATCCATCTACATGGAGAAACCTAAAACTATAAGTCTTTGGTATCTCAACTTACCGGTTCAGTTACACTAAGAATGTGGTCACACAAATAAAAAAGGTGCATTTTTTCACTTTGGTTTATGGTTCATACTACTTTGTTACAAACAAACCCATAGGCGTAATTTACCTAATTTTCAGGGGGATGACACCCCCCCCCCCCCAAAAAAAAAAAAAAAAAAAATCTTATCATAATGATGAATGAAAAATATTAACTGTTTAAAAAACATCCCGAAACACGTGTGCTGTTTGAATCTGCAATAAGTTTTGACCAACACAGGAGAATAACATTTTCCTTTACATAATTAAAGACATTTGCACCATAACTTGATGCAGAGAAGGCCCAAATAGTTGCAGGAAATGAAGTGTTTGATGCTCAAATTTTCCTGGGGAGGGGGGGAGCCCAAGAACCCCCGTTTAGAATTTGTTCAATGATGAAACAAACGGCATCGCAAGATAGGTGGTGATCTCAACCCCCCCAAAGCTGAACCCAAAGTTACGCCCTTGCAAACCAATACTACTGATACGTATATTCATTATTGGACCATTTTGAATGCTTGTGTCTAGGTATCCTCACTGACATCTGGTCCAGGACCCGAGTTGGGCTGTGTGAATCTAATGGGGTAGTGTCTGGGTCTCAATATGTCTAATACCTGAGCAGACTCTGAATCAGCTCTGATCCTGCGCTGCTGCCAGTGTTAGTTGATTATCTCTCTATTTGGGTCTGTTTCGCTGACACCATTTTGAATCCAGTCTAATCATCCTAATCGGCCTATTTCTAGCTTATTTCAAATCAAGTCTGTCTGTTCTGGGGTCTCTGTCAGATTGAGTTCTCTTGTTGAAAATAATTTGTGAACATTTGAGTTTGGGTAGGCTATGCTGCACTTTACTGCATATAAAAGTTTAATGCATCTTCTCCGGTGGTCTGACAGTTAAAAAGCAATTGAAGAAACAATTAGACTTAAGTGATCCAGTAAATAAGACTGCAAGTGGACTTCTTTTTCAAAGATAACAAAGAGGCGCTGTTTGAAATAGAGGAGAAGGGAGGAGACAGCATGTTATGTAGAGTAAAATGAGTGTTAAGTGTCACATCATACTGAAGCCAGTCCGTCTTGTATTGTCACTAGAAATTAAGTGCACATGAGTTTACCTGGAAGTGACACTTTTCAGTCTGTCTTATTCTAACATGATGTTGAAACATGGGTCAAAAAGCACACTTTTGCAATAAAATGTTTGTTTTTTTTACAATTAACAATTGAGATGCACAGCTCTCAGAGTTGCGGGGGACACGTGGCATCCTTTTAAACCATGACTGAAGGGAGAGCTTCACAGCCAGTTCGCACCATGCGAATGAGGTTTTCATGCTGCTAAAGTCGCTATGCTACGCTAAGCTCTGAGAGGTTAACCACAGCACAGAGCCAACGGCCAGCATTAAACCCTCAGCGGAGCAGGTCAATAAATATTAGATGATGCCTGTTAAAGTGACCATCAAATGCTGGTTGAGGTGAGCTATAAAGAGGGTAGCATGCCAAATGGTCTCATAGGACACTTACAGTAAATAGAGGAGAGGGTGTGTGTTTTTGTGTTTGTGTGTGTGTGAGTGAATGGATCTGCTTGTGCATGCACAGGTGTGTAATGTGCATGTGACTGTGTGTGCATGTGTGCAATCCTTGCTTTCATACAGTATGTGCTAATTGCAAAGCGCTTGTCTGAGTGTGTGTGTGTGTGTGTGTGTGTGTGTGTGTGTGTGAGTGTGTGAGAGAGAGAGAGAGAGAGAGAGAAAGAGAGAGAGAGAGAGAGAGATAACGCATGTATATGAGTCTACAGGGAGGGCGAGTGGAGATAAGAGTGCAGTAACAGCAGAATACTGTATGTGCACAGCAGCGTGGGTGTTGGCAGTGCACCTTTTCCCATGTGAAACAGCCTCATCAGAGTCTTCGTAGGATTCTTATGTTCTGTCCAACTGCTACTGGCTTTTATATGTGCTGCAAAATAAGTGAAGCTTAAAAGGTACAGTAGGTAAGACTTATAAAACTTTTTTTTCATATTTGCTGGAACTGACCCTATGTTTGAGTAGAACTACATGAAGCAGGTAATTTAAAAACAAATCTGGCTCTTCTGGCACCAACTACAGCCTGTAGTGCGATTTGCAAAAATTCACAGCTCCCTGTTTAGATGCACCAATCATGGCCGGGGCTGTGTGTGTCAATCACTGCTCATGCACACACATTCATTCTCCCTTGTGGGGATCTTCCCAATCCTACCTACAGCACCTTTAAGTGAAGCACATTTATGTGTTCAGTTTGGCTTGTTTGTACAGGTGAGAAATACAAAAAGCGGCACTAAGAGGCCTGATAAAGAGTTCAGGGTGAGATCAACATTGTTTTAACTAAATAAAACAACCCCAAAATGAGTTTAATAGGTCAAAATAGACAGATGTTGACTTGATGTTCATTTTAGAGTCTATATTCCTATATGTGTTGCTATCTGGCGCCAACAACCGAGAGGTTCACTTAGGTGCACAGTCCATCAGGACTGCTACTTTAGGGACTGGAATTTTATTTGTTTTGACTCGGTTTACTTGCCAACGTGACTAACCTAAGTCTGAAATATATCAACCTTTCCCTCTGTGCTTCACACCTAAGAAAAGGACCCGTTGATTGATGTTGATCACAACCCTAGCGGAGTGTGATCCCAATCCAATAAAGAGACAATCTGCATTCAGTTAACGCACTAACTTATCACTGAGAAATGACAGGTGCAACACCTGCTGTTTATTTCTGCAACATGAGCTATTCAGTAGTCTTTAAGTGATTCTGCTGTGGGTGTTTCCTGACACATTCCGGACATTTTGGATTAACAAGAGTTTAACTAAAGTCTGCAGGTTGGAGGAGCAGTGTGAAGTCTGTGTTCCGCTTTTAGTCAGAGGAAATGTATTAATCCATAACTAAATCCTGGCTCGGTTAGCCTGATGCTACCATGCTGTATGATAGTGTAGCAGTTACTAGCTGATCTTGAATCATTGGAATATTTGAGTGATGACAAGTCAAATATCAGTCTATTAGGATCAAAAGCTTTATCATGACTAATTGGTACAGTAAAGCATACTTTTCAGAACTTTTCTGACATTAGATTTGAATAAAATGTAACAATTCTGCTCACTTACAATTCCTCCTGCCGAGCTTTAGCGTGAGAGCAGAGTCCTTCAAACAAAAATGATATAGTATATACAGTAAAGTGTCTGGCAATTTATGTCAGGTTAAGTTTTTTTTAACTCCCAAAGGGGCCATCCAGAAAATCTTAAGACACCACGTTTTGGCAAATGTTTCACTCATGGACTTTTGGCTCTGCATACAATTAATGAAACTGCTATTTCTTATATTTTTAAGGTTCTTTTGGAAGCTTGTTATGTTTTAAACTTTGCTTTTGAGCTAACGCTTGACAGCCAGAGTCATCGTAAGTGTTTCTATAACTTTCCCGAGCAAAAATCTGACATTCGTGACTTCACACAGCGAATGCCCAGCTGTGTGGAGGTGAGGTTTGAACCTCTCTCTTAAGCTGTGTTTCAGCTTTTTCTCACTTTTCATGAGAACAACCGACTGCAACGCCATTGCAACGCCATTGCAACGCCCCCCCCCTCCCAAAAAAAAAAAAAAAAGGCAGATTCTGGGCTATATATATATATATATATATACACTACAGTATACCCACTACAATAATTAGACTACACCACTGCAAGAGAGACACTCTGAACATGTGCGCCGTTATCCCCATATGTAAACAATTCTCAGCCTCCTCTATGACGACTGGCTTTTTTCACCCTGCCTTTCAGAACAGCTATGAAGTAATTTAGCAGAATGTGCACTACCAAAGGAAGGGGGCACCTTACAAGGCCCCTATCCCAGGTCCAACTGCATTCCCCCTGCTGGACTGTCCTTGATCTAGAATGATGCTGATCCTCCATCTCCGTGGGCACAGCTCTGCCACTGACCCTGAGCTCTGATCTCCCAGTGACAGGGGAGGGAGGTGACTTAAAAGTGAGCAATAAAGTGTCACTTTACACCCATGTCAATTGCTATAATTAAATCCACGACTAGTCCACGGCACAAATGCATATTTCAGTGTGGCAGCCATTTCTACCAGCTCTAGATACGTTAAGCTGTAGAATAATTCCTAGCGGTTCTACAATTCTCTGTGCTGGTGGGTTTTTTCTCCACCTCACTGCAATGAGGGAGTAAGCTACTGGTGGCTCCACACTGACCCCTGTGGACAGAAATTAATACTACACTCCTACTGCCTCCTATCATTGCCCGTAAACTATTACCACCAAGGAAAATGGGAGGATTTTTATCACAGCTGGCTGGAAACAGGAATGTAACACAAAACGTGTGTATTTATGCAGACAAATTGCCACTTCAAATTGTAAGTGTGCAAGTGTTGAAGATACAATCCTTGCTGTCTGGACAATAATGTAATGCACTCAGGGACTGATCAACAGATATGACTAAACTTTTTTTAAATAACAATAGCTGTCAATTTTCCTTGCCAGTTTCTACAATTCAGCTCTATTGTATTCTATTCTGTAGCACTTGTGAGGTTAAAATGTACTGCTGTCCTAGCAGTCTCTGTGTGATAAATCTGCTTTCTTATCATTTCCCACAGTAAATCCCAGCTAATGATCAGTCTACAAGCGTGGGAACCAGGAAGAGCGAGTAGGAGAGAGGGATGAAACCCAGCGAAAGGGAAAATGCTTTTACATACAAAAAATGGGCAGATCCAATGTACTGGATGTATTGTCTCTATTCAGGACATTCATACCTGTTTTAGTGGTAGTTAGTTAGACACTTTGTTTATATTTGTCACTGATGAACAGATGCTGTATATTGATTATATATGTTGTGCAATCCCAGAGGAATCAATCATTCCTCTTTCACAGCAGAACGGAAATAAATTATATTATAAACAATCAAACTCAGTTATAGTTAGTTCACCTTTCAGTGCTTAAGTAGCATGGGCAAAATAAATCAACTACATTTTGGTGAAATTCAAGTGTTATCCATCCAACCATCCATTTTCTGGGTAAACATTTCTCATTATTTAGTCATGTAGTGCTTGGGGATGAATGGTGGCACAGCTGAAGTTGGAACAGATTTATGTAGACTGGGTAAAACACCTATTCAAATTGAAATGTAGTCTTTAGATTTGGGATATGAAAATTTACGGTATGCACATTAGATGGTGGGGGTTACAGCCAAGGTAAATTCTTCTTCTTCTAAAAAGTCTGACGTTTTCAGTTTGAGGCACAGCTGTAATTGAGTTGACAGGTGCAGAGTAAAGGTAATGTAAACCTCTGCTGTCACCTGCAGGTAAGACAGGGCACTACAAGTCAATTATAAAGTAGACACGGTTCTCTACCATTCATCAGTTAAAGTCCTCATATTATGCTAATTTTCAGGTTCATAATTGTATTTAGAGGTTGTACCAGAATAGGTTTATGTGGTTTAACTTTCAGAAAACACCATATTTTTGTTGTACTACACATTGCTGCAGCTCCTCTTTTCACCCTGTGTGTTGAGCTCTCTGTTTTAGCTACAGAGTGAGACATCTCACTTCTGTACCATCTTTGTTGGAAGTACTGCTAGCTTGTCAGTTGCAGAGTATGAGGGCGTGCCACGCTAGCAGCTAGGCGAGCATTATAACGTGTGTTACAAAGTGACGCATCACGGAAGTAAAGGCTGGACTGCAATAGAGCTGTTTGGCGCAGTTTTTGAACAGTGTTTTCTCTGGAAGATGGTAAGTCCCTCTGGGGTGGACTTTGGGCTTTTTCACTTTGTAAACCTATAATGTGCACAAAAAGATATATAAACACAATAAAGAAAAGGGGAAAAGCCAAAAAGCACAATGTGAGCACTTTAAATAAAACATAAGGCAGGTCAGGAAACTCTCTTCAGGAAAGAGGCGAGCCAAGATTTAACCTATCCCAACAAGCTTGAAATATATTCACTCGTAGACAATCATTTATTAAAAACAGGGACTGGTGATATGCTGTGCATTTCTTGGATAAATGTGTTGTTAGATTATGCTATTTTTGTGCAAATGACTGGCCAGACATAGATGAAGATGCTTCTAGAAACATTTGGGCTGGGGTCTAAGCATCATACATTACAGTTGTATCTGTGCCACAATCTGTGCTGGATGGGGAAAGGACCTCATCTTAATGCAAACACCACTAGATTACACACTTCTTGCAAAATAAATCAATAATGACGAATTATGTTCAAAACAAAAACAGTATGTTCAGTATTTGTGTTGACTTTCTATCAAACTAAGTTTAGCTTCTATGAAGTATACTGCATTGATTTATGTATTGACACATTTACTTAATAATCACAGTGTATGTTGATGTTCTTTCTGCATCAGTTTGCTGGAATAAAACTGGTATTAAACACAAAATAAACGAATGGTTTGTGAATCTCATATTTAACTTCTGTTATGTCCATCCTTCCCCTCTGAGGGTCTACCAGTAGAGGGAGACAGATGACTGGTATTCTCGAACATGAGTAATAAACAGGAGTGTCTGGGCAAAGGCTGATGACTGTACGAGTATGTGTTTTTGAGATATACTTACTGGTAACAGTGAGTACATTAGTCTTGACCTCAGCGGTGATCTGGAGGCGACCTCTCCTCTCAGTGTGGTCTGTCCCACACAGGCTCGGCACATTGGCCACACAACGCTTGTGGATGTTCATCATACAGTCTGGAAAACACACATACACACACATGAAGATATGTATTAGTAATGTTATTTAAGCGTGTATTCTCTAAACATAGAGTATTTATTTACATGGATGTGCGTGCCAGCAAAGACAGTGCACTATACTATATTAGTTTAATGTATAATACAGTTTTTCTGAATTGCTAAAACACTAAACTCCATTCTCTGAACCAAATACTACAACACAATCACAAAAGCTACAACACTAACGCAAAAGCTACAACACAAATACATAAGCGACAATGGCAGTGAGTGTGTTGTTGACAAACGCAGCCAGAGGAGGAAAGTTCTTGTATGTTTGAGAAGTAAATGAAACATGGTTCCTGGCTAATTATGATTACTGTCGCTACGTGATTGTCACAAATAAGCAATGTTGTTCAATATCTTTTTTTATTTTCATATGTATGTACTCTGCCATATATATATATATATATATATATATATATATATATATATATATATATATATGCAAAATGTGTTTACTATATGAAATGCTGTAAAAAAAAAAAAAAAAAAAAAAAATCTCTAACTGCATGCCCATGTAACACTGTGTTCTCAAATTTTTGAGGTAATGTCTAATGAATGCTCCGTAGTGTTTAGGTATTGACGGGCTGTGTGTATGATCTGAAAGCATTGTTTGATTTTGCCAGCAAAGTCAGGTGTTTTGTGAACATAGTTTGAGAATTTAGTTTTGTGTTTACAGTTTTGAGAAAATGGGTGAGGGTTTCAAGAAATGTGTCTTAGCAATCGAGAAAAACTATAACAATAAGAATATACTTTTTGTACATTACACTGAGTGAGACCATCAGCTATATGGAATATTAAATGATCAATCCAAAAGAGGCATGAGTGGATGTGTGTGTTTAATAGAGTACATACGGTCACATCTCATGCCCTGGTGTATGAGGCCGTAGAGCAGAGAGCCACAGTGGTCGCAGAAGGTCGGGCTGGAGTAGGTGTGGATCTTAAACTTATGCTTTGCCCTCGGGTCCTGGTAGGAAGGAAAGAAAGTTATTAAATAAGTTAGTAATAAAGATGAATCAATAAAATCTATATTCAGTCACATTTGCTGTCTTCTACTCCCTAGCACATTAGAAGTAAGGGAGGAAACACCTTTCAGAATAAAGCAGTGAACATTTCGTCAAAGATTTTCGTGAAATGTCTGTTTGCCATATGTGCATGTATGTATGTTAAAAAAAGTGAATGAATGCTCCAATGGGTTTAATTTATACAAATCTTTAACCACAGTACCAACCAACCTCTAGATCGCTCTCTTTTATTCACCACTTTTTTGTGCACTTTCTGTATACAGATAATGAAGCATTTAGAATTCAGTCCTACACCTTAACTTGTGTCTTTACATGGGTATCTGCACTGTAATCTGACCAAGATAAGTTTTACTGAATTTCAGTTTAGAAGCTCCATGTATGACCTGTGTGTGTGTGTGTGTGTGTGTGTGTGTGTGTGTGTGTGTGTGTGTGTCTGTGTATGTGCAATAGTGCTCTGTAGTGGAGTCAGCCTTCCATGAAGTTCATTAAGCCTCATTGAATTTAAATAAGAACAGCGACAGTAGATCAGCAAGAGTTCACAACAATCACACACACACACACACACACACACACAGGTGTGGCCTAGTTGACTGTTATTCAAGTTCAAGGTCACAAGTTTGCTTTAGATTGAGAAATTTTAATTCAGGTACCAATTCCTTTTTTATGAACATCCGGAACTAAGGCGTAACTAGGACATAAACACAGGCTATTTTTATGTGTGTGAGTGACACCTGCAATCATGGCTCAGTGGGCTGTTTCAGTGGCACACACCCACCCACCCACCCCCACCCACCCACACGCACGCACGCACGCACGCACGCACGCACGCACGCACGCACGCACGCACACGGGGATGCTTCAATGTAGGAGTTTAAATATTTCTGCCAAATCCATTCAGGTAGCGACCACAGTTTGGTGTGTGTAGACAGATTTCTTTGACATGCGTGTGTTCATGTCTTTTTACTTCATGAGCTAAAAAAATGTGCTGATTGATTCCTTCCTGTCCTGCACACCTGTCCTGGAAAATAATGTTTAATTTAGGCTGCCACTGCCTGAATTATACCCAGCTGTCCCAAGGCATCTTCAGAAGCGTGTGTGCTTGTTAAGTCTGAATGATTGTGCGGCTGGCTATGATCGCCTGTGTGTAGGTGTGTGGGTTTCTTTACACAACTGTGTATGTGTTTGCATTTGTGCGTGTGCATGCGCGTGTGTCTGTTTGTTTCTCTGCTGGTTCTCAAGGACAAGACCACCTCCTGCTTGTTTGTGTTCCTCTGAAAAACAAGGGAACATTTGTGCTGCTGAAGCTCCAGTGATGAGCAACTGCAGAATGGGAGTGATACGAGGGCTGACGAGAGAGGCTGCCAGCTTCACACACTAATGATTAAATACATCCCACCTTGAAAATTCAAAGATTGATCAGAAAACAAAAAGGCAGGAAAATAAAAAAATAAAATAGGGAATAGGGACAAAAAGACATGACTTTTCCAGCATATGATATTTCAGAAATCAGAGCATGTGCTTTCTTGTTGACGGATGATCAGAAGATAGAGAGAGAGAGTAAATGCTGTGATGCTAATTCATCTGTCAATCTATTTTACTGTACAAGTGTTACAAATTGAAACGCCTTGAATCACGCCTGTGTTAAGAAGTAGGCAAATGTCCCCTATGGGTTCCAAACCTTTTTGGCTTTTGAGTTAGAAGTGTCTACCTGTGACCCCCTGGAGATAAGGTTCTGGCCTCAGTGTGAGGATCATTTGAAGAAGAAGTAAACATATCCAGTATATACTATCTGACCAAGCCAAATTTGAAAAATCATGTCTGTTGAAAAGTTTCCATCATATCAAGTAATATCTGTCTATAATTAAATCCTAAAATCTCACCCCCTTTAAATCAAGTGAACAAATGAGCAGGTAGCAGGGAGAATTTCAATCAGTTTAATTTTGATTCAGGAGTTTTCTAGAAATGTCTGTCTCTCTAAACAAGAAATAAGAAGGCAGATTGCTGCTGTAGAATGACGAAAAATAAAACCTCATTTTAGAAAAAATGATTTACACTGGAATCAAGTAGAAATATTTGGACTTCAGTGCGATTACTTCACTTGTTTGTAAAGCAGACGACTTAAAGGACTCAAGTTACAAGCAAAAATATGTTGCGGAGAAGATTTCTTTTAGTGTACTTCTGACCCTTCAGGTTTATCATGGGGGCCCCTCGACCCACTACTCTCTTTTTACTGTGGATAAGAGAGATGTGTAATGTGTTAAAGTTTCCAAATTTAAGAACAGTTTGATTGTAAGCGAGAAGGTGGTGTGGAATAGTTTAGGTAAAACTAGCAAAGGCAATGCAGTAACATCTTTAGAAACAAGTCTGCAGCCATGCTAGCAGCTCTGTGAGGCTGCACTTGCGCACAGTGGTGCTTTAAGCTAAATGTTACCATTAGCATGCTAACATGCTTATGTGTATAATAAGGTATAATAATGGGTATAATGTTTACACTTTTAGTTTAGCATGTTAGAATGCTAACATTCACACTAAACACAAAGTACCACTTTATTAATACTATTAAAGTAGTTGTACATTTTTATTCCCAACTTGTATACGTTTGTACATTCTTTCCTTTGTATTTGTATTTTTTTTTAATCTCTTTTCTTTGAATATTTGTTCTTGTATTCTATCATTATTTCTTGTATATTCTGTATGTGTGCTGTGTGTCTGATATTTTGCTGCTGTAGCACTGACATTTTCCAATTTGGGATCAATAAAGTCTATCTAATCTAATCTACTCTGATCTAAAGATGACAGGAATGTCATGTGTCATTTTGCAGGTGTTAGGTCATAAACATATTGTAAAAACTATTGACCAAATTCAACTTCTGACCTGATGATGGCGCTAGTATCAAAATCAGGGGTGTCCCAGAGTCATTTATTTATTTCAAGGGGGGCATGAATGTCCGTACAAAATGTTATGGCAACCCATCCGATAGTTATTGATATATTTCAGTCTGGTCCTACGTGGTGGACCATTGTGCGGTGGTACATTAATAGACTTGGTAGTTTTTCTTTCATTTCACACTACAGTTTGTGTATACTTGGCATGTACACTTGCCATGCATGTTGCCAACTTTTCCAACAGTTTCAGCCTCTTGTGTCACTTGATTTTACTCACTAAGACCCCACTAATTAAAAGCAGATGGTACGGCATGGTGCGCTTGGACAAATTTAGTGTATTGCATGGCATATGTTGTGTTATTGGGTGTCCAAACTAAAAGCCTGTCATAACATCAGAACACAATGCCAGAGCAGCCATTAGTCAGTGCTCACACACACACACACACACACACACGCACGCTTGTAGTTGTCCATCAGTCATTAGTCAGTGCTTACACACACACACTCACACACGCACGCACACACACACACACACACACACACACACACTGTTTTCTCACACTATCTGCTTTTGTTTTGTTTTGGTTGAACACACGGCTGTCCATTATTTTCCCTGCCAGCAACATCAGTCAACTCCCCACACACAAACACACACACACACACACACGCACACACACACACACACACACACACACACACACACACACACACACACACACACACACACACACACACCTCCTGTCATGCCATTCATGATGCGGTGTGACAGGCAGACAGACAGGCAGGTTCACAGTAGACAACACAAAGGCTCCTGGCTTGCAGTCACTGACATAAAAACTATTTCTATACTATTTTTTTCCTTATCGATTTTGTCTTCAGCCCACTCATTCTATTCGAGTTAGTGCTTACTGACTTTCTGTCATTTCTACAGTACAGTGGCAACCATCATCTAGCATACGGAGTCATTTTATCATAAACCTGCAGTGTTTCAAATAACTATTCTGCTTGTGGTCTGTATTCTAAATGGAGTTAAGCAAATGATTTAATGTTAAAAATGTGCACATACACTACCATATTTTGATAACTGATAATCGAGCAAGTCATTTTGCTGGTAAAATCGACAACCATTTCCTCGCTACCACTTCTCAATTATGAGAATTTGCTGTTTTTTTCTTTTTGTTTTCTTATGTTAATAGTAAACTAAATATCTTTGGGTTTTGGGATGTTACTCAGACAAAACGTGTCACCAAGGGCTGTAGAATATTTTGATGGACTTTCCTCCCCTAAACGGTTTATCATGTCATTGAGAAAATAATCATCAGATTAATCACTTGATCTTTTGGAACTAACATTTGAGTGCTCCATGCCGAGGCTCTGGAACGTTCTACCCCAGGAAAAGTCTGCTGAGTCAGTGATCTCCTTTAAGTCCCTTCTGAAAACACAGCCGACTTTTTTGGGAGATTTTCATGATTTACTTGTTTTAATTTCCTTTGAACTGTCTTTTATTCCCTTTAAAACATGTTTTTTTTTTTTTTTACACTGTATTGATTTTTATATCCAAAACTTTTCTGTTTTGTTTAAAGCTGATGATTTTATGACTTGACTGTTTTATTTTGCTACCTTGTGAAGCACTTTGTAACGTGGATTTTGAAGTGCTCTATAAATGAAAAGATTATTATTATTTAGTTCACCTTATACGTGTGATAATTCATAATACCTTAAAAGCATTTCAGTAGACTGAATAATGGAGGCAAATAATGAAACTAGTGACATGCCTCATTTTGCAGTGTTGCTGTAAGTTAATCAAAGTGATGCTTTGTTAAAAAGCCACCAACAAAAAGCCACCAACATACTTAGAGTGAGCAAACAGGCACTTCTTTTAAATTACATCTTTCCACCCACCCAATTCATTAATGGACTGCACAAAAAGAACAAAGTAAAATGTAATAGTACAGAGGCTGCAGCAGCTGCCTCTTCTGTCCTGATCAATACAACAAATCCATTGTGTTTATCCCCATCAGGCTTGTAATTTTTCCTATGGGAATGTTTACGTTAAGTGTGTCTTTGAGAGACAGAGACTATTTAATGG
Organism: Sander lucioperca; assembly: GCF_008315115.2. Classification (NCBI taxonomy): domain Eukaryota; kingdom Metazoa; phylum Chordata; class Actinopteri; order Perciformes; family Percidae; genus Sander; species Sander lucioperca. Next base: position 15,129,878 of record NC_050193.1, on the reverse strand, counting down.
ATTTCTTGTTGATTTTTTTTGGGGGGCGAGGGTTTGCAAAGCAATCACTGTTGGAAAAAGAGGCTTAATGGCATCACAAGAGCAGTAAAGAATGACTGAGTACAGCGAGGGCTGAGGGTGGTGGTTTCATCTTCACACCCTGAATGTAACTCCTCTCCTCCTTCCCTTCCTCCATATGCTTATCGCAATATCTCCATCACTTTGTTAGCCCTCTTCCTCTCTCAAAGGTTAACTTGTGGTTTCTAGCAGGGTTTTTAACCATCTGGTCACACATTCTGTTGTAAATGTAGTGAATATTAAAATATATCAGTGTATCTGAATATGGTCGTTTTATTCTATAATTACATCCAATGAGAAAATACCATTTTCAGGTGTTTTAGCATGCAGAGAGATGTAGGATCTCCACATAAGGGAAAAAGAGAAATTTAGTGACACAAAAAGACACACGTGTAGCCCAGCTAATATGCCAAAGCGTGTCCAGAGATACGTTTTAAAACATGAATACACCTCCATTTATGAATAAAAACAAGATTTCCAGAAGCTTCAAGTGAAGGAAATACCTCAATGTTTCACAATTGCCAATGTTGACTTATATCATTTGAACACTGAAAGAATCACTCAATGTGTTCTGCAATTTGATAACAGAAACCAGATAGCAAATTTTACAGATGGCAATTTAAAGCTCAGAAGTTATGCATTACACACACACTCTTTGATTTAAAAAGACGCAAAATGCTAAATGTTCTCCCGCTTTCTTTGAAATCACAGGAATTGGAATCAAATGGTGGCACAGACACTCTTAGCTGTGCTCCAAAATACAAATAAGAAAGAAAACACTCTACACTCTAAAATCCCATTAACGTGTGTGAAAAGGACCTGGCGTGTCACATCCCTGCATGAAATGTAAACTGAGATCAGCTTTGAAATGAAAGTGCATTTAGAATTTTCCCTAAAAATGAAGAAGGCATGAAATAAGGTGTCAAATATGTCTGTAACAGTGGATCAGTGGTTCACACGGTCACTGTGTCTGAACCTGAAACCTGACAGGGCTCTTTCAGTGTGATGTCTGTATGGGTTTCTTTGGGGTGCTTCGGTTTCCTCCCACAGTCCACAGACAAGCAGATTAGGTGAACTGTACACTATAAACTGCCCATAGCTGTGGATGTGAGTCTGTTTATGGGTGTTAGCCCTGAGACAGAGTGTCCAGGCAGTGACCTGGCTCTCACATGCTGACACAGACTCTGTAGGGGGGAGAAGTCCCTACCATCCTGCTTCAGTTCTGTGCAATAAACTGAAAAGAAAATCAATGTCTGCAAATGAGAACGTCTTATGTGTTCATCCATTATTTCTTCATAAAGGCCGTCATTCAGTGTTTGTGTGTGTGCAGAAACGTGAGTAGACTAAATGTACTCTATGCATGTCTGCATGTGCTGAGTGTGAGAGGTAGAGGAATTTGGGAGGAGAGGAGGAAGAAAATCTAGCTAAGCATGAAGACTTGGGTTAGGGTTAGGGTTGACTTGACGAGCCTGACTTGACAAAATAAACATTCATTCAGTTCCAGTTCGTAACATCTCTCAACTAATCCTGTGACATTGCTCGTCGTCCTCCCGCATTATTTATATACGTTTGCAATCTATAATATAGTCATCATAAATTTCCATATATATTTTGTTCCATTTTGTACACACGACACCTACTGTATGTCAGCCCCTTCTGAAAGAGGTTTCTTAGATTTGGGGAGTTTTTCATCTGAATCAAGGGTCTGAGGATCGAGGGTGTCTTATGCTGTACAGATTTTACAGCACAACTTCTCAAGGCAAATTTGTGATTTTACGCTATATAAATAATATTGACTTGGCTTGACCTGACTCATCTATCTGGAAAATATATTTTAGGAACCCCAGGACTATATCCTATATAATGAATAAATATATCTTTAATCATAGATCCAAGCAAAAGTGTCATTTTATCTTTCACATTTAGTTGTTAAGCCTGTTTAAGCTGTTCCTTCCTTATGCATCTTATATCAGCCACACACACACACACACACACACACACACACACACACACACACACACACACACACACACACACACACACAGAGTTCTATACCATTAGCGGGCTGTGGGCATGAAATGTAGGTTTCATTAGAGGATCTCATCCCTCGACCTCTCCCACAGGGAACCCATTCTATTAACCCAGATCTATAATTGACTTCTTCTTTTAAACATACATAGCTGACAGAGAGACAAAGACACAGGGAGGGACTGGCAGGAGGTAAAATAGGAGTGTTGGGCTGATTGCTGCAGACACTGAGTGATTATGAAGAATAAATCCGCTTTCTGTCTATTGTGTCTTCCTCTATAGCTGCATCTATCTGGTGTCCTTCAAAACCATCTCCTGCTGTGCTGTTCCTTCATGTATGTGACCCACGTGAAAGAAGCTACTCAACATCATCAGCTTCAAGGACTCAGAGGAAGGCTCAGGATTAGCCGATGCCTGAGGAGTCATTTTATTCCGATGTAGAGGAATCTTATTATAGCACTGACGTAGGCCAGCAACTAATGATTATTTAAATCATTGACTCATCTGCCTATTATTGTCTCAATTAATCGATAATTTGGCCTATAAAAGGTCTGAAAATTATAAAAATGTGATGGGTATTTAAAATAGTCAAAACCCCAGAATTCTTCAGTTTACTACAGAATAAGACAAATAAAAGTAACAAATGTTCACATTCGAGAAGCTGGAACCAGATCAGTTTTGACAACTGCTTGTCAACTTTCTTTTTTAATGTATTTTTGTTGATGACAGCTTAACACTGACACTATTGGCTCCAAAAATAATAAAATATAATACACATATATATATATAAATATCTGGTTATGATATTAGCAGAGCATTAGTCCTGAATTTGGACATTAAATGGTGACACTTCAGTGTGTTGAAAATGTTCTACAAAATAAGGATCTACCTCAGTGATCATTTGGATATTCTTCTCTTGGAAATACAGAACAATTATAATGGAAGAAAAAGCTTTTTTTCCTTTTGGCAGAATAGCATAGCTGAATCTTAAAACAGTATGACTATGCGTAACCATTCATTGCTGTAATTAACTATTTCACAGATAGATAATGTTGGAGGACACCTAAATATGCTCAGGATTAAGCTGAAAATGTTTTGTTCAAGTTTCAAGTTCACAAAGCCGTTTCTGTGCAGGTGTGCGTGGGTGAAAACCCGTCAAAATCTGACACTGTTAAGGAAAAACTCAAGAGCAGCACAACTCATTTCACATACATGAAGAAGATTCGGGAGTGAATTACACAGGAGCATTTAATGAACACGCAATTGAAGAGACAATTAAGCAGGCAGTACAGTTTAACCACAATGTGTTATTGTGCAGTGCCGTCCCAACTCTCTGAAGTTCCTGTCTCCCTGAAGGTGTATTTAAACTCATGCTGGAGGCGTTACGTTTAGCTTAGTCTCGCATTGCCAGACCTTTCTCCACCGCGGCACTGCGGAGGAAGGTCTGGCTAGTCCACACAGCAATACGGGATGGGAGAAAAACGTGCTCTGGTTTATTGGTATTTCTTTAAACTAATCATAATCACGTTGGGCGGTGCTAAGCACCGGGAAAAGGAACTTTTTTTGGTGGAACATGTGTACGTTGAAAAGTTGTTTTAGTCGTGCAACAGAAAACTCAGATTGGACAGATCTAATCGACCAGTTTAAAACAATGCCAACACAAAGGAAGCCCAGGGCAACGGATATCCAGCCTAAATGAGTGAAATCCGGCGTAATTTCCATCAGCAACGGAGCAATCCCGGAAGTGGAACATCAAGGATATAAACTAAGTTTAGCTGAACCTTCAAAGTAAATATTGCAGACTCCCAAATATCTCAGCACAGACAAAATGTGATATGTGTTTAGTTTCACTATGGCCTTGGCAGGCTGAGCAGCTTTGTCCTATCATACAGCTGTTACGTCTCCCGTCTTCCACGGAAGCACAAAGTTGAACAACTCCTTGGGTTAGAAGGTTATTTTGGACAGTGACTGAATGAGACCTGGGTACCACTGTCTCATCTTACATAGCATGAGTTCGTAAGCTGGAAATTCCCCCACTGACACCATTATTAGAAAATCTTCACCCCGGTGTTTTCATAATGTTCCATGACCAAGTCAGAGAGCTTTTATGATCAGATTATATAATGTTTTCATGGTTTGGTAATTTTGCAATGAGGCAACTATTTAAATATCAATTCATTGATCATTCAATTCAAGTTTATTACAAAACTTCATTATATTCAAGGAATTACATAACCAGTGGAAACCCCCCGGTGTTTGAAAGCTGTGCATTGTGAGCCAGGTTACCTGTCTTCCTGTCTCCTATATTTAAATGTGCAGCTACTTAGGAGCAGAGATATACGGCATTCCCACTGTGCAGGAACCGAGGTCGTAAGACCATGAACTCATTAAGGAAATGACAAGGTGGGGTTGGTGAGGCCCCGTAATTAAGAGCAAGGGCCCCCTGGGTGGAGTGGCATTTAAATAGGATGTACAGAACAGAATGGAGAGAGACACCGTGGGAGAAAGAGCGTTAAATGTATGCCAAATATAGGAATAGAAATATAGTGCCAGAAAAAGAGGAGGTGGCATTCAGAGGAAATAGGTAGAAGGAGATATATAAAGATGTGGAATCACATCTAAATCATCCGGGTCAACTTGTGGACTGACTCAACTATTGTATTATCAAGGGGTCAACACAAATGTATAACTATGTGGGAAATAGGACAGGTTGATTTTCTTTCAGCCCCAATTAAAAAAAGACAAAGTACTGATTTAACGTAAAGTTCTGACCCTACAAATGAGCAGCATGAGAAAAGGGATACAGTATCTGTTTATGGCCTTGAAGCCAAATTCTGTTGGAAAGCATGATGGGAACAATTTAAAAGGTATCCTAGTAGTGATATGGATGGAGTCATGCTTTTACGAGCAATTCCCCGTTTTATTTCTATCAAGCAAAAGAATGCACATGCATTTACACAAGCACATTTGCAGAGAGAACATCCTGCCGTTGGTTTCATGCTATTCCACTGATCAACAGTTAGGGGCAGTAATGCACAAAGAAATGCAGCAATGTTCCCGCCCGCAAAAGGCACGGAAGACGCAGACTAGGCAAGGATACTGGCAGAATATTCTGGTGAGAAACACTGAATCTAAACACTAACTTTGTTTTACTCAGAGAAACTTGCATCAAGGAATTGGCCATTTATATCAAATGGTTAGAGTTAGAGTTAGATCTGGTGGGAAAAAGCCATGCTCTTTGCAGGGCCTTTCAAAGAAGCAGCAACGACGATTCTGCTATCGTTGGTTGAGTTAACATGTGCAAAATGGACTGGAAATACACAGTTTGGATGAGAAAACAATTCATAAAATTTGAAATATGTGGTCTGTCAATGCATTTTGTGTCAAAGCAATACAAGAAGGGTCAGGTTGCAATGGCTCCACTGTACACCTATATGGATAATATTGGATGTTATTAGCCACGGAGCTGTGGATGAGCCAGTCATTGAGAAGCAGCTGATGAACTAATACAACGACATTGCTTTACCGCAACTAATGCTATGTTGCATTTGTTTACTAGCACAAATAACACATTTCAATACTTAATGGATACATACGGTATACTTTAAGGTATTTATATGTATATATTTTGTTTTTAAGGACTTCTCCAGACTTTCTAAGAACCTGCAGATATTGGAGGAAGAAAAATGTAGAAAAATGGTTTACGTGAAGATTTAGCATCTCTTTGGATACCCCGGCCCTGGCCCTGACTAAAACAGAAGCTTTCAAAGAAGAAGAGGCTATTTGTGGTACTCCAAACGGCACTAAGATAGAGCGGAAGAAGCAGTCAGGTGAAAGAGAACAGAAAAATAAGTAAGGTAGTAGTTAGATAGGCAGGCATATAATAAGACAAGAGGAAAGACTGCAGAGACTTATCAGTTATACAGAACAGACCAGAGGAAGCCAAAGAGTGAACACTGTTTCCTCTGGAGGCGGCTCACTAAGTGTATTTCTCAGACTGAAAGGGCACTCCAGAGGGAGGTAAGGACATGCCTGAGGAACTCAAAGACCCCTGGGTTTTTGAGAGCATGAAGTTGGCATCCTGAGAGTGCTCTTAAGACAAGGATGGCAACTCATTTTGTCCTTTTAATAGGATAGGTGAGAGAATTGGTTTGCATTTTAAGAATATAAATCAGAGAAAAGACACTGTTCAGCTCCTTGAGAGAGTGGATGAGATGATGATAAAAGTACCATTTAAAGGCACTTCTTGCTGTTATAGCAGATGAGAAGGTCAGGGGAATGTTTTTCGAGATAATTAATAACATAAAGACAAGCACGCCTTTTAACCTCCAACAACGCTGTGTATATGTAGAGTGCATAGGGGAAACAGATTTCATTTGATGTGATATTATGTTGTTGTAGAGTGTGGATTTTTTCCCTCTAATTTTCAAGATGCTTAAGAAGAGATTAGGGGAACATCAGAGTTCAAGTTACGTAAGGGTTTAAACCTCTGGCAGGGCAAACAAGAGTAACAAGAGTGAAATTAGACGGTAGCTACAGACGCTAAAATTTTACTTTATAGTTTTCTTCATGGAGAGAAAACTATAAAATGTCTCAGAGAGATGTAAATTTGAGAGACTGACCTCACCACTTAAAACAAGAGATATATACAGTATGTTTTATCTAAATTTGTAGAGGTATTTGTATAATAATGCTTACAGTAATTACATTATGCACTTATCGTTTATGTAATGTTATAATAAAGCAGTGAAACAAAACACTGCAACGTTTAAGAAACTCCATTCCTGATCAAAGTGCAAAAGAAATCTAACAGTCCTCCTTTAACCAGTCTCCTGTACTGTACATCCCCTCCACAGCTGAGGCAGATCTAACATCTAAAGTCAACATCACATTTAATTAAAGTGTGGCGCTGCTCAGTGGCCAATATAGGTTGTATTGGTGCAGCTACAGGTGTTACATGTCTATATTTAACGTGTACAGTATTGAGTCCAGTGATGGTACGGTGTACCTGTCAAGACGGTAAAAGAAAAATGAGAAGAGAGGAAAACGATGGAGGCAGCTCAACCGTAACAGTGGCGTTGACAGCTGATGGGGGCTCATGAGCAGGACGTGTCTGTGGAGTCTCTCTCGTTCCATCTGTCTTTCACTATACTCTGTCTCCCACACATACACAGGCGTATGATTTTAAATTATTAATTTATTTGTACTCACATCTGATGCAGGTCCTTTATCAGCACCTGGACAGGAGAAAGTGACGAACTCATGGCAACGCTTGTGAACCACGAAACAACACACTGTGGAAAGAAGAGAGAGAGTGAGAGAGAAAAAGAAAATGTAACTCTGCGCACATAATGTGTTATTCGTAATCTAAAAACATCTCTAATTCTTTCTTGCCCAGTAAGCACCCAAGCTAGCTTGAGTGCTGAACACAGCCGAGTACTCTGACATTCAACGGCTACAGGGCCGATTTAGCTGGCTACCTGAGTTTTTAAATCAGAATATTTAATTATTTAAATATATGTTATATAATGTTATTTTATACGTTTTGTAATTGCCTGTGCACATGCTGAGGAAGGGTGCTGTAATAATGCAGCAATAAATTCTAATCAAATTGGAGTGCTGTCCTAGTAGCTTTATTTATAATCAGAATATTTGCAATGTATGTATTTTGTATTAAAGGGAAGCACACCATATTTATCAGGATGAAATGAATCAAACAGCACTGTATATAAGAGTTGAATCTCCTCATGGTCACAGCTGACAATTGGGAAGACAGACGCTATAACATGTGGAGCTTTATTAACCTTTTTATATCAAGCTGCATAATGACATCAAACATGATACCAGCCCTATGTAAAGTACATCAAGGTTACCAGCATACATTCTCTCGTTCAAATGTACTATTTTAATTTGACATTAGGTTCAAGCACAATTAGATATGGTTTTGAGGCTTGATGAAAGCAGAGTTATTTTGCTGTCTCCGCGCTGTTAGAAGCAGCACTTACTTAACCTATGAAAAGCTTTAGCAGTGGTAAATGTACAGAGGGATGCTGTGCTTCTGAACACCCACACACTCTTATTGTCACTCCCGCACCATTGACTCATTGTCAGCCACTCTGGATAAGAGCACCTTCTAAATGTCCAGAATGCATTGTAAAATGTAACCTTATTTTATGTTACAGTATGTACCAAAATTGACTTCTTATTAACAGGATTGCCCATGTTTACAAAGTTTGCTGTCAACAGAATTGTAACATCTGCATTAACAAAAAATTCAAGGTTGAGTTTTTGAGTTTTTCACAGATTTGTTGAAGATAACAAGTATACACATGAATACACACAAAAGATCAAAACGGAAGCCAGTGCGATGACAATCTAAACGAGATGAAAAGCGTAACATGGCTCCAATTTTCAGCTTGGTAACAATCGGCGGTGCATAAACATGTGAAAGCTCCGATGCATAGCCAGCGTGTCATCTCCACCCTGATCAATGTCAGCTCCACTGACAGGCAGAGGAAGCTAAAAATATCACACACACACACACACACACACACACACACACACACAAACACACAGCTCAAGAGTATATTTACATAGTGTGCATGTCTAAGGGAGAGATACTGAGAAGTGCTGTAAATGCACTGAACTACAGAAATGTTGATGATAGCAGGTTTAGAGCCACTACTAAAAATAATAAATCATATTGAAATCATTTTTGCTCTACTGAAAGCGTATGAAATCTTGCAAAACGTGCTTGTCTTTATAGCTTATAACTATTGTTACATTCCATACACTAAACATTTGATTGATTAAAAATAACCATAAGTTGCAGCCATAATATTTACAGTCTATGGTTGCAGCCACAATGTTGAGCACTGAAATTCATTTTCAACTGGAAATGTCAAAGTGCCAACAGACCTTTCTGACATGTTGGTGGTTACCAACTTAACTCATGGTAAGGGAATTAAGGTCAAGTAAAGTAAACATGAAGGGATTTTGGTAAGCACTGTTTTGAATAAGAATACTCTGATGCATTGTTAGTAGCAGTGATCAGATCAGTGATTGTTAGAGAGTATTCAAAAAATTGTTAACATGATATCTTCACTGTGTGTGGTCTCCTCGACTGTCTCATTTACATATTTGGAGAGAAACTATCATATTTTATTATATTCTACTGTCAAACCTGTGCTGATGGGAGGGGTTATAATTTACATCATGTGCACCTCAATGGTACTTCACTCCCACGCAATATCCTCTCTTTGGTTACGCCGCCCACTCACTGCAATGATACCACACACACACACACACACGTACCACCCACTCATTCCATGATATCGCTGATTGAATACAGAGTGAGGGTGGAGGGGATACAGGTAGAGATAGAAATGGTGAGAGCTATGTGCACATTTTGCTTCGAGGCAACTGCTCTTTTGTATATTGTAACTGAAAAATCCCTAAGCAACAAACACACACACACACACACACACACACACACACACACACACACACACACACACACACAAATAGAATATCTCTTTACAAAAATACACTGCCAGAAATGAAGTGTGCCCTCCATTTCTCCCTTTGACAAAACTCTTTTCATCCACACCAATAATCACCTCGCTCATCCATTTACACATCTGTTCAGTTAAGTACATACTTATTCACAATGGTGGAAATTCAAAAGGAGAGGTGACACAATCTAATTTCACAAAGCCAGACCAACCCGTCAAGTTTACAGAGGGCTAAAAACAGAAATCGTAGTAGTTCTGGAATACCTGAGGCAGATGTTTGATTGGCCCAGGTTACTCCAGTATAGAGGAGGGATTCTTACACTTCCCATGATGATGTTGTTGTTTTACATGAAATTATATATGATACAACATTAAAAATGTTACTTACAGTAAGAACAAGTATTTTCAGTAAAATGTATGTAAATTAGCAAAAGAAAATGTTCTTTTCATGCCGATTGGCACCTGTCAGTGTTATGTTGGAGCAATGTAGCATCTGGTCGAGACGAAATAGTGAAATAGTTCTTTTAATAGTTTTTTTTTTTTACACATACTACAGTATGTTCAATTTGAATTTGCAGTGCATTTCTGTATTTGATTATGTTTTCTTATTTGCAGACTTTTTTCCCCAAATGTCAAATTGGTGAAGATGTTATTGCCATGTTCTTTTCTTTTGTTAATTGGCATGTGGCATTTAAGCTCCCAGGGCCACCATATAACATTGTATGGAGTGGCAATGTTAGGCTTTCTTTGTAAGCTATAGTTTCTGTTCCATTCGACAATCCCTTAACGAAGCTTTGTAAAAATTCAATCAATTACGATACCCTGGTAAAAATTTGAGCACCACATCATTTAAATGGAGATCATTTACTGGAGCTAGTTCAGGGGCAGAGCCACACCTAAAACTCTTCCTGTCACATGTCTATAAACGCCTGTCTATTCTCATTTTCTGTGCCCCTACCTCACTTTCCTATATTGTATCTCCCAGGTTCCCCGGGGGTTTGCTAAGCCACGAAGCCATTTCTTGTTTTCTTATGATTCTTATGTAGCTCTTCCCACACCACAGCCATTATCTTCCTCCTCCATTCCCATCTGCACATTACTAATACATTTCATATTCAATAAACAATAATTTGTGCATGTCAGTTAAGGGTGTGGTTCCTGCTAATAAACCCAATATAAAAGCACTAATCGTGTAGAATTCAAGATCTGCAGCTTCCAAAGTCAGGTTCTGGTGTCTTGCGTTGAGCTGAAACTGGTATCCGTCCAGTTACTGTAGATGTTCCCTGCCTATATACCTCACAAACCCTCCTCCTCCTCCTCCTCCTCCGCTCCCCTGCCCTCATTGTGCCCCCAGTTACAGATCTCAGGCTGACTCTGGTGGAGCTGGCACCCTGCCTAATGTGCCTTCATTATTTATAGCATTACATTAAATATCCATGGAATGAATACACACACACACACATACACATACACAGGAACAATGTCTCCACACCTTTCTCTGTTCACCTGTTTCTTGTTGTCTTTTCTCATTTCTATCTCTCCCTCTCTCATCAGTCTGTTACATCACTGTTACATCACTGAAGTTTGTGTGGGCTTAGGTTACTCTAGAGGTAAGCAGCCATGTAGTGTTCCTGTAGTCTACCTGTAACACCGACTAAGCATTAAGTTACACTACCGGCTGCAGTTGGCACCTCAGGAATCCCTT